>NC_137805.1:9932101-10396671 GCF_963383645.1 Muscardinus avellanarius | reverse complement strand
GAGAAAGAAGTCTTTTCTTTTGCTTCCATGGCATCAGCAAGTCTAACTATATAGTATTTCCAAACTACGCCCAGTCTAGAATAAATAAATGTAGGAGATGATGTGCAATGTGAACGCCCAATTTCACTCCAAAGAAGGAGTGAGACCCACCATAGTCTTTACCTTGGAAATTACATCTGAAGAGCCTGGATCAATCCCTTCAAGAAGCATATGTTGAAATTTTCATCTAACTCCATGGAAACTATAGCAGTGTTTATTCATTACTTACTATTATGATGAACATAAAGAAATTTGGACATAAATATTTGGCAAAAGAATAAAATTGCCTAATTCTCATGGCTGGTTGTTTTGCTGGCTCCTGGGAAACCATCGTGAAATAGAAAGATTAAGTAACCACGTCCTCAATTACACTCTAGAACTAAACCATGGCTTAATAGGATGACTTCTACTTGCCTGGAGGCTAAAAGATGTGGACTACTGTCCTTTGTGACTGAACACTTGTTTAAATTTGAATAAGACAATCAACTTTGCTGAGCCTTAGTTTAGCAATAAAATAAAAACAGTTTGATTTAAGCGAACTGAAGTCTCTTTCATTAATAAAAAATATGAATTATTAGGCTAGGCATGGTGGCGCACACTTGTAATTCCAGCATTTGGAAGGCTGAGATTGAAGGATTGTGGGTCACAGACAGCCTCAGCTACTTAGCAAGGGGCATTCTACCTTCACAACTCAGTGAGACCCTGTTTCAAAATAAAGAATAAAAACTAGAGCTGAGGGTATAGCTCAGAGGTAGGATGTCCCTGAGTCCCACCCTCAGTACTGCAAAAATAAAATAAAAATAGAAATTTAGTCTATATTTTAAGAGTTAATGCAAAAACTGTAGACCATTCAATTTACACATATCCCTCTCCCCGACAATCTTGTTTCTTGTCATACTAAGAATTAAACTTGGGGCATGGGGCTTCTTTATCTGTACTATGCCTCCAACTCTTTTTTATTCTTTTGTTTTTGAAACAGGGTTTCAAAGGTAGCTATCTTACTAAACTACTGAGGCTGGCCTCAAACCTTCAGTCCTCCTGCCTCAAGAATTCTCAATACTTTTCCCAAGTACTGAGTGTGCCAAGCCCAGCTCCAACCATCTTATTCTTGACCTGAAGCTTTTGGAAAATGCCAGCCACCAATTCTGAATCACTAATTCAAAGTTCGGATACTCATTTGAACAAAGGAAAATACAATAGGCTACAAATGCCATAAAGTAATTATTAGCCAGTAAAGATCCCCCATCAAGGTCTTGTTAGCTCTCGGAAGGATGGTATAAGCATGCTGAAGCAGGGATAAAAATGTGTTGGACTGGGACAGCTTTAGTCAGCCTTAGAACCTCAGGGCTTTAACCTCAAGCACTTGTGTCTGTTACAATTAGATTCTCGATCTTTAGCTAAAAATAAGAAATGGTCCTCGAGATGTGTCCTCAAGAATAAAAGAGATATAACTACCTGGATCAGCTGTGATCAGCATTCATTCCCCCAACTAATTCTACTTTCGCTGCATGCACGCTCACTAATGGACTGTCTCTTGTGAATGTGACTTCCCTTCTGTCACTGGTAAGCAGGAGAAATATGATCACACTACAGATTTAAACTAATATTATTTTTCTGAGAGCTTTTGCTAGACAGGTAATCTGTATTCAAAAAATGCTGAAGGGGACAGGGCTTGATAATGACCTTGTGATCCTCCCAGACTTTCTTAAAGAAAGCTACACATCATGACAGAACTTCTTGCTCATCAGATGCCAACACCCTTCCCTTGGTCCTTCTGTTCCTTCTGGTTCCTGTTCTCCTTTTTCTTCATTTTTATCCAATGAAACTAATTTATTGCCATAAGTTTGAGTTTTAAGAATGTTGACATTAGCTGTTAGAAGAATTTAAAAGAGAATAAATACTGTTATTCACAAACATGAATCTCACTATCATGTACAGGCAGGGAGAGGGAGAAGGTGGTGTCTGGAAGAAAAAAGACCAAGTGATGAATCACTATGAAACTCACCATAACGTAGAGGAGAAAGGGAGACACCAAGTGATGTATGCATATATGCATATGGCACCTTAAATCACACTATGACTCATAACTACAGTCACCAATCAATTTTTTTATTTTTATTTTTTTTTTAATTTTTTTTTTTTTTTTTTTTTTTGGTGGTGGTACTGGGGTTCCTGGAAGCCCTTCTACCTCCGGGCTTCACTCCCAGACCTATTTTATATTTTTATTTGGAAACAGGGTCTCCCAAGCCAGCGCGCGCGGCTGGTTTCAAACCTGCACAATCCTCCTGTCTCTGCCTCCCAAGCGCGGGGATTACAAGCATGCGCCACCACGCCCGGCTTCCAATCAATTTTTTTAAAGCATGAAAGAGGCCAGTGATTCAAGTTACCATGCTAGAAAGAAAACAAGTAGAAATTAATAGAAAGCCTGAGAATCCCAGGCCTTTCCAGGTCTTACATTTCAGTATTTCCTACTCAAATCCTATGAAGCAGCTTGCAAGCTTTCCAATGAGTCCAGCTATCTTTTTTCAAATTATACAACAAATGATAGGGTGGAGCTGAGGTGACTTCTCCATGTGAAGTTCTCTGCAGATTGCAAAATTGAAAGCAAAATAGTTATTGCTGTTGTTATGGAGAAAGGGATGGAAAGAGAAAGAGAGAGAAGACAGAAGTGATTAAGTTGGGCTGGGGGAATAAATAGACTGGTCCAACCAGTGTAGAGAGTAGTGAGATCAACTGAGGTGCAACTAGAGATGCAAGATGGATTCAGATCAGGATGATTTTCAAATAGTGGTAAGGTCCTATCCAGTTGCTTATGAGAAATTTCATAATTTCTTAAAGTTAGTGATATGGACAAAAGCTGAATATTAGGATGATTTGTCCTCATACATGGAGTCCCACCATAAACAATATTTAGGCTAAAAGTATATAATTTAGAACTGTGGCAGTCAGCTTTCCATTACTCTAAGACATACCTGCAATAAGTCAACCTATAAAGAGAAAAGGTTACTCTTGGCTCACAGGTTTGGAGGTTCCAGTGGGTCATCTATTGACAATAGTTTAAGACAGCATATTAAGGCAGCAGCATATGGTGAAGCAAACCTATTCACCTCGTGTCAGGAAGCAAGAGAGAAGAAGAAAAACTGTAAACCACCACCCCCTAAAGACCCTCCACTCCCACTTAGCTCTTAAAGTTTCTACCACCTCCCAATGGCACTAAGAAAGGGGCCAAGCCTTTAACACATGGAGCTTTGGGGACATTCCAAATGCAAATGATATCAAATACTCAGAACTTTTATCCATGATAGCATACAGTCCTCATCGGTGCTCAGAGGTAAGACACCTGGATGAAAATGAGCAATGTTTACTCACAGAAAGATAACTGAAGGAAGGTGGGGGTATGAGCCTGCCCACACATCCTGGAAGCAGGAAGGAGAAGAGAGATAGCTCGAGTTGGTCCAGGACCTTTCTTCAGGAGGTAGAGTTTGGCTCTCAGATGGCAGGCAAGTCAGCCCTGGCAAACAGTCAAGTACCAGAGCCATCTCCAGGAAGCTACTGAAACCACAGAGGACCATGGAACACATTTGCCAGGGCTTCAGTGTTATTCCCAAGAGATGTCTGTAGTCTATTCCCAACACCTCCCTCTGCAAGGGATGGGCATGAGGCAAGGAGGACACAGAACGTCTAGCAGGCACTGTGCTGCAATCACACAACTCTAGTGGTGCTTAATAATCATGCTGTCTTCCAAGAGGAACTTTGCCAGCAGGAGAGTCAGGGAGCCTAGGATCCAAGTTCAGGAGGAACCACAGCTGTGTGAGGAGAGAAATGAAGTCTGTGCCTGTGCCTAGGTGTGTTTTCAAAACAGAGAACAAGCACAAAATCGCACTGAATGTTTGGGCCCTGCAGCTGGGCCCCACAGCCTTCACCTGAGCTGAGACTCCCTCCCTCCTCTTGCTTCAGTTCAATGTTTTGCTTTAATCTGAGTCATGAGCTCTTTAAGCTGGCAGGAAATGGATAGTCGGATAGTTGGGCTGGCAGTTCTCGCTCCCTCAAACAGAGGAGTGTCTTGGCTGACACCTTCACAACCTCTTTCATACCCAGACTCTCAACAGAACCAATGAACATCAGCAGAACTGAGGCTGAACTGTTCTTACAAAGCAGGAGAAAATGAGAAGTCAGTCTGGAGAAACTCTTAGCTAAAGCCAAGGTTTTTAAAACTGGCTTAAGAAGTTCCCCCAGCTACTCACCAAGTCCCCCTGATGTTCTAGGCTTATTACCCTAGGCTGGCCTAGAAGCACTCTCTAATCTAGCTCCCACACCAGCCCCACAGGTTTTCCTTCTCCATCTGATTGACTCTTCTTCTAGCGGTCTTCATCCTCCATTCTACTTCTCCTAAACCACAACTATTTCAACAGCTGAGTTCACACAGGACTGTTTCTTATTTGTGGGCAAAATTACAAGCTGCAATCGGAAGAAATCAGGGAAAGGCTTCTTTCCTGCCTAGTTCCACCAGAATTTATGCTTGACTGTGTTAGGAAGAGAACAAACATGATTTTATAATCAGAGAAAACTTTATCAGCCATTGACAACCCAGCTCCAATCAGCTGCCAAATGAACCCCGTAGGATCCATGGCACCAGCAAGAAGGGAACTAGATTTGGGGGAAGGAGAAAAATTGGGAGCAGAAAGTTTGGGGTATGAGAGCTTCCCATGATTTCTACAGTGTGGGCAACCTTGCCATTCAGATGAAGGAAGGGTAGGGCCTGAACACCTGGGTAGAGAGGATTTGCCCAAACAACAAAGGGGTGTTGAAAGGTAATGGCAGAAATTTGGAAACAATCTCCAACTCCTTCTTAGTTTTTCCTTCAACCAACCTGGTCACTGAAGTTTAGGACTGAGTCTTGGCAGGTTTTCTGCATGCAGACCCCAAAAGAAAAAGTCTGTCTCACTCAAAACAGCTCCAACATTCCATACGCCCCTCTGTTGATTTCCTGTCTCCCTCCCAACCCCCACCATCGTTTCCCTTCCCCTGGCTCTCACTCACCTCTTCCGCAGCCTCCTCAAACTCCAACTCTGACATGTGGCAAGACTCCCGGGTTCAGAGCCCCTGGCCTGTTTTTTTACCCACTGTTTTCCTGTCTCTTCCTGTCTGGACTGTTGTCTGGTTCTTTCTGATTGCTCAAACCAGACCTGTGCCGTCAATCAAGTGCTTGACCACCAGAAGGCAGACTTCAGCCACCCAATATAAAGAAAGAAAGAAAAAAAAAACAATTTCAGAAATATTTGAAACGGGTTCTGCTTGAAAAGTTAAAACTGGTGAATGCTGAGTGTGTAAAAATAATATCTCCCACTGTCCTAGAGAGAACTTTGCAAAGCAGCTATATTTCCTATACTAGAAATATATGCAGTTTTGTTATGAATTGAGCTCTTTCTTTTCGCAGACACTAGCTCTTTGTTTATTTCAGATATGAACAGCTACACAGCTGCTCCCAGCTCAATATTTGCAGCATATTAGTTATGAGAGATAACATTGAATTATTAGTATAAGTAATGTGTTAATATTGTCCCCCTCCTGTATGTGTAAAGGCTCTTGGAAAAAAGTCTCTATACTTAATACAAAGTGATTTTAGAACCAAATTTCCATAGAGGAGATGAAAGCAAACTCATAACTATCAGGTTAAGTATCCCCTTCTCCCTTTACTATGGGATCAGATGATGTACCCCTTCAAATTTTTTTCAGTTGCCCATTTTATGAATATTTGATTGCCAACCTTCCTGCAGGCAGATGGATCTTGGAATAACTCCTCCAAATCTAAAGACTCATCTTGGTATTAGAGCATTACTGATCCATCTGAAATATTTAGTGTAGGAATATAAATGGTCGATGCAACCAACCAGGGGACAAAAATCTGAATAACAAATTCTGCTACAAAAAAAGATTCCACATTGGAATACAAGACTTGAGAGGATATACAAGCACACATCATCCAATTAGCCCTCATCCAGCCCCCATCCCATTCCCTCCTCCTCCCTCGATCTCATGCTTGTTTGGCGATTAACTTTGATACATATGTTTATGTACCTCCTGCTTTTTAAAGAGGCTCCATCCTCCCCTATTCCATACCCTCTGATTGGTCACCTTAATTACTTCACTGTTCCAATGTGATGTATGATTACAATGCACCAATAAAAATAAATTTTAAAAAAAACTGGAAATGGATCCACCATATGATCCCGCAAAAAAAAGATTCCAAAGCAGAACTTTATTCATTAAAAATAATTATGAAATATGACTTAGAAAAGAAAAAGAGGCTAATCCCCGGAGTATCTATATTCTTATATTAAAAAAATCTGTCTCTAATGAGATGTATTACTTGAAACAAAATTAACTGCTTCTAATGTCCCATGTGATATACTATATTCTCTTAAGGCTAACTCCTATTCTATATGCTAGTCCCTCTGAGTTCAGCTTCAGAGAACTGCTGTAACCAAATGGATATAGTTCATGCAAAAATAAGAACCAGTGAAATAAATACTCTTGAACTCTTTGAAAAGGGTAGAGAACCTACAGCAATATTTCTGGAAGTGCCTCTTCTTCTCCCATCCACAGAGTCGAGAAGGGCACCACTCGCAAAGCACCATCTTCTAAAGTCTTCTAAACAGCAAGAGAATAGCCAAACATCATGGTGCATGCTTGTAATCCCAGCTTTTAGGAGGTGAGACAGAAGGATCGAGGTTCCAGACAGCCTTAGCTACTTACTTACTGGGGCCCTTTGCAACTCCGTGAGATCTGTTTCAAAATAAAGATTTTAAAAAAAGTAGGGCTGGGGTGTGAGAGGTAGAATGTCCCTAGGTTCCGCCCTCAGTATTGCAAAATAAATAAATAAATAAATAAATAAATAAATAAATAAATAAATAAATAAATAGCAAGAGAATATCTGCCTCCCAGGTGTCTGCCCTCCAAATTCTTGCTCTTCATCCCTGCCCTTTGCCACTTTGGTGTGACAATGGATGCACCTCCTTTTGCTAATCCCTGCCTTCCTCCTCTCTTCTCTCAGATTCAAGTTCTTCTACAGCCATGCTCTGGTTCTCAGTTCAAATTCCAGAGCAAGGCTGAAAAACCTCTCCGCGAATGGCCTAACCAGAATCCACAAGTTCCATGTATCCTGCAGGTGTGAAAGACTGAACACATATGCAGGAATGGCTCCTTCCTTCGGCAGTAGAGGCTCATTCATGCTCTTGAGTAGAAATGGTAAGGAAAAAAAAATAACACAGTGCCTCCTAAAGGCTTCCCCAGACAGAACTCCTAAATTTTAATGAAAGGAATTGTGCATTGCAGTAGACTATTCAGCATTCGGTGAAAAATTAATGCACTGAATCACACCTAGCCCCAATGTAGATCATTGTCATGGGTCTAGTCCTTTCTTCTCCAGTATTCTGTTCTTTTTAATGCACTAAGGACTGAAGCCAGGGACATTCATGGCCTAAGTTGATGAGGGGTTTGCAAGTTGCTGAGGCTGACCTTGAACCTGTGATCTTCCTGCCTTAACCTCCCAAGTACTGGAATTACAGGCATGTGCCATCTTGCCCAGATAGTACACTTTCCTATTAACATCTTGGTCTTTGGAGACTTTCCAGTCTATTTTCTCTACTCTGAGTGTGCACCAACCTCCAACTGGATTCTCCTTCCTGAGCCATAGCCTAGAAACTTCCAAGGATGTAATCTGGGGCAATTTCAGGATTATCCGCACTGCTCCACACTCTGTCTTCTGTTACCTGATAATCAGTCTTAACTTTTTTTTTCTTTCATATATTTTGTCTTAATATTTGGTTATGTCAAGGAAGCATGAAAATATAACTTCTCTTATCTCCATCTTAGCTAGAAGTCCTGCCCATTATGGACTGAACAGAAGCCCAGGCTGGCTTTGGTGAATTAAATTTTTTAACGGCCACAGCTTTAGACGTACAATGACACTTCTGCTGCCAAAGCTAGATGAATAAAAAGAACCAGTATACCTCATTGTACTTTGTGGGTTTTAATATCCAAAATATATAAGGAATTCAACCAACCATCTAGTAAAGCCATGTAATGAAAAATGATTTAAAATGGGTCTGAATGGACATTTCTCAAAAGAATATGTATAGATGGCAAACAGATATATGAAAAAAAGCTTGTTATCCCCATTCATCAGGGAAATGCAAATCAAAACCACAATGAGATAGCTCTTTACCCCAGGTAAAAGAATTATTATCATGAAGACAAAAGGTAATGAAGATTGGCAAGGATGGGTTAAAAGGAAATCTTTATACACTATTGATAGGAATATTAAGTAGTAAAATTATTATGGAAAATAGTATGATGGTTCCCCTCAAAATTAAAAACAGAACTACGGTATGGTCCATCAATGGCATGACTGGGTATGCAGCCAAAGGAAATGAAATCAGTATGTCAAAGAGATGTCTGTACCCACATTACTAGTATTCTCCTTATTACTATTACTAGTATGGCATTAGGTATTGAATATACAGACGTTTTACCTCTAAATTCCACCCCAATGGTATTTTTTTTTTAATTTGGAAACAATGTCTCACTAAGTTACTGTGTGCTAGCCTCAAACTTGCAGTCCTCCTGCTTCAGCCTCCCAAGTACTGGGAGAGCAGGTATGCAGAACCATGCCCAGCCTACACTTCCATTTCAGTTACAAAAGCCAAACACATAATCAACCTATGTATAAATCAACAGATGAATGGATAAAGAAAATGTATCCAATATACACAACAGAAAACTCCTCGGCCATCAAAAAGAATGAAATCCTGTCATTTCTTACTACTTAGATAAACTTGGGAGATATTACTTTATATTAAATAAACCTGGCACAGTGAAACAAATATTGCTTTATCGCATTGGTTTGTGGGATCTAAAAAAGGTTAAACACAGAGCTGGGTGTGTCAGCACACACCTGTAATCCCAGTGTCTGAGAGGCCGCGGCAGGAGGCTCGAGGGTTCAAGGACAGCCTCCGCAGTGCAGTGAGACACTCGGTGACCTCGCCAGACCTTGTTCGAAACAAAAAACAAAATTGGACTGGAGTGTGGCTTGAAGATAGAATGTCCCTGAGTATAATCCCCCTTATCACAAGAAAGTAAAATAAAAATAAAAAGTTAATCACATAAAAATAGAGGATATAATAATCCCAGATGCTGGGAAGGCTGGAGGGGAAAGAGGATAGAGAAACATTTATCAAAGAAGAGTGATAGAAAGAATACATTTCTGGTTAATTATTATATAATAATCCTCAATTTATGATAGTTTAAGTTGCAATTTATCAACTTTATGTTGAGGCAAAGGGATATAAATGCAACAGAATTTGTACTGTGTGTGTGTGTGTATGTGTGTGTGTGTGTGTGTGTGTGTGTGTGTGTGTATTTTACTGGGGCTTGGGCCAAGGGGCATACTACTTTCAAGATACACTCCCCAGGCCTATTTTGATTTTTGTTTTGTTTTGTTTTGTTTCGAAACAGGATCTCACTAGGTTCCTGAAAGTCTCACTACTTGCTGAAGCTGTCCTCAAACCTGTGATCCTCCTGTCTCAGCTTCCCAAGTACTAGGATTACAGACACATTACACCACACCCGGCTAGAATTTGCACTTAGATGTATATTAACTGTATGTTGATGGTGGGTATACATACAATCATTCTGTTTTCCACTTTTACTCTCGTATTTAATATATTACATGAGCTATTCAACGTTTAATTACAAATTTTATACAAATACAAAATACAAATTTGGTATTTGGTAATTTTGCCAAAAAGTATATAGTCCAGGCTCTTGTTTGTAGTCTGAGCATATCTAAGGTAGGCAGAGGTAGGCTATGATGTTTGGTAAGTTGAGTGTATTAAATGCATTTTATTAGGTATTTTCAACTTATGGTATATTTATCTGGATATAACACTATCCTATATCAATAAGCCTCTGTACTGTATTTTTGAAAAATGTAAGCAGAATTTTTTTGTGTTTTTTTTTTCTTTGTGGTACTGGAGATGGAACCCAGACCTATTTTTATATTTTATTTGGAAACAGGGTCTCTTAAACCAGTTGAGGCTGGCTTCGAACCTGTGTGATCCTCCTGTCTCAGCCTCCCAAGCGTGGGGATTACAAGCATGCGCCACCAAGCCCAGCTGTAAGCAGAGTTAACATTATATATTATCACAAAAATGATAACTATGAGGAATTGAGTTTGTTAATTAGCCAAATTTAACCCTCCACTACATCATGACGTACAGGATAAAAATACCCAATGGTATTTGTCAATCTAAAAGTCTATCAATTAATAATCTTTAAAATTATAATGGTGAGCAACCTCTCCCAGGATGTATTGGTTTCTGAAGATTGCTGGGAGAAATTACCAGAAACATGGTGACTTCGAATGACAGAATTTATTCTCTTCAAGTTCTGAATGCTAGTCATTTAAAAGCATAGTGTTATCTGGGTTTGGTGGTGCACGCTTGTAATCCCAGCATTCGGGAGGCTGAGACCAGAGGATCGTGGACAGCCTCAGCTACTTAGTGAGGCCCTCCGAAACTCAGTGAGACCCTGTTTAAAAATAAAGAATAAAAAATAGGGCAGGGGGTATAGCTTGGAGGTCGAATGCCCCTGGGTTCCATCCCCAGACACAGAAGGAAAAAAAAAAAGCAGCATAGTGTTGATTTATACTTAAGAAAATTAGAATATCTTCCTTTTACTCAAATGCAGAGCATTGTACACTGCTTTTAAAATCAGTTCAATGCTGTTTGTCTGATACATAATTTACTTGCAAGGGCTAAGCTGTTTTCCTGTAAAGGTAATTTCAGCCAGCCATTTTTAGTTTAGGGATTTCTAAAACTGATGCCAGGTATGCAATTCTAATTTACCTAAGTGATACTTGGCTGAGGAATGAACACTACTTTTCCCACCTGTGAAGAAGTCACTGGAATAATCGAGTGGAAAAATTTCACTTTTATATGCCAGAGAGAAAGAAAGAAGTGGTGTGTCTGAAATTCGAGTTAGTATTAAGACCTCGGCAGTTATGAAACATCCTCTTGACTTCAAAAGCGATTATGTGACAGGTGTTTGACTCACGGTCAGGCACATGCAGCGTGGGTGCTTGTTCTGAATGTGAGTAAACAGACAGACTATGTGCAAAGGATGCTTTATGGGCCGCTGTCTGGCCAGTTACCACTTATCCTGTCTAGAAAATTTCTCCAGCTTTTCTACACTTTGAGGTTTACTTGTCCCACCACCCCTCGCCTTCACGAGCATCCAGCCTCAAGACGGCCCACTGGCCCAATCTAGCCGGGGCGATCGCATTTGGAATTAGGTAACTGCAGAGGCTGGGCACTTTGTAGCCAAGTCGCATGAACGACATACCTGACACATGGTGCTCGGATGACTCCTAAGTTATCTTTAGTCTCCACTTTTGAAAGACTGTGGAGTTTAAGTTGCATCCCATACTCAGCATCTTGCCAGTAAACTCTTTTCTTGTGGCTTAAGTCAGCCAGAGTTTATGTTTGTGACCTAAAAGCAAGAGAAACTTAACTAGTACAATACCCTAAGAACATTTTTGGAAAGATATACAAGACATTAACTTTAATTGTTTTTTTTTTTTTTTGAGAAATAACGGGACATGGGCCCTGAGGTATAGAAGGAAAATAGAGTGTCCTGTGGCTGTGGTTTGGCTTGGTTTAATTTAATTGAGGGACATTCATTCTTATGCCATGAGTATGAATTGCTTGCATATTTTTTTCAGCTAGATTTAGAATTTTTGTTGTCAGATTTGAAAAGGAATAACATGATAGTGGACTTGTAATATTTTATGCCTATTCACCCCATTTCAGGGATGGGCAAACTGAGTCTAAAATAGCTATAACATTAGGCGGGTGTGGTGGCACATGCCTGTAATCCCAGCATTTGGGAGGCTGAGACTGGAAGATCGCAGTTCACGGACAGCCTCAGCTACTTAGGGAGGCCCTCCGAAACTCAGTGAGACCCTGTTTCGAGATAAAGAATAAAAAATTGGGCAGGGGTTGTAGCTCAGAAGTCAAATGCCTCTGGGTTCCATCTCCAGTACCCCCCCAAAAAAATAATTAAATTAAATAGCTACAACATGGCCAACCATAACCATGATGCCATTGTTTTAGATGACCCGAGAACTACTTCTATCTTATCATATGATGAATAATGATTTCATTTTAGGTGCTAAGTGGTCCAACACATTCCTGTTAGGTTGCCTTATATTCTTCTACCCAATATTCAAATTCCCTTCTACCCGATATTCAAATTTTATCCAGTCTGAGAATCATACTGGCTAATGCCTCCCACTTTGCAAAGAACATCAAGCTTAGATGGATTGGTTATTGATCATCTTACACATCAATGCAAATTGTCTAAATCGGGTTAAATTTATCCAGGTGGTTAGATAAAAATCACTCTGAGTTGGAAACTCTAGCATAACTCTGAAAAGTAAGACTCTTGGGGTTATGTAAAAATATTCTTCTAGCTCCCTCCTCTGTCCTTCCCGGCCACTATTACTTAAGAAGACAAAAGTGAATATGGTCAGAACAGTCTCATTCCCTAGAAAAAAATTAGCACTAGTCAAGACAAATGAACCAAATTATCCACCTGTGGGAATGTCTCGTCATGGGACATGACCTGCAAAATCTTGTGAATGCGAGCAAAGGATTTCTGGTCAGGAAAGCTGCCTGGCGCATCATCATTATAAAGCCGTAAACTGTGCAGTTGTGTTTTTACCTTGCTTATGATGATGCCTCGGCACTTCAGCAACTCATTTTAGTATAACAACCAGAGAAAAGAGCATTGTGTATCCAGGGCTGTCTTGAGAATACAAGCACCGCCCGGGATCACGCTGGTTCTGCAAGAGGAATCAAAGTGCTTCAGACCTGCAACAGGTGTTTAGAAGCCGCCGAACTTCACAAAAATAGGGTCACAAAGAGAGGAAGGGAAACGTAGAGGGATAAAAAGGACCAGACCAACAAAGAAAGAGAAGGGAAAGGGAAAAGATTAGGGGTGAAGAAAAGGGGAAGAAAGGAACGAAAAACCCTCTCCAAAAAGCAAACATAATTTGGCCAAAGGGTAAGAATGTTGTATATATGTATGTGTGCAGGGAGATCCTCCTAAGTACTGAGATTACAGGCATGCATCACCATGTCCAGCTTCCCAGGCTTTTTTATTTTGAAATACTGTCTCACTAAGTTGCTGAAGCTGGCCTCAAACCTGCAAACCTCTTGTCTCAGCCCCCCAAGGACTGGGGTTGTAGGAGTGCACACCATGCTCCCTACTACGACCTTCAGTATGGAAGTTATTTGCTCACCCCTACTTAAAATTTAGGACCAGAGCCAGGCGTGGTGGCACACACTTGGAATCCCAGTACTCCGGAGGCTGAGACAGGAGGATGGCAGTTCACGGACAGCCTCAGCTTCTCAGTGAGGCCCTCTACATCCTAGTGAGACCCTGTTTCAAAATAAAGAATAAATATAGCACTGGGGTGTAGCTCAGAGATAGAATGCACCTGGGTTCCATCCCCACTATGGGGAAAAACAAAATCAGGACCAGCCCTACCTCCTTTAGAATTAGTTGGCTTATCAGGTAAGGCCAAGAGTCCTGCTCAGGACCTTCACCTCCCACCTGCCTCAGCCCACCCAGCTAGTGCCCTGGATTCCTTAGATAGTTCCAGTTTCCATAAATACTCTTTGCTTTGTGATTTTTCAAGACCCTGTTCATATGCAAATTCCTCCAGGAAGACTAGATTGCTGACCTTTCCCCTCCCAGCCCTTGCCCTCCCACATCCTGTCCCTGTGTCTTGCTGGTGAGCTTCTTTCTCAAGGAACAAGATCCACTCAAGCAAATTTCCTCTCTAGAACTGTACCCGCACCTCCGTGGGAGAACTGAATAGTTAAAAATAGAGTTAGAGAGCTTAGGAGGGAGGTAAAAACACCAACCGGTTATCAGAGACCGCTGGACCTTCCGGAGAGTCAGCTGGCCGTGGGGGAAGGGACTGATGGACCACGCATCTGGAGAGTTGCACACAGACCTGATCGGCTGGCTGAGTCATGAGGGATGTTTTATAGACATGCCGATTCTCTTGCAACATCTGTAGTCTCGCGTTGTTTGGACTCTCAGGCAACTGGAGTCTCGTGATATCTCCGCTTCTGACTTCCGGGGTTCCTCTGCGAGATCACGTGGGGGAGGGACCCAACTTATCAAGAACAAGTAATGCTATGTTCATATGGAAGTTCCTCATACCAACTTCAATGTTATACACAGGGAGGGGAGACGGGGTTGGTTGCAGAAGCAAATACACCACGTGCTGTTTGCATGTATGGTTCTATCACATTGAACCTCATTATGATGTCTTATTACAATGCACCAATAAAAAAAGAGAATGACTTATGAAGGCCCCCATTGGTGTTTATCAAACGTACTGTTGGTATCTGAGTGCCTTCCTCTCCCATGTCTAAATACTGAGCTGCAGAAACGAGCACCTACTCACAGTCATTTATGTGTATCAGTCTCTCATAAACGCCCATAACAGACTCTCAAGAGTATTTAAGTGAAGTCAGGTGTGATGGTGCACCCCTGTAATCCCAGGACTGGGAAGGTTGGTACAAGAGGATCCCATGTTTAAAACTACCCTCAACAATACAGTGAGACGCTTATCAACCTAGAGAGACTTCATGTCAAAACAAAAAAATAAATAAATAAAAAGGGCTGGAAGTATAGCTCAGAGGTAGACTGTTCCTGGATTCAGTCCTCAGTATCACACACACACACACACACACACACACACACACACACTCACACACACACGCATGTATTTGAGTGAACAAATGAAGCAACACAAAATATCATCAGAAAAAATTATCCAAAACTTGAAAAAATAATACAAAATAAATACTTCTGGCCTCTTTTACAATTCTGTAGGATTAACTGTTGATTTGCAGAGAACGAATGGGAAAATGACGCAACACAAATTAAACAAAGTCCGAGTTCTCCTTTGAACCAGTTTCAACATCTTGCTGCTTTTGTCATTTAGTAATGAGTTGCATAAAATCATGGACATGCCTTCATTTTACACCTGTATGAGTCATGATTTTACTATTTCTGAAAATTACACTTAAGCACTATAATAGAATGTCTTTATTGTACCAGTTTTGGGAAGGGCCCAGGAAGATTTGAGAAAGCTCTGATTATTAATATATTTCAAAAATTGGGTGAGGGGCAAATCTGTGAAAAGACTTGGTTTCTGCCAAGAAGCAGGCAACTATTCTAATGTAAATTAACCTAGCTAAAGGTAATTAGCAAGTCGATAGGAAAGGGGAACTAGGACTTCCTCATCCTCATTCTAAAGACAGGTTTACATAATTGGATAATCTAGCAAGGATGGGAGGAGGGGGTCGACCTTCATGAAGGGAGACACCTTGGCTGGAGAGGAACCTTACAGGATCTTTACTATCTCAGAATTACGTGAACAAGATGTGTCGGGGCCCACTCGGCAGGACTGAGGTGGCACCCAGGCTTGTTGCCAGCGTGGACTCAAGATGGCGCCTGGGCTTGCAGCCAAGTCACGAGGCTCACGAGGCTGGCGGTGCCCTGAGCCTGCGCAGTGAGCCCTATCAGGCGCCTTACGGATGATTAGTGACGCAGCGCCTCGTGCTACCACCTGCCCGCCCAGGAGAAGGTTAAAAGCGCGCATGCCCTAGCGGGGGGAGCTAAGAGGGTTGGTGGAGTGATGAGGGAGGAGATAGAAGACTGATGTTGTTTTTACCTGAGAGGGCGTTGAGAGAGCATTGAAACTGGGGTAATAAAACTGCTTGAGGAAGATCGTGTAAGAGTCGTCACTGCGTGCGACAAGTGGTGGCCCGTACGGGGAACTTCGCTTTGATCAGAACCTCGGCAGTCCAGGGCAGCTGGCTGGTAACTGTACAAGAACCTGGGGTAATAAAACTGCTTGAGGAAGATCGTGTCTTTGATCAGAACCTCGGCAGTCCAGGGCAGCTGGCTGGTAAGTACTCCTTTGACTCCGAAAAAGGAGGAGGAGGCTCCGTTTACGGAGGGTTATTTTCCCCGATCAAAGGGGGCTCCATTAAGGAGGATATTTTTTAGTGTAAGCAAGTTACCCCGATCAAAGGGGGCTCCATTAAGGAGGATATTTTTTAGTGTAAGCAAGTTACCCCGATCAAAGGGGGCTCCATTAAGGAGGATATTTTTTAGTGTAAGCAAGTTAGAGAATCGGGCTGGTCCTGATTCGACAAGATAGAAGTAAATAAGGCTCGCGGATAAGCGAGGGACAGCGTTGTGAAGGTTCGCAGGTGTTGCGACGAAAAGGTCTAAGGTTGCTAAAGTGAAAGCAGCCATTTTAGAAAATTTGAAAGCGAAAGAGATTTCTAAGAAGGAAGAAGCTCTGTTAGAATTCATAGAAAAAATGAAACGCCCTAAACCTTCCGCTCCTCCCCCTCCCTCTCCTAATCCGCCACCATAGATGGAAGACACCTGAGGTTAGTTGGAAAAGGCGCCTAATGTGTAAAGGATAGGTCAGAAGATTAGTTCCTAACGTAAGAGTTGTAAACTGCTGCTCGGTACCGTAGAGATGAGTTGTTTTCTTTAAGATCTTTGGGGAATTATTTCTACTTTCCCTCTTCCTTTACCTTGGTTAATGATAGTTTAGGTTGTTTTATTGATACCTGTTTTCTGACTTTCTGCTATGCTTCTATGCACCCTTGGAGACTTTGGAATTTCTGCTCTTATTGCTGTAATTGTGGCCTCTGTGGCCGTGGCAGTTATTGCAGCCACTATGAATGCTCTATCCTCACATGTGGCTGCTGGCATGGCTCAGCAAGCTCAATTATCTGGACTATATGTATAACGTATGTGCAGTATCAGAATTTCTCCCATGCAGGCAATTTGTTTCGTCAATTAAGCAAGACGCTTCTAGGAACTTGGAGCCGTGAATTTGAACACACCATGATTGAGCTATGAGCATCCATCGCTGCAATTAATTCTACCCGCGTAGAAGTCGCCGCAGTACAACAATGAATGGACTTAATACATGGAACATTGGGTTTTTTAAAAGACTGGGGTGGCATGGCGTTCTGGGCATTCTTGCTGATGGTAGCATGATGTTTCATGGTTGGATATATCAGGCGAACTCGACAACGCACACTGCAACAACAGCGCATATTGGTGCAAGCTATGGCAGCCCTTGAAGCTGGCTTATCTCCCCATGTATGGCTCAGTATGCTGGATCGGTAGTCAGTGACGGGTAAGATCGTCCCCGGGACCTTTCAACCTAAGACAGGGAAACAATCATGCTATTGTTCTCCCAATGACGGGTAAGAATGGTCCTTGAGGGTCGGCAACCTAAGACAGGCACGATCCCGAGCCTTATTTTAATAAAACAAAAAGGGAGATATGTCGGGGCCCACTCGGCAGGACTGAGGTGGCACCCAGGCTTGTTGCCAGCGTGGACTCAAGATGGCGCCTGGGCTTGCAGCCAAGTCACGAGGCTCACGAGGCTGGCGGTGCCCTGAGCCTGCGCAGTGAGCCCTATCAGGCGCCTTACGGATGATTAGTGACGCAGCGCCTCGTGCTACCACCTGCCCGCCCAGGAGAAGGTTAAAAGCGCGCATGCCCTAGCGGGGGGAGCTAAGAGGGTTGGTGGAGTGATGAGGGAGGAGATAGAAGACTGATGTTGTTTTTACCTGAGAGGGCGTTGAGAGAGCATTGAAACTGGGGTAATAAAACTGCTTGAGGAAGATCGTGTAAGAGTCGTCACTGCGTGCGACAAAGATGGAGGTCATGTCTATAAAAAGGCTGTTCCATGTTTTTCTTTCGAAGCACCCAAGGGTAACATGAGGCTATAACTGTCTTCTGTATTTCCATCTTTTTGTGTTTCTTTTGTGTATATGCGTGTTTTGAGAAAATTGTGTCCAGGAGCCTAACAGGGTCCCCAGGGACAGTTTCCCAAACCATAACATCTTTTCTCAAAACTGTAACATTCATTCAGTGCTTTTGTGCATAAGCTATCAAACTGCACAGGTAGAGAGTACACCGATCAAAGATACAATATATTTTCTGCGAAACAACTTAACATGGGAGTTGTTGGGTAATATGGAATTAAAGTTAATATGTCTGTTAAAATCATAAGACCACAATAAAACACTAACAGAATAATACGAGAGCCCTTTTAAAGCAGATATTTGCTTTGTGTTTATTATTACATAATACACAGTCATTTGTTCTCACGTATATATGTAAAAATGTAGCTGATACATTGTAGTCGATACCTTTCCCATACTGTAACTTCAAGTTTATAAGTTTGAGCTTCACAAGTATGTATCACACTCTATTAAACATGGGGTCATACTGCCTGCTTCAATCACCCTTACTCACTCCTGCCTGTTATTTGCTTTTCCATCTTTCTTCCTAATTAAAGCCTATGTATCATCCCCCGGCAGACATGATCCCAATTCATTCCAGTGGAAATAAGAACCTTTCCCAGTAAAAGCAGCTGAAACAGACCACATTAGGAAAAAAGGCTCCAAACCTAATGGCCCATTTCTCACAATGAATTGACGACCCGTGGAAATGACTGACCAGGTAACCAGCTAACAGATGAAGGGAAAGGTTTACCAAGCCAATAAAACATGGCATTGAGCTCTTCCCTTCCCCACCCAGGCATATACCCAGCAAGATGGGTACATTTAGTAGGGCAGCTTATATCATTCTTAAGAATGGGAACAGATTTTACGTGAGTCTGTGTGTGTGTGTGTGTGTGTGTGTGTGTGTGTGTGTGTGAGTGTGTAGGGTACTGGGTACTGAACTCAGGGGCATTCTACCTCTGAACTACACCTCCAGCTCTATTTTATTTTTCAGTTTGACATACAGTCTCACTAAGTTGCTGAGGCTGGCTTCAAACCTGCAATCCTCCAGCCTCAGACTCCCAAGTACTGAGATTACAGGCGTGCACCCCCACGCCCAACTCAGATCTTAACCCGGACAAAGTCATAAACCACAGCCACATCTTCACTTTTGTAACCCTGAGAACCATGGCTTCAGCATTCATTCACAAAGAAGTGACCCCAGAAGCCCCATGGAGTTACCTGGGTAGAGTGAATTCCTCTTGGAGATAGACATATTTTAGAAGAAAGATGCACCTTCTCCCTAAGACTGAACATCTGATCCTCTCCAAGTGAAGGACATTTCAAGGTCACCAATCTAGCATGCAGACTGTCTAAAATGCACCACATCGCTTCTGAAGACACATATTACATATGATTAGAACTTTATCCTATTTTTCTCCCTTTCTTAGCTGGCATTCCTTGGGAATGGAAAAAAAAAAAAAATCAAAGGCATTCTCACCCAGAAGTTCACATTGAAGTATGTTTAAGCATCAGATTAAAACTAACAAAAGACAGGAAGCAGGGAGTTAAGACCTTAACTCAGCCCTGAACTCACCCTATTGTGCCCAGGTACCAAGGGGTCAGGAAAGAATGCAGGGTCAGAATTGGACACTTCTGTTTCCTTTCACTGCTGAGATATTAAACTTTGAAAAATATTACATTGACAAGAAATCCCCAAGTGCCCATAACCCACACAGGGTGGTAATCTGTGCATATCTCTCGTTTTGAAAGGCATGTCTCAACCTTACACCTTTCCAAAATTAGTAAAAACATCTGTTGCCTGTTGCCTTTGGTAAATCCCCTTTTCTAAATATATCTTTTCTGGCTGTACCAGGTCCTTTCCCTTTCAAAACTTATATAAATAATTTTTTTAAAAAGTGTCAGAAGTAAGAATAAACAGGGATTCCTTACAAATAACAACCAGCAACTTACTTATTTTTCTTTTTTTTTTTCTCTTATCAGGAAACCACTAAACTCAAACACAAGCTTAATTTTCTAATCTAGGATGACTTCCAGTATCAGGTATACTTCTCATTTCTGCTGGTCATGCATGAAATTCACCCTACAGCAATAGTTTAAGATGTCTTCTGCATATCTTCAGGTGGGAACGCACCTTCTCTGCAGAGGTGGGGTAAAGGTGGGGTGCCCTGGGAGGCTGGGACTCCTTTGTCCAGAGTTCTTCCATGCTGTGCTGAGACCAACATTACTCCTAAGGGTATGCAGGTGAGTCTGCTGTAACTAAGAATGTATTTGTGTCTTCCTCGTAACTGAGAGTGCCTTTTGTTGATTTGATAATGATAAACCATTGTTCTGCTGTGACCTGTAATATTGCTGAGGACATCGGCAGGGAATATTAAGACTCTTAAGTGCCCCGTGTAGCAGTAGGCATTGGGTGGGAAGGAGGGAGGAGAAATTTGGGTTCTAACAATTCAGTGTTCCTAAAACTCTTCCCCTTGGATGCTCCTTTTGCTCCGAGAGAAGAATCCAGCAGATTCTTCTCTCCAAGTATGAGAAGTCCTGAATAACTGACAGTCCCTGCTGCTGGGACTCTCCCAGGTGACTGCATGCAAGCCTGCAGCTACCACCAGGAAAAGGGCCTCTAAACTGATACCTCCTCCTCTTAGCTTCTATCACTTGGTCTCCCCTTTTCAACCATCAAAAGAAGGAAGCAAATTGTCACTCCTCCTTTGATCAGGTGCCCTAATGTCCCACCTTATTATATCCAGCAGTAGAGGCAGCAGTGTGGGATAAAAAACAGCAAATATCAGTATAATCAAGTTTAGATGAGAAATAAGCTAATCCCCTGTCTCCCTCAGGGAGATAGTTTGATTTTGTTCCCTGCTTGCTAATTAATGCCTCTCACTCCCTCTTCCCCAAATGTAAATACACATCTTCCATTTTCACTTAAATCTTATAAGAGGGAAACTTGGGCTTTGGAAGAGTGTTCTGCATTCATCCTTCAAAGAAAAAGCTCAGCACTTCCAGAGGATGATAAAGACTACAAAAAAAAAAAAAAGGAGGAAAATAAATTAGAGCTAGAAAAAGTAATTGTATAATTTATTATCTAAACTGGTTAAGTTTCAAGAGTCCAAAGGGACAGAACAAATGGTAAACTAGACCAAGAACAAGGACAAGAGACTCAAACTGGGACTCTCCCAGGCAACCATGGTAGAAGAAAACTATAGTCAGGCATAAACTGCCCCCAAAGAGCTCCTGCAGTAGTGTTCAGGGTTGGTACTGTTCAGTCCTGAGGGTTGTAATCCCAAGAGTAGAGAAACCATTGTGACGTATTTGGTAACCTGGGCTGGGTTGCTGGTGTGTGTGGGGGGATTGTGCTTGTGTCTTTGAATCTCCCAGATAGCTCACTTCCTTCTCTCTCTCTCTCTCTCTCTCTCTCTCTCTCTCTCTCTCTCTCTCTCTCTCTCTCTGACTTTGGTCTCACATGGTCTAAACCAAGAATCTCCAAGCAACAATGAGCAAATAAATCTCCCTTCCTCTAAGCTGTGTGATCAGGTTTACTGGGAGGTTTACTGGGATATAGCAGTAGGAATGTTGACTAAGACAGCACATCTCCCTAAAAGCTTAAAAAGTGATTAAAGTTTGTAGATGTTCCATCTCCCTACAGATAACATTCTAAAAGTTTAAAAAGTTCTATTCCCCTAAAGATTTAAGAAAAGATTCTGATTTGGTTTTTCAGTGTCTGGTGCTTAGAGAAGTAGTGAGGATATAGATAGTTTTGAGCTGGAGAGTGTCTGGCTGTGTTGTGTTTTACAAAGAGCCATGCAGAATTCAGATGCAGGAGGATTTAAGAGCCCCCCCCCTCCAACCCTGGGAACCAGATAGATGTTCGGTTTACTGCACCAGATCTTTGAGAAGCAACTGGGGCTTAACCAGGCAGATAGGATGGGATAAATGTGAGGAATTATTGATGTAACATGAATAGACCTCTGCAGCTTAACAGATGTGGGAACCTCACATTCACAGACAGGGTGAATCAGAGGTGACTTTTCTGAGTGAATAAAACCTTCTAGCAGGATCTGGGGGAAAATTGAAGCTCAAAGGCACAAGTTCACCAACTGATCAATATGGCTTTGAGGTCTTTTTTTTTTTTTTTTTTTTTTTTAGTAAAAAGATGACTGTATTTCACTGTGATAAAGGCTGTAAACGGGATTGGACCAGAAATGCAGAGGTTATAGAAATTGCCAAAGATCAGACCTGAACTACAAATCTGAAGATGTAGTTTTGAGTCCTGCTCTCTCAACATCTACTTTCATTTCTTTTAGAATATATTCACCCTTTTAGACCTTGACTCTCTGAAATGATTGTTCCATATCACTGGATACTGTATACTGTGCAGGACCCCCAGCAAAGTGCCCACCTTGTCTACCTGAACATCTCACCACGCCCAAAGTCGCCTCTGCAGGACTCGCCGAGAAATGTAAATTCCATGAGGCAGAGCCTTCCAACCAGGTACCTCCTTATTTACTTCTTGTGGAAGAAACAATTCCTCCTTCTTAAGAGCCTTCTAGCCAATGTGTGACCATGTAGCATGTTTCAGTCTAACAATACATAGGTAGAAATATGTTGAGATAGAAATTATGCAAATACTTTTACTTTCTTGGTTTTAAAAAAATGGAAAAGTGTCATACTCTTTTGTTATCTCCTCCTTCTTTTTCATCCCACCTTTATAATTTTGGAGATGAGCCAGTCATCTTGCAACCATGTGATTACCAGTGAGAGAATGAAAGGCAATATACTAAGTTGTAGATGACATAAAAGGGAGCCATGTCTGACTTTTTGAAGCACTGCACCAGCTCCTTATGTAATTTTACTCTTCCTGTCATATAAGACAAATAAATGCTTTATTTTCAAGCCCATGTAATCAATTTTTTTGTTTTTTTCTGTTTTTTGTTTTTGTTTCTGTTTTTACAACTCAAATGATACACCATCAGTTAGCTACTGCTGACTAACAAATAATCCCCCAAATTTGCAGGTAATCTGAGCCATTCTGCTGATCTAAGCCAGCCTTCTGCCAGGCTCCCCAGGCATCTAGAGGGAATGAAAGATAGGCAGTTTCCTCTGGGAAAGCAGTTCTCCATGTCTCTCTGATTTTCTACCTGTCTAGCCCAGTCTTTTGCACAGGAAGCAGCAGGTTTTTGGAGAAAGAAAAATGTGCTTTCCGTCATCACTTCTGTTACACTCTGTAAGCCAGAACAAGTCACTAAACCAACTCAGATGTCAGAGGAGGGACAGAGAATTGGACCCACTGTTTTGCTAAATCTATCCCACGGTCATAGAATGTGAGGATTGAGGCTGGGACGATGGGATTATTTGTAAATTCTATAGGAAGCTGTCCCTAAATTTATTTTTTATCTAAATGTTTTCTCTTTTTAATTCACAGGGCTGTTGAAAGAACCCTTTATTTCTGAGTCCACAGTAGGTTAAATGGGAGGCCTTTGGAGATGCAAGGAAACAGACACTGTACCACAAACTGAATTATGACTGGCATAATTATATCTTTGGATCCACACTTGTGGGAGCCAAATTTTCACCCATCTGTGGGGACTTTGAAAGAAGACAAGGAAGAAAACCAATAGATGGAAGTGCTTCAACTCTGGTTGGTGTACGAAAGCTGAGTTAATACAAAGTGATCCTTTTCTTTGCCATCCAGTAATGACTACTTATTCACCCATAGACAGTATGCTGTACCTTGGTTATCCACTTGGGATAATACTTGCATTTGTCTGAAAGTAAAATCTCCTACCTGAGATATATAGGATCCCCCAGGACCATCTTAAGGAAATCATCCCCAGAGTTACCCAGAATGAGAGAAAAGGATGCTTAAGAAACTTGTAAGGTAATTTCTTGCAAAGGAACATTGTTGACTTTGAACAAGTTGGAACCAGACAGCAGTATGTCCACTCTCTCAGAAAAAAAAAAAAAAAAATGATGAACATTCTATTCCTAATATGTCAGAGACCACCTAGATATTCACCAATTTTTTTTTCCTTCTTGGGCATACAGCCAAACAATACCCACTTGCCACCCTGCATCTAGGTAGAGACATGTAGCTGACTTTTGTCACTGAAATGCAGATGGAAAACATCCCTTTGGATGTAACACAGAGTTCTGAAAACTAGATAGTCTGTGGGCCAAATCTGTCCAATTGGCTGATCTATAAATAATAGTCCTATTGGAGCTGATCTATAAATAATAGTCCTATTGGAGCTGATCTATAAATAATAGTCCTATTGGACCACAGCCACCTGCATTCATTCATATACTGTCTATGGCTCCTCATGCAGCAAAATGGCAGAATGCAGTAGCGTTCATAAGGACTAGGTACTCCACAGAGCCTAATATGTACTGTCTGTCCCTTTTTAAAAAAAAAGTTATGCTCAACTTTTGCTTACGCTATTTATTTATTTATTTATTTATTTATTTATTTGGCAGTACTGGGGATGGAACTAAGGGACATTCTACCTCCGAGCGACACCACCAGCCCTATTTTTTTTTTATTCTTTATTTTGAAACAGGGTCTCACTGAGTTGCAAAGGGCCTCACTAAGTAGCTCAGGCTGGCTTCGAACCTGCACAATCCTCCTGCCTCAGCCTCTCAAATGCTGGGATTATGAGTGTGTGCCACATGCCCGGCTTGCTTAAGTTATTTAAATCAAATGCCGCTTCACTCTCTCTTTACTTTGTCATCTTGAAGATATCTGGCCAATTTTGAAGCTATGATTTGACCTTGCAGAGGCTCTTCATGAAAAAAAATTGGATTCATGAATGAATGCATGGATCAGAGGCCCCGTTCCATCCCCCATCCCCTCAAGACCCTCACTAACCATGCTATGGGAAATAAATCAATAACACTGTATTACATGACTGTACTGAGGTCTGGGGGTTGTTTGACTTAGTATCTAACATGACTTACCTTGACTAATGTGAATGGGTAAATAGTATTGTATACAAATATGAAATTTAAAAATTGAACAATTGTGGCACAGAAAAATAAAGTTTTTGGTCCAAGACCTGTATCAAAGCTTGGAAGAGACAAAAAGTGGTTACCATTTCCCTAATATCGTGATGAATTGGCAGAGAATTACTAGAGACAAATTTCAACGCTGGCCTTAAGGTCATCCTCATGTGATGTGACTTAAGATAATTCATTTTTTCAAGCCCCAAAGAAAATCCTCTTAGTTGCTTACCACAGATGTTGGACTAATTGTTTATATTATTAAAGGCTACCTTGATTTTGTTGAAATGTGAATGTACAAAAAAAATCATGTGTTAGCCTACATTAGGAAGAACTTTACTATAAATACTTTTAAAAACTAGATAAACAAACCAGAAATAGATTTTTCTGCTTTCAAGACAATTAGAATTATAGGCACCAAGTGGAGAGGGCTATGTAAAGAAAGGTAGGTAGGTGCTTGTTGGGAAGGTGGGAGGCTGCTAACTTTGCCTGCTGTGTGGAGGACAGGTGACTGTTTGAAACATTTTAACCAGCATCAGGAGCCTTGACCAGAGAGGCCAGGATGTCGCCCCATCCACAGGGTCCTCTCTCCCTCCCACACCTTGTCGCCTTCTCTGCATCATGAGTCGCTTCCCCTGGGAAGTCTTCAAACCAATCCCAGAGCAGTCCTTCCCTCGTCTTCCGCACCCCTGCACACAGTAAATGCCTCCGAAAGCATTTACCCTAGGAATTCACACATCTGTCTCCCACCAGGCTGTGGGCCAGGACCATTCCCTGGCATCAGCATCGCTGCTCGAATACAGACTGTGCTCACTAAATATGTGTGGAATTGATGGGAAAATATCCTCTAGGCCAGTGGGTCTCTAAATCTGGAGAGGACGCGCAGTCATTTGAGAAGCACATAAAAATATGGATTCTCAGAATGACTGAGTCAGAATCCCTAAGGGTCACACTTTTTTTTTTTTTTTTTTTTTTTTTTGGTGGTACTAGGGGTGGAACCGAGAGGCTTTCTACCTCCAGGCTATACTCCCAGATCTTTTTTATATTTTATTTGGAAACAGGGTCTCACTAAGTTGCTGAAAGCCTCACTAAGTAGCTGAGGCTGGCTTCGAACCCATGCGATCCTTCTGTCTCCGCCTCCCAAGCGCGGGGATTACAAGCGTGCGCCACCACGCCCGGCTAAGGGTCACACTTTGAAGCTGTGTTTTTCACAGAGTGATTGTGGAACATGGGAGTTCGATCCCCCAGACCTTCTAAACAGGACATCTCTCAATCTCAGAAATCTAGTCAAGTGTTAGTCCTTTCTTGTGATGCCTGAAGTTCTGAAGTGGGAGTGAGGTGCAGAACATCATTCATTCATTCAGTCAGTCAGTCAGTTAGTCACAGTGATTGAGTGTTCCAGCCATCGAGCACTGCTGAAGGGTGTGGGGAGGGAAGAATGAGTAAATTGGGCAAGGCTCCCTGCCCTCATAAAGTCTGAATTCCAGGAAGTTAGCGAGATAAATGAATACACATTATAATATAGCTATCATAAGTGCTAACTGAAAAAAAAATTGAACGAGGAAAACGTTAGAGAGAGCTCAATGTTAAGTACAGCATCCAAAGAAGGCCACAGGGACAGGTGATGTGGAGTATAGACTTGACGATTGTGCACATAAGGAAGGAGTCTGAGGATAAAGCAACCCGGCAAAGGGCAAGAGAGCAGACGCTGCTACCGTGGGAAAATCCCCGGCAGGTCTGAGATGCTGGCCAGAAATCAGGGTGGCTGAAGAGGAGCGAGGAAGCGATGGACAGGAGGCAGCCACACATGATCGGTCCATCATCTGAAAGATGCCAGCTGCTCTTAGGTCTTTGGTCTTTGTCCCCGCAAGATGGAAGGCCATAGGAAGGTCCTGAGCAAAGGAGAGACAGATTCCAGCTTAGCTTTAAGTGACATCACAGTGACTGCTGTGCTGAAACAAGATAGAAGTAGGGACGAGGTCTGAAGCAGGAAGGCTGGAAAACTGTTGTCTTAGTCCATGCAGGAGATGGCAGCGGGTGAGACCAGGTGCACAAGAGGAGTTGGGGAGAAGCGCTAGCATTCTACCTGAAAGCCCGAACCAATAGGCTTGTAGATCAGGGGTATACAGGAAAAGAGCGAAGAAGAGGGCAAACACAAGTCCCAGTTTGGGAGTGAAGAGACAGCATTGTCATTTATTTAGAGGTATCAAGATGTGGACACAGGAGCCAGGCGTGGTGGCGCATGCGTGTAATCCCAGTACATGGGAGGCTGAGACAGGAGGATTGCAGGCTTGTGGCCAGCCTCAACTACTTAGTGAGACTCTGCAACTTAGTGAGACTGTTTCAAAGTAAAAAATAAAATAAAATTAAATTAAATTAAAAAATAGGGCTGGGAGTGTACCTCGGAGGTAGAATGCTCCAGGAGTTCAACCCCCAGTACCACACACACAAAAAAAAAAAAAAAAAAAAAAATGTGGACATAAGCTCAGTTTGGGATTGGTTAAGTTGAAACGCAGGGAGGCCTCATTTATCTACACATTTTTTTCTTTGCTTGACCGTCTCTGGTCTTGATCTCTAGTAGCTAATTCAATTTGCTACTTTCTAAGGAAAGCAATACTTGCATATGTTTATAAAATTGTTCTGTACAAACCATAAGGCATTGTCAAGTGAACATTATTAGTGTTTAGATACTGTCATGCCAGGATGATGCCATCAACCCCAAGAAGGACCTTTCATTTGGGCTTTGAAAAATCAGGCAAGAGGAAACCTGAGTCTACAATACCCTTAGGGCTCTTGGGCAGAAAATACAGGTTAGGCTTTTTGTTGTTTGTTTGTTTGTTTGTTTTTGCTTTTTTTGCAAGCAATTACAGTGCTCTTTCTGGAAACCTTCATGGTTTGCTAAACTTTTGGAAAATGAAACACCCATCATTAAATCATAAACGAAGGGGACATAAGAAAGAACTGACCATGCACATTGGCTTCCTCTCACCCAGGAAGCAAAAGCATTATGTGCAGAGACACTAAATTTCAACAGAGAATATCCGGAACACGTGTATCTCCTTTTTAAAGAAACCAGAATCCAAGCTCACAACCATCTCCCACTTCTCCCTCCTTGCAACCACGGGCACATCCTGGTAGAAACAGCTGTCACCGCAAAAGTCATTCCGGTGGGACAGCCAGCTGGCTCTGTGACTCACAAACAAACTACCCTTTGGGTTATATTTTGAGCAAAGGGGCTTCCTCACCAGTGTTCTTCGCAGCTATCCGTATTTTTGATCTTGTGTAAACAAACGCCAACTCAAACATCATATGGAACCATATTGTGGGTTTTCAGGATCACTACCCATCAATGATTTTTAAAGTTTTGTCTTTTTCATCAAAAGCCTTATCTCTTAATAACAGCCAGTGAAGACACATGTCCTGTACAAGTAGTCTGACTCACACCTGAGATTTTGCTTCTCAAAAAGGAAGAGGTGTGAACATTGTGTTTCCATTAACGACTTAACGATCCTTCTCAAAGTGTAGGCAGAAGTCATAGAATTAACAGATGACATCATGCCATGTTTAAATTTTTTTAAGAAACCAGCAGATAGATGTGTTGCAGCACAGCGCCATCTACTGACTAGGTTGGGAAAGACAGTAGGAAAAAGGAGGGAGATGCTGGGAAAAACCTAGAAGACTGGTAGGAAGGAGGCAGGGAAAGAAAAAGAAGAGAAGAGGACTTTAACTGTCTGTTAATACAATTTTGCATCCCACAGATAAGAAAACCGAGCTCAGAAAGTTTATTTGGGCCCACCAAAGGTACAGAACACTCACGTCTCCTATTTATAAGGAAAATCACTTTCACGTTTTCCGGGTTTAAAAAGAGCCTGAGTATTTGAGAATAGACGTGGGAATCAATGGGTCAGAAGAGAGACCAGGTGTAAACTGACACACTGATTCCACCTCTTTTCTGCCCAGGTTCAAAGGTAATTCAACAGAGAAATGATAGTCTTCAGTAAGTTGTCTCAGGACAATCACACGAAACATATTCAACCTCAATCCATACCTTATACCTTGTACAAAAACTTAATATATAAAGCACAAAACTATAAGATTTTCAGAAGGAAATATAAATTGAATTCATTTTGACCTTGGAATAGGCAAAAAAAAAACATTGGATATGACACCAAAAACACAATCAGAAAAGAAAAAATGATAAAGGGATACTATCAAAAAATGAAGAATTTCTTCTCTCTTTGATAAACCCTGTTAAAAGAATGAAAATATGAGCAATGAACAGGAAAAATATTTGCAAGTAACATACCTTATAAAGAACATGTATCCAGAATTATATTGCACTTTTAAAATAGAGTAATGACAGCTGGGCGTGGTGGCGCATGCTTGTAATCCCTGTGCTTGGCAGGCGGAGACAGGAGGATCGCGCAGGTTTGAAGTCAGCTGCACTGGCTTAAGAGACCCTGTTTCCAAATAAAATATAAAATAGGTTTGGGAGTATAGCCCGGAGATAGAAGGCCCCTGGGTTCCATCCCCAGTACCACCAAATAAATAAATTAATTAATTAATTATAGTAATGACAAAGCAAACACATGAGCTTTGAAATGTTCAAAAAATTTAAGTAGACAAAATTCTCAATATTAGCGCTCAAATGGAAATGCAAATTAAAACATCTGTGAGATGCCATCACATACCCATGTGTTTATACTCCTTAAATACTTACAATACCAAAGGATATAGAGATTGAAAATTGTTTATATTGCTAGTGAAGATAAAAAAATAACACAACCACTTTGAAAAAGAGTCAAAAATTTATTGATTGATAAATGTACAGTTACCACAAGATCCAGCCACCCTGTTTCTAGTATTTTCCCAAGAGTGTGTTTTTACTA
Source organism: Muscardinus avellanarius (assembly GCF_963383645.1). Lineage (NCBI taxonomy): Eukaryota > Metazoa > Chordata > Mammalia > Rodentia > Gliridae > Muscardinus > Muscardinus avellanarius. The sequence goes on along the minus strand of NC_137805.1, from coordinate 10,366,817 downwards.
AAAAAAAAAATAACTATCCATGATTGTTCTTATATTTTATCATCAAATGCAAACCCTGAATAAGTAAGTGATAAAAAAAAATCTGTTGGGGAGAACAAGAAAACGGGTCAGTATTTTGTCTGAGATATTAGTTACAGGACTGTACGCATTTTTCTAAACTATCACAACTACACAATTGAGTAGATTTTTACCATATAAAGTATGTAAAGTATTGCAAAAAGAAGGTAAAATGTAATTAGCCCATATTCCAAAATACAGCATATTTTTAAAGATGAAATTAACATTTTCTACTCTCATACAATGTTCATACTAATCAATCTGTTCTTAAGAGAAATTTTATTTATTGATAAAATTAATACTGGTTCCTGCCTCAAATAACCCACATTAAAAATAGTGGACTCTTTTTGAGTGTGTGAGTGTGTGTGTGTGTGTGTGTGTGTGTGTGTGTGTCTGTTATTGGAGATTGCATCCAACGGCATACTATCTCCAAGATATACCCCCAGCCCTATTTTATTTTTTATCTTGAAACAGGGTCTTGCTGAGTTGCTGAAGCTGGCCTTGAACCTAGCGATTCTCCTGTCTCAGCCTTCAACTACAACCTACCCAGCATTAAAGTAATGGACTCTTGACTGCTAAATGTTTAACACACTCTGAATAGTTATAATGATCAAAATACATTATAGAGAATAGATTGGATTGGCATGTAGTGTAATCTTTGAGTACAGACTTTTTAATGGAAAATTTCATCCTTACAAAATGCCTCTATAAGTTTTGTCTGGTAGCAACCATAATAGGAATAAGCAAATACACATGTCTCTTCCTTTCAAGCTCCTAATCATACCCTATCTGCTTTGGTGGTAGCCCTACACTTCTTCTTACAACTCCATGAGCATCTCTTCCCCCATACAAAAATGCAAATGTTGCCAGCTATAAGCAGAACACTAGGTGTACTGGACTGATGATTCTAGGAGTAAGATCAACCAGCGAAAAGGGGGGAGAGAAATACTAAAACCTCACAACACTGAAGACAATTTTGCTGCATTTGCCTGATCTGTTTCTTGAGCTATTAAAGTTCATTTACGTAACAATTATCTCTCTTGTGTATGTCGAGCACGAGCACGTAAAGTGCTATGCTAAAAACAAAGTCTTGTGGAGACTAGGAAGACCAAGAACCCAGAGCAGCTCAGAACCATTGGGAGGATGTCTTAGACACGTGGAGTTAGAATTGAAGACGTAACGGAATCAGAATGTGTCGAGAAGCTTCAGGGACTACAGAGAGGATGGCAGACTCCCCATTCAGGTTGGCCATGACCCTTGGAGAAGACGTATTATGAGGGCATGAACATAAACTGATTTGATGCCTATAAACTATTCATGAACCAGGTTAACTGGAGAATGTGGGTAATGAGAGAAGATAGTAAGAGCCAAGTCTTCACGGCTTAGCAGTCTCTAGCTTCATATAATCCCAGAATCCAGGCTTTACTAATGATAAAGATCATGCTGAGAAAACATAAAACTCCATATAACATTTTAAAATTCAAATTTTGGTTTGATATATTTGTTGCTCTCCAATGGAAGTAATCGAATCGCCACTAAGTGGGGACACAAGGAGACTAATCATAGCTACGGAGAATTTTATCCCTAAATGAACTAGTCTCTCTATTTACTGTAGGGTGAATTATGATAAAAAACTGAATTTCCCCAGAATGTTGTAAGTTGAGTAAAAAGAGCCAAGTGTGCTTGTCTTTATTGTTCTTTCTAGTTCTGCAACTCTGCATTTGGAGGTGACATAAAACCACATGGATTCCTGAAAGATTTCATTTTAGAAATAGGTATCTCTTTCTTCTAATGAATTTCCTGCAATAGAAACATCTTGAACGCTGAATCTTGCTATTTCTTTGCATAGAACTTTGCCATTCATAAAGAAAAAAAAAAGGATTTACTGTGTCTCAAAATCCTCATCTGAACAGCAAGATGTGGTGGTGCTCACCTGTAAGCCCGGTACTTTGGGGGCTGAGATAGGAGGATCTTAAATTCACAGCCAGCCTCAGCAACTTAATAAGACCATCTGCAACTTAGTGAGACCCTGTTTCAAAATAAAGAATAAAATAGGGCTAGGAGTGTATCTCAGAGGTAGAATGTCCCTGAGTTCCATATCCAATACTAATACATACGTGTGTGTGTGTGTGTGTGTGTGTGTGTGTGTGTGTGTGTGTATCCTCATCTGTATTCTGCACTTGGGTAATGGCTCCCATCAGTCATATAAAAGTCTGAAGATGTACGTAAAATTACTTAACCAGTAGCTTAAATGCTTAGACAAGCGCTCCCTCAAACCTCAAAAGCTATAATAAAACAGAGTCTAAAATGTCACAAATCTAGCCGTATTTGTGATTTGTGCCATTTTTTTCAGATAGAGTTTCAATAAATATTATTTCTTTAGCATGTCATAAATTCACTTCTCTGTAGTTGCAATAGCTGAGACCTTAGTCTATAGTTCTTGGTTTCTGTGAATTCATCCTATTTCAACCATCGGTCTTTGTGCTTCCAAAATACTCTAAATAAATTATTCAAAATGGCATCTTTATTTTTCACTGACATTGTTTTTGTCATTTCTTTCTTTCTTTCTTTCTTTCCTTCTTTTCTTTCTTTCTTTCTTTCTTTTTGTGGTACTGGAGGTGGAACCCAGGGGCTTTTTCTACCTCCGGGATATTTTTCTACCTCCTGACCTATTTTATATTTTATTTGGAAACAGGGTCTCACTAAGTTGCTGAGAGCCTCACTAAGTAGCTGAGGCTGGCTTCGAACCTGTGTGTTCCTCCTGTCTCAGCCTCTCAAGTACTGGGATTACAAGTATGCACCACCACACCTGGCTTTTTTTTTTTCTTTCTTTCTAATTTTAATTTTATTTATTATTTATTTATTTTCATTTAATTGCATTTTATTTTAGTGTGTTAGTGGTGTCTATGTGTATATGTGTGTGTGTGTGTGTTACTGGAAATTGAACCCAAGAGCATTCTACCGCTGAACTACAGGCCTTCACCAAGTTTTTAAGGATCTCGTTACTTTGTGGAGGCTGGCCTCAAACATGCAATCCCCCCATCTCAGTCTCCCAAGTACTGGGATTGCGGGTGTGTTCCACCACACCTAGCTCCCTTCCTTCTTATTTTAGCACTCTAAAGCATGGTACTGACTGAAACAGTACACTGAGGTACCATTGTCTGAAGGAATGTCATGAAAGTTTACAGTCAAAACCCAACAGCAACGTGGCTACAACTGAACCACAATCAAACATCAGAGTTTGACAGTGACCAATACAGCAGAATCTTGAATGTGTTTCAATGAACTAAGCAACCATGAAAAGAAAATCTATCCTTTTTTTTCTTGTCTTTATGATATTCTGCCCTATGCCTTTAGAGCAATTTAATTATCAACTCTCATTTTGGGTTCTTATTTTTCCTGAGCAGAAACACACAATGAGCTGTGTGTGGATAATATATTGATTCAGGCAGAAAGAACATCCTGTAATGCATCCACTATGCGAGCCTGCTCCCTGACTGTCTTAAAACCTGGGCACAGACGGGGCCTGATGGTGCACACCTGTAATCCCAGTACTTGGGAGACTGAAGCAGGAGGATTGCAGGTTTGAGCACAGCCTCAGCAGCATAAGGAGACAATAACAAAAAAAGGATGGCTGGGGGCAAGCTCAGAGGTAGAACACCCTCTGGGTTCAGTCTCTACAATAAAATATAATAATCCTACAACCACAACAACTATAATAATAAAAATAATAATAATAATAATAATAATAATAATAATAATAAATGCTGAGCACAGTGGTCAAGGAAACACCAGGCAGTTGTCACTTTTTTTTATGTGCCCTAGCCATGAAACAACTCTGGCCGCCAACCAAGGCACCAAGCTGGGATGAACAAAGGCCTGTCATCTGCTCTGCCCCTGACTGATACAAGAGTAACACCATCCATGGGGTGTCTCTGCCCATTGCCAGGGGTCGGTTGTCACTGTTGAGATGCCAAGTATAATGCATTTTCTACCAGTGCACCTGCCCAAGGTAGAAAACCAGCCACTATCTCACTCACTCTCCTATAATTTTATAAGCCAAAAAAGGAACATACCAAAAAAAAAAGTCTGACTGCTATAACCAATAAAAAAAAAAAAGAAGACAAGAAAGGGGTGAATTTTTCAGATGATTCGGATAGTTTTTTTTTTAAGTACTGAAGTACTGAAGATGGAACCCAGGGACATCCTACCTCTGAGCTATACCCCCAGCCCTATTTATTCTTAAGTTTGATAGAGGGTTTCACTGAGTTGCAAAGGGCCTCACTAAGTAGCTGAGACTGTCCCCGAACTGCAAATCCTTCTGTCTCAGCCTCTCAAATGCTGAGATTACCAGCGTGAGCCACCAACCCCAGCTCGGCTAGTTATTATTAGCTCTTAGAAGGTAAAATCAGGCCGGGCGTGGTGGCGCCCACCCGTAATCCCAGCATTCAGGAGGCTGAGACCTGGAGGATCGCGGTTCACAGACAGCCTCAGCTACTTAGTGAGGCCCTCTGCAACTCAGTGAGACCCGGTTTCAAAATAAAGAATTAAAAAAAAAAATAGGGCAGGGGGTGGAGCTCGGAGGTTGAATGCCCCTGGGTTCCATCCCCAGACCTGCCCCCCCCCAAAAAAAAAAGAAGGTAAAATCATCTGGACATGATTGTGTGTGCCTGCAAGCCAATACTTGGACTCCTCAGCCAGGAGGAACTCAGGTTTAAAAACAGACTCAGAAACCCAGTGAGAATCTCAGTAATCTAGCAAGACCATGTTTCCAAATGAACATTAAAAAAGGCTGGGGTGGGGGGACAGTGTAGCTCAGAGATAGAATGCCCCTGGGTTATTTTTTTTTTTTATCACCAGTACCACAAAAAAGGAAGTTAAAATCAAAAGCAATGCAGGACTCAGACAGTCTCTGGCAGTGCCAGGGAAGGTTCACCCTGAGAAATCAGGGCACGTGTGTGACTGCCGTCAACATTAGACAACAAAGCTTGGCAGGAAGCCGCAGTCCACGGAAGCTCACTGAGGAAGAGCAGCTGCTCATGGCCATGCGTGTGTGAGCCGTGGATGTGGCTCAAGCTCACGCGGCTACCTTGGCACTTCTAGGCTGCTGTTCAACCTCACTTGCACACCCAGCGCTCTCCACTAATCCACTCTGGAGTCTCCACCAGTCCTGCACCTGCACGTCTTTACCTTGAGCCCCACCATGACTCGGAACTTGAGAGGGAGGGTGTGATGCAAACCTCTCTGGGAACTCTGCAGTCGGGTCCTCAATCCTACACCCACAACCCTCTCACCCACGCCATGCTGTTTCCTAGACAACTGGTTATGAGGAGGGCCTAATGAAGGAACATGGCCGCGCTCTGCTCAGAGCTTCTCCGATTCCTTCTATTAGAGCCCCGTGGCTCTGAATTACATAGTCTGCACCTGTGACTTCGTCCTGAAGGATGACCTTGAGTTATTGAAACCATTCTGCTGCCCAGAGGGCCAGAAGTGCCTGGAGATTTACGGCCTTCGTGGGTGGCCAACCAGCTCGGTTTGCCCCAGACTGAAGAATTTTCCAAGGTATGAGATTTCTGGTTCTAAATGCAGGACTGTAGATCAGGACATCTGATCACCCAGTGCAGCTCTAGCACCATTAACAGACAGCCGTTAGTCCATACGGGCCTGTGCAGGAGTATCAAAGTCTAGCTCCCTCTCTTTAAGTTGGGACAAACTCTTGAGTCAGACTATGCCTGGAGCCCCTGGAGGGATCAGGGAAGGATGGATTCTCATGTTTATCATCCTTCATAACTCTGGTTCTCTGCCTCTCATTCCCTGTGTTTCCTGGAAGTCCTTCCTTCATCGATTATATGCAATCCACTCTTAATGCAAAAAAAGAAGGAAGAAAGAAAGAGATTAAGAAGAGGAAGAAAGAGATAAAGAGAAGAAAGAAAGAGAAAGAAAAAGAAAAAAGAATGAAAGGAAAAGAAAAAAGGAAATAAAAAAGAAAGGAAAGAAGGAAAGGAAAGAAAGAAAAAAGGAAGGAAGGAAGGAAGGAAAGAAAGAAAGAAAAGAAGCTGGGCATGGTGGCAGAAACTTGTAATTCCAGTACTTGGGAGTCTGAGTCAGGAAGATCACAGGTTCAAGAACAGCCTCAGCAAGCCTCAATCTAGTGAGACCCTGTTTCAAAAATTTTAAAAAATGAAATAGGGCTCGGGTGTAGTTCAAAAATTGAATGCCCCTGGGTTCAATCCTCAATACCACAAAAAAGAAAAAAGAAAAAAAAAAGAAGGAAGGGAGAGTAGAAGGGGAACTCTTCTGGAGATCTATACTGAAGAGACCTGCCTCTATGGGATTGTTGGAAAACAGTGGTAAAATCTACAAGGCCGTCACAAACTTCAGTGCAGCCGAACTTTTTTTTTTCTTTTTTGTGGTACTGGGGATGGAACCCAGGGGCCTTCTACCTCCGGGCTACACTCCTAGACCTATTTTATATTTTATTTGGAAACAGGGCCTCTTAAGCCGGCTGAGGCTGGCTTCGAACCTGTGCGATCCTCCTGCCTCGGCCTCCCAAGCACGGGGATTACAAGCGTGCGCCACCACGCCCGGCATAGCCAAACTTTTGAGCTATAATTTTCAAACTTTGGTATAATAAGACTTTTGGTTCCTCTCCTGAGCCAAAAATGATAGTAGAACGATGGGGAAAATGCCTCTTTTTGGTGAGTTTCCATTTCTTATCATAGCTTAGGTCAACCTGGAGGAGATCAAGATCATAGAGATGACAGAAAAGTGCCAAGGTGCCACTACTGCTCCCAGCCGGGGCAAGAGGACACCCAGGGAATTGTGAAAAACAGACTTGAGTGGCCAACAGCTCTGTTTTTGCAAGAGTAGGGAACCAAGGGGTATTTTTCCTGAAATAAGAATAAAGCCCCCAGTACATTTTAAGAAAATCTGATTTACTGTGACAATAGTACAGTTATCCAACTATTACATATACTTAAAGATATAGTTCTGAACTTCAATAAAATATTAACCTATGCCGGGCGTGGTGGTGCACGCTTGTAATCCCCGCGCTTGGGAGGCGGAGGTTCGAAGCAGCTGGCTTAAGAGACCCTGTTTCCAAAAATAAAATATAAAATAGGTCTGGGAGTGTAGCCCGGAGGTAAAAGGGCTTATATATATATATATATATATATATATATATATATATATATGACCAGAATTTCAGAATTGCCCCTTTTAAAATATAACAATTTTAAAAGATCTCTTTCACTGACTTGCTTTTTCCTTGAACCATTAAAATTCTATATGATGAAGAGCAATTTGCAATAATTTACCCCCAAAAAATAATAATAATAAAGTAGCTGTATATCCTGTGTGTTTGATTCAAGGAAAAGCGTTCCCCTTTCAGGACCCCACGAACATACAAGGTTCAAGCGAAGTGCGGTGCTAATGAACAGACCCTGTTTTCCTGCGAAGGCCCCGTGGAGAATGACTTCATTCAGAGCTACCGCTCCACACGGAAAGTCTTGGTAAAAATCCCACAGAGTTCAGAGACCTTTTCCTAACTCTCTCCCCGTCTTGTTTGTCTTTCGGGTCTAAGCCAGGGATAACATAAATATTCATCAGCTGATATTTGCTGTAGCTGTGAAGTTATGAATGAGGCCATACGGCTTCCCTCCTACCCCATCTACAGAACGGCAGCTTCTCCACTGAGCTCTCAGCCAAACGACACTTTGTGAAATCCCCAAAGTACACCAGCAGGCTTTTCAAATTCAGCTTCCCCCCCCACTCCCGCTTTAATGCTCAAAGCAGAAATACTGTCTGCCTAATGTTTATCCTGGGATTATAGAAGAAGAAAAAGAAAAACATCGCTTTGCCAAGCTTTAAACTTTTCAGATACCTTGACGTAACAGGCAAATGTGTGAGCAGCCCAAAATATTGGTAACATATATCAACGGATATGACTGTGGTGGGTTTCTTTTTTTATACCAAATACGAGACAGATACCTGGGGCATTAATCGTGTGAAGAACAGAGAAAAGGAACTAAATCTTTGATCTCTTTCTACTGCTTTAGTTATCTGGACAGGTGTTAGCAAGATTTGTTGGGAAACATTTTTGAGTAACGTAACTTCAAATAAGTCCTCAGTGTTGAGATAGATGGATGGACAGACAGACAGAGGGAAGGAGGGAACTGTGCCTGCCACAGGGCCTGGGATGGAGTTGGTCCTTATTTTCATTTTTCTTTTTTTGTACTGGGGATGAAACTCAGGGGCATTCAACCCCAAGCTATATCCCCAGCCCTAATTTTTATTCTTTATTTTGAAACAGGGTCTCACTGAGTTGCAAAGGGTTTCACTAAGTAGCTGAGGCTGTCTGCAAACCCACGATCCTCCTATCTCAGCCCCCCAAATGCTGGGATTACAAGCATGTGCTGCCACACCCAGCAGAGTTGGTCTTTCTGAAATTCAGAGGTCTCACAAATTGACGCTTAGAATCTGTAACATTCTAGCTTTCAAGGTCTCATGAAAATAAAACTAAGCAGAAAATTAGTTGTGAGTCAGTCTTTGTGGTAATTAATAGCCCATAGCTAATTTATCAATCAATCCGCAGTAATGAATAAACATAAATAAAACATGTATGTTTGTATCACTATAAAAGGCATAATTACAATACATCAGTAAAAGTAAAAATAAATAGACCAAAGATGTTTTTATAGAAACAGGATGAATGTGTCCAATTATAATATTCTTTTGACTTTGCTCATGACTACATTTTATTCAAATATTTAATCTTTGGAGAAATGTTGCTAGAATGTCAGCTAATTGTATTGACCTAGAACTTGAGGATTATTTATAAGAAATATTACTATAAGTGCCCTACTGGGAAAAGTCTTCTTGGAAATGTTCTATATTTATGAATTTAAAGCCACCATTGCAGTTCAATATCTCTCATAATCACTGTTTTGTATTTTTCAAGGTTCAGCCATTTTATCCACACCTGACAGTGGAAATAACTGTCTAGATGACAAAACCATAGAGATGGAGCTCAGGGTCTCAGGTGTTCAAATAAGGACCAGATCCCAGCCTGGCAAGGAACTGGGTTGGAACAGACACTCATGGCTGGAGTCCTCTCTCAGTCTCCATCCTGGAATTCGCCTTGCCAAGGCTGGAATGGAAGCCGGGGGCAAGTACTCAACTGTCTTCTCTCTGGCGTCCAGCCTTTCCAGAACAAGGCCTGACAAAGAGCCATTGGAGGGAGTTAAAGGCAATGACCTTCCGCAGGAAAAACTAACCAGCAGACAGAAATGATGGATTGTCGCACATGCCCAGAGACATTTAGGAGAGCAGCTGAGTTAGCGTAGGCAAGCAAACATTTTCTCTCCCTCCTTTCCTTGCCCGATACTGAACATTCTGACCTGGAAGAAGCAGGAAGCAGAATTACTTGTTGTTCTCTAAGAAACTTTTATTAAAAAATCACACTAGATCTTGATATCAAAAAAGATTCCAGTTAGACACTAATTACTCTTATTTGTTGGGAAAGAAAGTAATCTGATTCAACGGTGGCCTGTATGGTTTTGTAGACAAGTGATTCCATGTTTCAATCTTGGAAATGAACAGGCTAAATTTTTTGTTTCTGCTTATTTTTCTTTGTTTTTCAAGGATTATTTACATGTTAAAGGCTGCTGCCTGTGTACTAGACTTTCCTTCATTCCTCTGGCTTCTCTAGTAATATTGATTTTTTTTCCCATAAAGTTCTCATTTGTTCTAGTCCACAGTAAAATTTTTTTGACAGTACAAGAAGACTTCAGATCAGTTGAGGAATATCATAAGAATAGTTCCGATTATTTTATCAACACAGTCTGTGCAACTTATAACCTAAATCAGGAAACTCTGAGGGTGAACAGGACATTGTTAATTATCATAATTACTGTGGGCCAACTGGACCATATGCCTATCCCTCACAGGTGTGTTCCAGTTGGTTACCTCTACTTTTCTCTTCACTCTCTTCTTTTGTTCTCTGGACAATAAATTGCTTTCTCTAAAAGAGATTTCATGCTTTTGTATTTGAATGCTAATCACAGCATCATTGATATACCTGTTTGCATTCCCCTGAAGTCACTTGTAAACTGCCTTCCTCCTGCCTTCTCCTTGATGAGATCAGAGATTATTAAAGCATATCGCATAGACAAGTGTGTGTTCTTTGTGTAAGGCCCATTTTACTATGTCAGTAAAAATAGAAAATCAGATGATTTTATTATTTCCATTGCTTCTGAAGACTCCTTAGTGGGTTCTAGATATCTGGGGTTTGCTCTCTATCACTAAAGGATGCTCAGCTCCTGGTAACAAAATCAAGATGACTGACAAGGAAGAAAGGGTCCTCAGAGCACGTCCGTGAGGTCAGTGTTCATAAGCCTTAGGGAAGAGCGCCTTTGCAGAACTGCAACTCCCACACACTGGTTTGGGATTTGAGGGTAACATGACATGGATTAGTTTTCCCCTCCTCTGTAGTGAACTCCTCTCACTCTTGTTTAATCTGGAAGAGCCACTATACCTACCTCTCTTGCTACTATTGTTTTTTCAGCATTCTAGGAAAACAGGATTGAACCACTTGAAGCCAATAATTATTTCAGTAATAATCGCTGAAGCCTACTCATGCTATTTCAACTGATTAGAAAAATTATGCCAGTGATTTGCATAAAAACTTTTTTATTACTTACAATTAAGTCATGATTTATATTGCTATTAAAACTTATTGCTTCCAGCCAGGCATGGTGGTGCATGCTTGTAATCCCAGCATTCAGGAGGCTGAGACAGGAGGATTGCAGTTTGCGGACAGCCTCAGCTACTTAGTGAGGCCCTCTGCAACTTAGTGAGACCCTGTTTCAAAATAAAGAATAAAAAATAGGGCAGGGGATGTAGCTCAGAGGTCGAATGCCCCTGGGTTTCATCCCCAGACCCACACACACAAAAAAACGTATTGCTTCCAACTTGGCTACTATTAATAGCTGATGTTGAGTAAGTCACTTCTTGGGTTAGTTCCTTAAGCTGCAGAGGAAGGGACTGGATTTTTCTCGTTTGTAAAGCATCTCACCATATTATTTGTACACATATACAAAATATTTTTAGTAAGCACCTAGTTTAACAAGGTAATTTGATTTTTATAAGATTTAAGATATGTTAATAGCAGAAGGTCTTATGAAACTGTAAGACTTTTTATTATATGAATCTCAAGTGTTCATGTAGATACTTTGAAGCCACCGAGAAGTTAAATGTGCATGAATGAACACAGAAGCTTTGGGATAGCATGTTAAATTTCCACCTAGAATTCTGTGGTCTTAAACTGAGAGTGTGGCTGTGGGTCACTGAGGGGGTTGAGCATGCCACGCGAGACTCTGCTCGCAGTGAGGCCTGGGAGGTTTCTGGGCAAGTACCTCATTTTCCAGGTGTCATGTGGTGCTGTACTCATAGGTATTTAAGATTAAGGTCTAGGTAACAAAAGAGACTCCAGCTACAGCAGGAGAGACTCTAGTGGAGCAATGGAGGGGTTTAGGAGAGAGAGGTAAAGGAGGAGATTTGATGAAGGAAACAGTTCAAATATTGCTATGTACATATATGCAATTATCAATACCAATCTCATTAACATATACAGAGAAGGAGAGAGAGCAGAGTGGGGTCCAGAGGGAGACACCAAGTGCTGTGTCCACGGATGCTCCTGACACTCTGATCCCCATTATGATGTATAATTACAATGCACCAATAAAAGCATATTTTTAAAAAACAGAAAAAGTAAAAGCTTTTGATAAAATCATTGATGTCAAATATATCAAAAAAACTAAGTCATCCCTTGGGATCTACAAGGAATAGATTTGAGCCCCCCCCCACACACACACACAGCTTCTTTTTTATTTTTTTATTTTTTATAAGTGGAACATATGGAGAGTGGTGTACATTTACATTGTGCTTCATGCCCTTCCCTCTCCAATTCCCTTCCCCCTCCCAATAGAGAGTGTCCAGGTTACGCATATTCGTATGTAGCTCCTCCATTGAACAACCTCAGCTTTCTTCCTCTCCTATCCTTCCATTCAAGCTTTGCTGAGGTTTCCGCTCCATCATCTGGAGTCCCTCTGGTATTACCACTACTCCCTAGCTTGGACATATTAGAGAAAACGTATGTCCCTTCTCTTTCTAAAGTCCACAGATGTGGAAGTCCCTCATATATTTCATGTAGCCCATCAGATCTGCATATAACCTACACATGTATATCCTTCTATGTACGTCAAGTCATCTCTAGATTACTATCATACCTCATACAAGGTAAATGAGATACGACCAGTTGTTGTACTATATTAAGAAATAATGACAAGACAAAGTCTGTACGTGTTCAATATAAACACAATTTTTAAAAATATTTTCAGTGCTGCCGGGCGTGGTGGCGCACGCTTGTAATCCCCACACTTGGGAGGTGGAGACAGGAGGATCACGCAGGTTCAAAGCCAGCCTCGCTGATTTAGGAGACCCTGTTTCCAAAAAATATATATAAAATAGGTCTGGGAGTGTAGCCCAGAGGTAGAAGGGCTTCCAGGAACCCCAGTACCACCCCCAAAAAATATTTTCAATGTGGCCAGAACTGGAGGCAGTTCAGAACCCCACACCCCGAGTCACCAGAACACAGCTAGGGACACTCTTACTATAGTTCTGGACATTCTATTTCTGTCTCTGTACTAAAGGATTAGTAAATTCGTGATAAATCCCCAAGATAAATGCCTAAGAAAGAAGAGTGTGGTAAGAGAAGGCTTTCTGTGGGAGCCCAAAGTCTGAGGTGGCAGGTCGTTGTCTCCTCTTCATTGCAGTAAGACCTCAATGCTCAGAAGGCTACCCCGTGGCCTTTAGGCAGCCCAGAAAAGGTAATATCCAACACATACACTTCCTGCCTTTTCTCTCACCCTCTCCATGAAACTGTTGAAAAAAAAAAATGATTGCATATTGCTGGTAGTGGTGGTGCACGCTTATAATCCCAGTACTTGGGAGGCTGAGACAGTAATATCGCAGGTTGAAGCCCCTTAAGCAACTTAGTGAGGCCCTCAAGAACTTAGCGGTACCCTAATTTAAAATTAAAAAAGAAAATAGGGCTGGGCTGTAGCTCAGAGGTAGAATGCCTCTGTGTTTAATCCCTAGTAACACACACACACACGCACACATACACAATTGCACACTGATTTAGTAACTGATATATCATCGTGCAATGGCTGATGACAGACATCATTATTCACTTTACTGAACTGCTTCAGTCGGGCAAGCAAGCTCTGAGCAGGAGCATATTTACTAAGGTCTTCTATTTCTCAGTTTTGTGTGTAACCTTCAGACTGATGGAAGCAAACTACAAATAAATCCAGACTGGTAAATTATACTGACCTTTATATTGAGTAGACCACTGGGAATGCCTGGTTTATGCTTTATTTCTGACTAAGAGTCAAAAAGTAAGAAGGGTCATAAAAACAGAAGCTACTGTTCAATTAATATGAAGAGTTATTTTCTTGCTTAGTGCACGCCTTATTTTGTTGCAATTGCAGTTATCATTCCCCCTCTATTGGACAACATAAAAAAATTAGAAGACCATGTGAGTCTTCATCATCATAAAAGTATATATTTATGAAAATTATTGGTCTGGATAATTGCAATTAATTCATCATGTATCATTTTTAGCCAACATAATAAATACACTTTGTTACCCTTTACTTACCTGAAGCTCCCAAGAACTTTGGAAGTAAAAGTATGTGCATGTATGTCATGACCACTGTGAACCAACTTATGATGTGAAACTTAGGGAGAAGAATCTCTTCCCATCTACGAAACACCCTCTCTGCTCACACTTCTTTTCTCTTTTTATACTTTTATCGGTAGAGGGGCATTTCAAATGGAGGTGCAGTTTGGACACCAACATCCTGTGCCCCGGTAACCATCCCCTTCTTGAGAATGGCCCGAGCCCTGTGGGGGAGCGCCTGGCTTCCCAGAGACCTCGCCTTCTGTGTTTTGCTTGCATTTACATCCATTTCTTTCTCATTTGCCTGTCCAGGAAAGGATAGACAGGAGATGGCGAAAGAGCTGAAAGCTGATGGACTAATCCTGGTTAAAGCGTTAGCAGACCTAGAATAAGAGTTACCGGGGTGCATTTGTCCAAAATAAAGTTTCTAGGGAAATCTGTGGATTTTGTTAAAATTCCGTTTACATGTCAACAAAGCATCTGCTGGACTTAATGGAAATCAGGCAAGTTGTTGATGCCACGGTTGTACAGACAAATCCATCAGTTGACCCAATGGTCACTTTTTCTAATGTATGAATTCTGGCTCTGGGATACACTGCGCTGGCCTAATCAGGACTATTTAATATTTGCATAAATTAAATTATTTTTGATAGATTCACAATTTACTACTGCCTGAGTCTTCAAATACGGTTGTTGTTTTATAGAAATGTTGTTTATTTTGTGTAGGGAGTTATATTGGAAAGAGTAAATTTTAATTTTATTCAACTAAATGAAAAATGCTTTAAAAGGGCTTCTATTTTAATGCATTAAATTACTACTTAATGATGTATACTATATTAAATTCCTATTATTTCAAAATTCTCAAAAATATATAGCATGTGTTTTGATTTGAATCTTGAATGTCCCACAAAGGTCCATATGCTAAAAGTCTTAGTTGCCAGCCTGTGGTGCTTTGGGGACTTGGTAGATCCTTTAGGAGGTGGAATCTAATTAATGGAAGTTGGGTTGTCTGGGGTGTGACCTTGATGGGGATATTGAAACCCTGGTCCCTTCCCCTCTATCTTTGTGTCCCGGCCTCATCCACTGCACACTTCCACCACCATGGACTACCTCACCACTGTTCAACTATTTATAATAACCATTGTTATTAATGTTGTTATAACATTGTTGGTGAGGGTAACAGAAAAATAGTGCTTCATAAAAAATATATGTTCACAGTTGATATAAGACATATGCTTGTTGTTTTTCTTATGTTTAAATTTAAAATAAAGCATAATGGGCTAGGCATAGTTCTGTTCTAAAATTGTGAATCATGGGACACTCAGCATTATCTCAGCTGAAGTTATTGAAATTCAAAGATAAGAAAATAATTTTGAGATATCAGACTGGGGCAGAGAGATGGGATTAAAATGGAGTGGAGAAAAACAGGCCAGTCTCAATTTTTCCAGATTAAATTCAATGCCTTCAAGCACCCCCAGCCCTAATTTTTATTCTTTATTTTGAAACAGGGTCTCACTGAGTTGCAAAGGGCTATGAGCTGAGGCTGGCTGTGAACTATGATCCTCTTATCTGGGCCACAAGTACTGGAATTACAAGCATGCACCACCAAGCCTCGCATAATACCTTTTATTTTTTTAAAGAAGCATCTACCTAAACTTTAATAATTTCTTCAATTTTACTTTCTCTTCTACTAAGTTCAAATAAAAAAATTGAATGAAACCAGACATGATGGCACATGCCTGGAACCCCAGCACTTAAGAGGCTGAGATAGGAGGATGGCAAGTTTGCTGCCAGACTCAGCTACTTAGGGAGACCCTCTACAACTTAGTAAGAGACTGTTTCAAACTGAATAAAATAAAATAGAACCGGGGCTGTAGCTCATGGATAGAATCTGTTCAGTCCTCAGTACTACAAAAAGAAAGAGACAGAGAGATTAAATGTTTCACTTAAATGTAACATTTATTACATAGTTTAATTTTGTAAAGCCATCTCTATTCATCCCGTGGCTACTAGATGTATACAGCAATGTATACAATAATGCCTGAGATGATATCCACCCATTAAATATTAGTTATCTCTGTATGGTAAAAACTTTGGGGAAATTTGCTTTTATTGTGTTGGGTTACTTGACATTTTCAATGATTTTTATAAAACAGTAAACTTTTGTCAAAGAAAATACTGTAAAAAGCCTCTGAAATTTATTTTCCTTTGAATGATGATTAGCAACTCACAATGGGCTCTCAGAAACTCCTCCATGCTAAGCTCGTGATGACCCAGCAGGATCCTCATCTCCTACCTGAGACCAGAGGGCACTGGAGTTATATTAAGATTCACAAGGTTAGTCGACAGGATCTTTAGGGTCCTGATGTCAGTGCTTCCGGTGGGTTAATTTTGACCTTTATTTAGTACAATTGGTAAGGAAACGCTAATATGTAATGTCAAGGATCTTGCCATAAATGACGCTATTGGTAAGAAGGTCTCACTCTTAGAAGCAAACCCAGTGGTCTAGCTATAGTAGAAAACAAATTAGCTTTGAAGACAGACAATCCATCTGGAGGACACAGAGAGGAAACCAAAGCAGGCCCTTTTCCCAGTGGTGGTAAATCAAGCCTAGTGCTCACTAAAATCCCACCTCTTGTTGGGCATCATTCAGGATCCCACAATTATTGATTTTTTAGAAGACCCTTAAATTCTTTCAGGTGAACATAGGCTCATTATCTAAGTTCACAAAATTATCACTGGAGGAGTGAACAGATACCTGGATTTTAAAACAAAGTATCCGTTTCATTTCCTCCAACCCACTATGGGCACTAATTAGGGAAGAAAGAAGATACCTATTCCTTAACTGAAACTTAGCTAAGACTGGAAATGGCACCTTTAAAATGGATCAGAACCAGGTGTGGTGGCACATACTTGTAATTCCAGGACTTGGGAGGCTGGGACATGAAGATCGCAGGTTCATGGCCAACTCCAGCAACTTACTGAGGTTCTCAGCAACTTAGCGAGGTTCTCAGTAACTTAGTGAGACCCTGTTCCAAATACAGTAGGGCTGGAGGTGTAGCTCCCAGGTAGAATGCCCCTGAGTTCAGTCCCCAGTACCACAAAAATACATATATACATACATACATACATACATACGTACATACATTAATTGGATCAGAATTGCCATCACATAAGCATATAATAATGGTCTTCTATCCTTTGAGTTAACCTTTACGTCACTTACACTCTCTCTCAGATGTCTCTCAATGACTGGCATCTCACAGAGGGCACGTTGGAGCAAATATAAGTTCAGAAACCATCCTCTCTCTTCATAAGAAATATTCAGACTTTCCCAACAGACCATCTTTACTTGTTGCTATGCAAGTGACATGCAGTACAGTCTATCAGACAGTAAACAAATTATGAATTTTGCAACAAAGAGAAAAGTCTTTTCTCCCTGTTTGAGAACAAGCCACAACTTCCTTTCATGCTCTCCGAATCCACCACAGGCCTTGAAAGCTATTCCACAAACACCTGTGTGCTTTGGCAAGACAAACAAATGAATAGCACAGCAGTGACAAAAAAATGCAGCTTGCAAACTGCGTGCTAAGAAGCATCAGGATCATTTCATCCGTTCCTACAGGCTAGGCACCCAGGCCCCAAACCTGGAGGAGAGAAGGAAGTTTATTTCACACCCACATCTTTTCAGGTAGCAGAATATAAACCAGCTTAAACAAAGGAGATTCTTGCAATTTCTTTTGGCGGGTACGGCTCACCTATACGGGTCTCAGGCATGAATCTGGTGAGGGCATCAGAGTGATTTCATCCATGAGGAAAATTGACATCTGAAAGGGTAAGATATCCTAAGAGTAATAACTTCGTGACTCATGAACCAAATTCAGCCATATCCATGTTTCCAGTGATCTGGTCATTGTCTAAGATGGCAAATATTTGTCAACATTTAAAATATTTACATAAACATCTAGATGGCTATCTTTGCTGGAAAAAAATTATATAATAATACCACAGGCAGGTGTGGTGGTGTACCCTTGTAATCCCAGTACTTGGAAGGCTGAGACTAGAGGATCATAGGCTCAAGGATAGTCTCAGCAAGTAGTGAGGTCTCATCAACATAGCGTGATCCTGTTTCAGAATAAAAATAAAATAGGGCTATAGCTATAGCTCAGAGGGGGGAATGCCCCTGGATTCAGTCCCCAGTGCCACAAAAATAAATGAAATAAAATAAAATAAAATAAAACTGCATTTGCATTTTCACAGAAATCATTTAGAAGCTGCTTCCAGCAGCAAACCTAGAAACAAGTCTAACACCTACCAAAAGGACAGATAGGCTGTGGTATCATTCTATGATCAATTATTACAGGCCAACAAGCAGAGATGACCCCTGATATGCTCAACAATATGAAAGTATTGCACATATGTGGAGAAAAAGCAACCCAACACTGAAGCACATACTACATTGGTACCATGGATGTGGTGTTCAAGGCCAGTCAAAACCAGTCAGCAGCAAGCGAAGTTGGCAGGGCTTACGTCTGGCAGAAGGCATACTTTGGGGATGCCGGACATGTCCTGCATCTCAACCTGAGAGGAGTCGGATGGATGCATAGGTATAGCTTATCCACCTGTGCACAGGTGTGAACACTTTGTACACCTCACTGTATGCTTTATATATTCCAACAAGAAATAAAATTCAACAGAAGAATCACTGTCCGCTGAGTGGCTGGCATTTTAAAGTGGTGCACAGCTTCTGCTTGTAAGTCAGACCCTGCAGCTGGCGTAGTCAGAAGCCATGGTGACAGGCTCTAGATGGCTCCTATACACTCCAGAGTTTGAGGAAAACCTACTCTGATGTGCACTAAATAGCAAAGAAGAAAAGCAGACAGCCTATTTAGCCCACTCATTCCCTACTGCCCCTTCCCCCAGCATACTCCAAGAAACTCAGTGGTATAGACACATTCAATATGATTTAAACATTACATAGTGTCCATATGTATTGAACTGTCATATAGTGCCTCAGTACAATGTTTATGTTTTTATGTATCAGTTTAAAATTAAATTTCATCTAATGTAATAAAAAAGAAACTCAGAAACAGAAAAGTCAGAAAGCTTATTCAAATAACTTCTGTCAAGTTTATGAAATAAATCCCCAAAAAGAGATATACAATACGTCTCATTCCTGTTTCAGCCATCAGGTATTATTATGGTTTTAGTATTATTACAACTGGATCCAAGTTCTTCTTTGAAAAACTAAAAGCAAAGAACTATACCTAGAACATTTACATCTTCTGAAGTTAAAAATGAAAATCTATATTTGAGGAGGTAACCTGGCTCAGGAGCTCATAAAAATGACAAGAAATTCACCAAGTAAGGCCAATAGTACCATTCTCACTATAACTTCCATAGAAAACACTCTGTGACTGGGTGTGGTGGCATACATCTGTAATCCCAGTACTTGGGAGGCTGAGACAGGAGGATGGCAGTTTCCAGAAGAGCCTCAGCAATTGAGTATAGTGAAAGCCTGCTTCAGAGAAGAAGAAGAAGAAGAAGAAGAAGAAGAAGAAGAAGAAGAAGGAGGAGGAGGAGGAGGAGGAGGAGGAGGAGGAGGAGGAGGAGGAGGAGGAGGAGGAGGAAGAGGAGGAGGAGGAGATGATGATGATGATGATGATGATGATGATGATGATGATGGAGGAGGAGGAAGAGAAGGAGGAGGAAGAGGAGGAGGGGGAAAAAAGAAAAAAGGCTGGGGTATAGCTCAGAGGTAGAATGCCACTGGGTTCCAGTATCAAAAAAAAAAGAAAAAAAAAGAAAAGAAAATATTTGTGTATCTCTATTTTCTGGGAAGTTATTAACACTTCAGGGGAACTACACTCAGACACCTACTCTGATGAAGCCAAAATGAACATTCTGCACCAGCAGCAAGGTGCTGACTATATATATATACCCACTCGTCAATTAATATTAAAAGGGGAAGCAATTATGTAACATGGAAACAATATAGAACAATACTGAAGAACAGTATTATGACCCAACAGTAATATGACAATAATATTCCATCTCAGCACTTAGAGAAAAAAAAAGAGTTAACACTTTGTTTTCATCAAATTTATTCTCTTTATCAAATATGAATATGATTTCGGGAATAAAATCTATGTTTGCATCCATTTTGGTATTTAAGGATGTGCTGCTGGCCAGGTGTGGTCACACACACCTATAATCCCAGTACTTGGGAAGCTGAAACAAGATGATCACAGGTTCAAGACCAGCCTCAGCAGCTCAGCTGGACTCCACTTCAAAACAAAACAAAACAAAAGAGCTGGGAGTGTAGTTGGGAGGTAGAATGCCCCTGTGTTCAATCCCCAGTACCAGAGAGAGAGGGAGAGAGAGAGAAAGAGAAAGGGGGAAAGAGGATGAAAGAGAGAACATCATTTAGAGATCATAGGTGAGAATGGAGAGGAGATCTGAGAATAACACAGCACAGTCATACAATAACATAACAATCACATTTTAAGCCAGGGCCTCTCCAGTACTTTTATTCAGCTGTTCACAGTGCTTGAACAACCAGTGAGATGGTAAGAAATCAACTTCAAAATTACTTTTGGCTACTAAATTTACTTTTAATTTGTCAGATGCTGCTTGGTTTGGCCATAAATCTAAATGGCGTATGACCGGGGCTCCATGGCATGCCACCAGCACACTCACTAACCCTCTGCTCTCAGAAGCGTGCTTGGGGCTTGATGCACTGTGGTTCTCAGCTTTAAATTGTTATACTTTGCCTTCGGGTTGCATGGGGGAAGTTTGATGGAACAGTGGAAAGCATACTGGGGATCGGAGCCTAACATGACACAATGTCTCTTTTCCCACAACATCCCAAGAAAGGGTTCTTGGCTACTGGCTCAGCCACCTTGCTCAGTACTGACAGTTCTGTATCCATGGCCAGGTTCTGGGCATGAGTATCAGATGGGTCAAGACAAAGCACTGGGAACTACCCCAGACATCCCATTTCTCCACGCCCAATGAATCTTAACAGTAAACAGCAAATAAAAACATGACCAATTAAAAAAAAAACCTGTAGAAAACAAAAAAAAAAGGTTTTATTTTTTTTCCTCTTTCTGAACCTTTTCCCAATTCACATTTTCATTTGGCACTGTCCCACAAATTATGTACCCAGCCCCAAATTTGAGATTTGGCCATAAGTCTAAAAGGAATATGACCAGGGCTCATTAAGGAACAAAACAAAAGGATAAAGAAAAATATCTAGGATGATCAAGAGAACTAATAGAGGATGCATAAAAGGAACTGGTTGATAAGGTTCAGAGATTTTTTTTTTTTTTTTTTTTTTTTTTTTTTTTTTTTTTTTGGTGGTACTGGGGTTCCTGGAAGCCCTTCTACCTCCGGGATACACTCCCACGGGCTACACTCCCAGACCTATTTTTTTTACCTTTATATGTGGAAACAGGGTCTCTTAAGCCAGCGAGGCTGGCTCCCAACAAGCACGATTCTCCTGTCTCCGCCTCCCAAGCGCAGGGATTACAAGCGTGCGCCACCACGCCCAGCAGGTTCAGAGATTTAAATGGCTGAATTTCTTATTGTCTCCATCAGCATTCTCACTGTTATAATCCAAAAAAGACTTACCATATAACTTAGTAGACGGAAGATTTCCTTGCTTGTATTTTCTGGATATTCCTTCTTCAGTCCATGTGAGGCTGGATCTCAGGGCAGAGCAGTAGGAAGAGAGAGAGAGGAAAAGAGCCAGAAAAGCACTAGAGAGCCAACAAGCAAAGGAATTCAAAGTCACAGGCAGGATTCCTAAGACCACACCCGCAGGGACCCACCATTTCCAGCCACCCCCCCCCACCTGCCTAGGTTTCCACCAAGAAAATGGATTTCTCTACTGATGAGATTACAACCCTCTTGAGTTTAATTATATCAACCCTGAGCTCTTCAAGGGACATACTATACCTGACCAAAACATATATTGTAAAAAAAGTACTATATATATTCTTTTCAAAAAATTCTTTATTTCTTTCTGATTAAGAAGTAACATGCACCACAAAACATTCAAATATAATCATATGCTCAGGATGCAACCGAAAATATGCATTTGAAGAAGTGCCAAAGCTCAGGGTGTTGGAAAATAAAAGCGTCTAGAAAATCACAAGTCACCAGCACCCATTCCAATGAATGCTACCTTCTCAGTGATGGGATTCCAAAGCTGGTGTTTCTCTAAGCATTTCCAACATTTCAAACCCAAGCTTGCAATTTAAGAACTGTTTTAAGGATATTCAAACACAATGCAGGTTAATAAACAGTGAGAACATTATCTTTTCACATCACATCAGCGTTTACCACCTCCAGTTTTACCAAAGGATATCTTTTGTTTTCCAGCACTTTAGCCTGCCAGGGGATGACGTTGTCTAAACACATTTTCAATGTTTTCTTTTTAACAGTTAATATATTTCCAGGATGCAAGTCCATTTCTTTCTAAAAGGTTCCTAGGACACCCATTGAAAAGTCAAAAGCAATGAACTAAAAGAGATGGCTATTTTGTTGGAAAGAACGACACCCTTTGTATCGAAGTGGGGAATTACAGACTGTGGTCACCCTCTGCACAGTGTCTCTTTGTCAAGTAAAACATGCTGAAAAAAAATAATACAGATGGGAAAATATTGTGCACTGTCAGATCTTGGAAACAGCCAAAGGATTTTTCCTCACCAATGTCTTGTCGATGACTTTCACACTCTGGCACCCTGAAAAAATAATGCATACATTTAATATGAAATGAATGCAATAATAATCAGGCAGGTAATCGTTTTCCCAAGGAATGTAAAACTTGACAAATGTAAGGTTTATGATTCAACGTAGGCTTGCCAAATCTTATGTGGCATGAGACCATTTTTATTACCTAAACAGTCCTTAACACAAAATGACTGGCACATATTTTTATTAACACAAAGAGTGTATTCTTTCTGCCACATTTAATAGAGGACCAGTAGCTGAAAGGCTCTCTTTTAGGATATGTCTGCAGCAAATTAAAATGCGTAGTGAGGATTCACAGAATGACATTCTTCTCCTGGAGTCTGTCTGTCAGGCTCTGCACAGTAGTGAGCAGACAGTTGACCTCCGGGGTTTTATCTCTGTGGACAAGCTGGATCATGTGGGGCACAAAAAGGGAATCCCTCTTTGCCTTACAGACTGAAGGAGTAGATAATTTACTTAAGGCTATTCTTTGCAGCTAGAAGTCCATTCTGAGTCAAATTCAATAGTTAGAAGTAAAAAATGGCACTTATTTAGCCACTTATTTTTTCAACAAGTAATTATTATTTATGTGCCAGGCATGACTCTGGGCATTGGGATAGCACAGTGAAGACACCACTTCACACTTTAAAATACTAGAGAGGATACAGACAATGGACCATGCATGTGATTTAAAGATAAATTCTATGATAGATGGAATTTCAAAGGTGACCGACGCCAAAGAATGAAATAACTCTGGGAAAGAAAACTGGAAGTTGAATGGATGGGTGGGATGTGGATTGTGATTCTAAACAAATCCGTCAAGACAGGCTTCTTCTAAAAAGCGCAAGCTACGTAAAAACTTGAAGGATGCGAGGAAGTTCTTCATATAGCTATGCAGACGAAAGAGTCCAGGAAGAGAGAAGGGTCAGCACAAAGGTTGAAACATGTCAGACAGAGTCAGGGAACATCAGGGGCAAAGCGAATAAACGAGGGTGTTGGCCGTGTCGCTGAGAGCAGAGGTGGCAAGGGTCAAACCGCAGAAGGCCTCGCACATCCCTGTGAGAACCGTGGCATTTACTCAGAGTAAAGCAAGGGCCGTAGGAGAGCTCTGATAGGAAGAGTAACATCATCTACATTAAAGTTGAAAGTGACCATCTGTATCTGCGGTATCTTTCCAAAAGGATTAAAGTCAGATCACTACAAGGATACACATATATCCATGTTTAGAGCGGCACAGCTCACACCTGCCAAATTATGGAACCACCTGGTGTCCATCGACGTACAAATGAAAAAGAAAATGTAGTACGGAATTTTCCCGACCATAGAGAATGGTCCGCTGGAAGAGAGATGCTGAGTGCTCTGGCCAGGGTGGTGGCATCCAGCGATGAGAGGGCACAGGTTCTAAAGATCCAGCCCGAGGATGTCAGGGCATGAGAACCAGGAGGCAAGAGTGACTTGACATGTTTGACCTGAGCAATTGATACTGTGGTGTTACACTGGATCTTAAGAGTCTCCCAGGCCCATGTGTTAAAGTCTTGATCTCCAGCCTGTGGTGCTACTGGGAGGTGGCCAAACCTTTAAGAGGTGAGGTCCAGAGGGAGGTGTGCCCTTGAAGCGGGTTTCAGGATCCTGGCCCCTGCCCACTTTTCTGCCCAGCTGCCCTGAAGTAAGCAGGTTTCCTCCCCCAGGTGTGTGTTTCCGCCATGACGTGAGACTTCACCCAAGGCCCAAAGAAACAGGGCAGAGTGACGAGAGACTGAAATCTCTGAAATCTTGAGTCTGAATAAACCTTTATCCCTCTAAGTTGTTACCTCTGGTTTTTGTCACAGCCACAGAAAGCTGGTTAACACATATAGTATTAACATGAGCTGAAACTGGAGAGACCAAAGGAGGACCTGTTTTAATGGAGAAGTTAGTTTTGAACGGGTGGAGTTTGACCTCCCACTTAGATAGCCAGGCGGAAGCCTTGAGGCCAGTTAATTTCAAGACCGTCAGAAATGGAAGCTAGTGAGTTGCCATAGACTACGCATACCATCAAAGCCCTCGGAGCACTCCGCATTGCAGCTGAAGTTACAGTGTCAACTTCAAACTTAATATGCCCCAAATGTTTCCCCCTTCTCCCCTTCAAATCTACTCCTCTTCACTAAAGAGCCTGGCTTAAAGAGCACAGTGGGGAAAAAAAGTTGTAAATGTGAATGAGAGCCTTACCACTCAGAGCCATGGCCAGCCGGAATTCTTCCTTCAGTATCTCAAGGACATCTTGGACACCTTTCTCACCCTAGGCAAATAAAAGGCAGAAACACTGGGCAAAGCTGTGGGACTGGTGCCTCACACTTGTTTCACTAGCAGATCATCTCGTCTGATGTATCTGTTTGTCTTGTTACCTGGAAAGCCAAACCCCAAATGATGGGTCTCCCCACAAACACAGCCTTGGCACCCAGGGCCAGAGCTTTGAGGACATCGGTGCCTTTCCTTACGCCCCCATCCAGGAAGACTTCCACCTTCCCTCCAACAGCTTCCACAACTTCCGGCAGAGCGTCGATCTGTAGAGAGAAGGGGTCAGTGAGAGAGGTCAGGGCCACTGTTAATGCTGCGGGGATCTTCAACTTCAACTTCACCCCCCATGACCACTGAAGGAAGCTAAGGAGGCCTGGGATCGACAGGAAAAGCCCTCAAAGAGAAGAAGAGCAAATGCTAGTAACTGAATAAACACACGAGTCTGAATTGAGCAGCTTACTTTACTTCCAAAGCCCAACACTGGCTTGGATTTCCTAATACTCAAAGTCAGGGATTAGTATTTTAAAATTATATTTATAACATAATTATATAATTAGTTATGTAATTATAAAACTATGTCAGAGATATATAACTGATTATATTATAAAGTTTAAACATTTGATATTTTACAGTTTTTTTCTTTTATAAAAGTAAAGGAAAACTGGGCAGGGCGACTCATTCCTATAATCATAATACTTGAGAGACTGAGATAAGAGGATCACAGGTTTGAGGTCAGGCTCAGCAACTTAGGGTGACCTTGTTTCAAAACAAAAAAATATAAAGGACTGGGTTTGGGTGAAGAAGCTCAGAGGCAAAATGCCTCTGGGTTCTACCCCAGCACCCCAAATAAATAAACTATCTTATTGATATACATTCTTCTTATTATTATTTATTTGTTACAAATCAGTGGTTAAAACTCCCTCTCCAAGCCAGGTATGGTGATGCATACTTGTAATCCCAGCATTTGGGAGGCTGAGACAGGAGGATTGCAGGTCCGTGGCCAGCCTCAGCTACTTAGTGAGACCTCTGCAACTTAGTAAGACCCTGTTTCAAAATAAAGAATAAAAACTAGGGCTGAGGGTATAGCTCGGGGTAGAATGCCACTGAGTCCCATCCCCAGTGCCAAAATAAAACAATAAACTCACTGTCCAATAAAATGCGAGCAGTTGTGTATACAACAAGCAACCATAGCTAGTTATGAAAAACTGAAGTCTAATTTCCTTGTCTAATGTACTTTGCTCCCAGATATATTTTAAAGAACTCTCTGTGAAAATATTTTCCTTGATTCTAAAGGAAGGTAACCACATGCGCCTCGAATGTCCTCTTGATTGACAATTGCTAATGGGCTTAGGTTAGCACTAGAGAATGCAAGCTCCTGACAGAGGTTGGTCTTGTGGCTTACATTATTGTTCCTGACCGTTCACACCTGTCTGAATCCACTTCCTATCCAATGTGACTTCATAGTTTCTCACACTGAAAGAAAAAGGATGCCTTTGCTCACTCTTTGACTTTGGCCTGGGTCATGCCACTTACTTTGGCCAATACAATAACAGGTGAGCAAGGGCGGCAAAGAGCCATTCCCAAGCATTAACCTCATGTATTTCTACTTACTCTTGCACTAGAACCGCATGCCCTGAGAGGAGTATCCCCAGGTAATCCCAGCCTCTCAGCTTGGGCCCTAGGATGGCCTCTTCAGGAAGCAGAGTTATCCCAGCCAAGGCTAGCTGGACCTGTAACTTGCAGTATTGCCAGCTAGCTAGTACCAGCTAGATCAATAGCCCCCGTTAACACAAAGTTTCAAGGAAATAGTAACTGTCGATTTAAACTACTGAGTTGGGGATCTTTTGTCTTGTAGCATCATGCAACAATAGCCAGCAGATACAATAGACTATCTTGATATTGACTTTCGCATTTGAGAATTGAAACACTTTCTGTAGGCAAAAATCTGTAGAAATTATCTATGGTCATCCCCAAAATGCTTAAATCTAAAGCAAAATGCTTAAATCTAAGCAAAGCCTAGACTCCATTTAAAAATGCATGCTGCCGACACTGCCGAGGGCTCAAGTGCAATTTTTCCAGAAATAATTGTGCTGAAATCATTCAAAGGCTTTCCTATTCCTCCACTAAAATTTTAAGGCTTAGCTTAAATAGAGTTTTATGTAAAAGTCTGAAAACCAAACACAGCTACAGGTTTGCAGGAAGTGGAGGCAACACTTGCCATACAGCCCCTCAGTGTTTGGCAGGTGATGTGATTTTCCCCCTTTCCTCTTGGCTTTTCTGCCTTGCCAAACATGCTTTGGGTCCACTTACATATGCCCCTTCCCTATACATAGTCCTCCTTTTACATCCAGGCAAGTTACATCAACATATAAGTGCTACAGTTTCCAGGCAATGATGCAAGCCATAATTAAGCATATTTCCCCCGTTTGAAACCAGAACCAAAGAAAAATATTAGCTAGCTTGGGTTCAATACACATTTTCAAAGCCACACAAATCAAGCCTGTTTAGGTTATTTCCAATGCCTAACCTGGCCTAAAAGCAAACTAATAAGCATACTTTACAAGTACATCCTGGGTTACAAAACGGAACCTATCTTTGTGTTCATGTATCCGTGGACAAGAATGTCCTGGGCATCCGTTGCTGGACATTTCTAGCCCCCCTTTTTCTTTTCATGAGCTGCAGTTCTATAAGGTATGCATTATACAAAATTCTGATCAGGGAAGACTGAATAAATAAATTCACTAGTCAAACATTATTTTGCAGGCCTGGAGCATCTCTTCTTATTCTATTGATGTCTGATATTTTAGGTATGGAACCCTTTGCTACAACCAAAGCAATTGAGCATAAATACAACTAGATAAAACCAGAGCTGCCTCAGTTAAAAGCAAAGGAGACAGAGTCCGAGCCACTATCTCCTTTTCCATGTAATTATTATTTTTTAACAATATTTAGTTAAAAGATTATCATTTCTCTGAAGTCTTTTCTAAATCCGATATCCCCAAGTCTTTTCCCAAACCCAGTTTTCACACTTCACTGGGGTTTCTCATCAGCAAGTTTAGAAAATCACTGGTCCACAGAGGTGTAGCTCATTGTTTTCAAATGCAAAAATAGCAGCAGTGATTCCTCTCTCTGTCAGCATCTCCTGGCAGGATTACAGGGCCCAGAGGCAGCAGGCTGGGATCTGAACTAGCCTTGTGGCTTGCTTTCACCTCTAGAACATGAGAGAAGTCAACGGTCTGTCAGTTCTGTACCTAGATATCCAGAAATTTGACTATTTTTAAACCTCTGTCTCTAGGAAACCGGCCACCTCATGAGAATAAGCCCACCTAACATGTTGGAAGATGTGAGACAATGTAGTCCCATCCCAGCTGAGCTTGACCTCGTGGACTCAACAACTGACCAGAGGCAGAGATGAGTGAGCCAGACAGAACCTAGGCCCACCACAGCAGATCTCAACCCAAGATGCCAATGCACAAAACTGTGCCATGAATAAAAGACTACTGTTTCTTGGCCAGCAAGTTTCAGAATGTTTTGTTACACAGCCAACGCCAACTGATACATCAAGGCTTTCTCGAGAGGGGAATACATGAATCCTTTTTATTTTACATGTATTTATTTATTTCTTATTGTGTTTTGGGGGATCCAACCCAGGGTCTTTCCTATGCTAGGAAAGTGCTCAAACATTGAGCTAGACCTGCAGCCCCATGGACCCCTTTATAACAAAAATAAATAGAATCCCTTAGATCTTACAAAACATGCCTAAGAACTCAATTTGAGAAATACCAACTCAACAACCCAGTTGAAAAGTTTCAGTGAAAGAGACTATTGTAGTTGTAAATTTTAGGTAATTTGGGTCCAGTTAGTATCAAAATAAAATGCAAATTAAACAGCATCAAAATAAAATGCAAACTAAAAAACATGCACTTAGGAGTCAAACATCCTCTAAAGAGAATCTATCTTTAGATGCTCACTTGAGGAGCTCCAGTGCTACAAATTTTAGGAATCAATTTGATTCTTGAATGATTCCAAGGCCAATTAATACTTCATTGTTATCATACTGATAAGACTGCGAGGTAAACTTGGGGTTTTGTAACTATTTTTGTGGGTAGCAGAGTCGAAAGAAGTTCTTGGCAGCAACCTTTTAGCTGGGTGTGCTGGTGCACGTTTGTAATCCCAGCATTCAGAAGGCTGAGACAGGAGGATCCGGGTTTGTGGCCAGCCTCAGCTCCTTAGTGAGGCCCTTTGCAACCCAGTGAGACCTTGTTTCAAAATGAAGAATAAAAAATTGGGCTGGGGACATAGCTTGGAGGTAGAATGCCATTGGGTTCCATCCCCCCAAAAAGGAAGCAACTTGTTAAGATGAACTGAAATTAAATTTTTGGCCTAGGAATTCTAATGAGTATTTCTTCAACCCAAGGAACCTGGTGATTTATGGAAATGTGGGAATTATATAGTCCAGTCACTTCTCTGGTGCATTGTAAGCACCCATCACATTGAGGCTCAGTGTGACAGACACACACATGCACACGGCACTCAGTGTGCTCCGAGATCCCACCCCTCCCTGCATTTATGGTGTTGAAGTTGGCGTTGATACACTGACAGCTTCATGATGGTCAGAGGATCTTTTGAACTCTTTCCTTCACCAGGGTTTTCCGTTCCCCTCACCTCTTTCCCCAAATCCCCTCCACTACTCTAATGATAGCTCTCCTTATTTATCTGAAATCATTTTTTGTTTCCCAACTTCTTTCCAGCTTCCACACATGAGAGAAAACATATGATCCTTGACTTTCAGAGACGTGCTACCACATCTTTTGCAGATCTTGAGAAAGCTCGATCAGGGGGTCCGCAACGGCGTAGATCCCCCATGAAGTATGTCTAGGGTTCCTTTCTTCATAAAATTATTTTAGGATTATTTGGATTAATATGTATAATTGGAATTTTACTAAAACTGATGGGCAGGGACTTGTGAGAGACTCAGGCAGCAAGGATTTTTCCCCAAGGATAAAGATATTGGGCCAAATATTAAGTTCAAACTGACCTTAGTTAGAGCCGCTATATAAGATTAAGTTTGAGTCAGCCTTGTGAAGTAAGACAAAACATGTTATTATTATTTAAATGTCTGACACCCTTGCCCCAAACTTTATAGAAAATAATAACTTTTACTGTCCTTGGCAATCCTGTTTGCATTGCTATGCCCTTGCTTTTCTGCCAATAAAAAAAGTATAAAAATTATAACAAATCCTTAATGAAAGGGAGAAAAATGGAGAAAGATTGATCTCGTGTAGCACTCTTCTCTCATCAGGCTCGGTTTCCCCCTCATCAACACATGAACCCCGACTCTGCTAGGGCTGGACCCCGGCAGAGACGGGCCGATCACACTTAGCACAGTACTCTGTAGGTCTATCCATTTTCTTGAAAATGCCATAATTGTGTTCTTTATGGCTACATAAAATCCCATCCTGTGTACCTACCACAGTTTGTAACCTGTCCATCCCTTGACAGCCACCTAGGCTGGTTCCGTAGCTCAGCTATTGTGAATTATGCTGCTACGAACATGAATATGCATTATTCCTATAACATTCTGACTTCTGTTCCTTTGGAACAATATGCAAGAGTGGTATAGTAAGTCATAAATTGACTGTTTTAACTGAACACAGTAAAACATTAGTCAGAGGCTCGTGCATATAAGTCTGGGTGACCTACCCCCCCATCTCATCCCCTAGGAGACGCAAGACGAAGTCGGATGAAGCCCTAGAATCCCATTCACTGATCCTCCCATGACATCGCCCTGCCCTTGAGGCTCTGACTTATGATGTAACCAAGTCTGCAGGGCAGTGCCTTCCTCCGTGCATCTATGGAAAAGTCTTACAGCTCGGCCTCCTTCATGACTCCCCCCACTCACCTCAGCACCCACCCACTGATGGAAAACCTCACTTGCCATAAACCAAACCTGTGCTCGCATTTCCTTCGTCATCACAGGGCTTAAATTTGTCCTAAAGTATGTGGCAAAACTCACGCAGGTATCTCCTCTCATGCACACAGCAGGCAAAGGGGAGGGTTATTGTTTTTTTAAAAACGGTCTCAGAGACCACAGCTCAAAAAGCCCTTTTAGATAAGTTTCCATATCCCCTCAGCCAGGGTGAAATAAATGACACCATTTAGATGTTTTCCCTCTTATGATCTAGTTAGATTTGATTTCGTTACATTTATATTTTATTTTTAGAAAACAAACTTAGTTTTGCCCACACACTAAGTCTATGTCTTCATACACAAGCAAGGCATAAATTTGAGAAAAAGCCTGGAGCGGTGACTGAACTCTCCACTCTGCTTAAGGAGGGCTTCACTTCCACCTCTGTTTACCTGTCGGCAACATGTAAGGTCACCTGAGATGGCAGAGCTCTAGGAGTAAAGGTGAGTTGGGGAAGCCCAACACTGTTACAATCCTAAATCTTTAGCTGTACCATCCTATCATGTACAGACATGGTTGATTGCAGCCATCAGTGCTTTAGAAAAAACTGTGAGTGTCTTATGCTTAACCAGTATCCCCCTGCCAATATTTCCTCTGCTTCAAGACTCATGCACATTGCCTATGAACCATCGACCAGCTACTGCAGCAGGACAACGATGCATTACCATGTGGCTCGGTTAGTTGTTCACCTTGATTCCTAGTTGCTTAAGTCGACTCAACTGGTCGCCCTAATTGCGGCCACCTGTATACTCACCATGATTTAATGATTGTGATAAAAGGGAGAACAACGTATGAGTGATGATCCTGTTCAAAGAAATGTTGTGGCTTAGAAGATCCATCCGTATTATTTAGTGAATATATATTTTGAAGTTTTGTTAGAGAATACTAATTTTATTGTGCCTCTGATAAATCAAATGATAAAACATTATAGTTCAAAGACAAAGAAACTATCCAACTGATGTCTAACTTCAAAAGATAAGAGAACCAAGATTTGGAGCAGAAGTTCCTTCCCAGCAGTTCCTTCCCTCATTCTCTTGGCTAAAGACAAAAGGTTAGTCCTTTTCTCTTTCCTTGGTTATGGTAATTATCAAGGCCACCTGCTTGCTGTCGGGCCAAAATCCAATTTAAAAAACTCATTGCTGCTAAACCAAGGCTTCTCTGTTGCATAGCCAAGGACTCCTTAGAACCTCCTCCCTTATCTGTCCAGGCAGGTGTATTCTCAGGAACCTACCCCATACACACGCTGCCACCAGACACCTCCAACAGAGTGCACTCATTGGTGTTCCCCAAGTATACCTCAATCTTTTTTATTCCACATTGCGGGTCACAAGTATAAGGACCAGGGTCCACCTGAAGACAGAGCAAGCCCAAAGTTACCTGCAACATCATTGCCTCATCTGCACAAATATTGGCCAAGGTCTCAAAAGTGGATGACGTATGAGAAAACCACCTTTTAACATCCTTTCTAGAGATTCTGATCACCATTCTAGATCACAGGTCCATGAAATCCTAGGATATGTATCTGTCTCTGTTTTATGGTTAGATGTAGAAGGTCCCCTGAAGAGCTCATGTATTAATGCTCAGACTTGATGTAATTAAATCAAGGGTTATAATCTCAGTTATCAGTAGATAAATCCATTATGATGGATTTACTGGGTGGTAACCAGGCAGGTGGGCTGTGGCTGCAAAGGGTGGGTCCCTGGTGGCGTGGCCTGAGAGACTCTGCTTTTGCTGGATCCCTCGGCTTGCTCTCATTCCAGCCTCTGTGATCTGAGGAGCAGAGCCTTGCCCTCTTCCCTCACTCTGCTGCCATCCCCTGAGCCTCACAGACGCTGGAGTAACATGGACTGAACCCAAATTCTCAAAAACAAAACAAAACAAAAAACACCTGTGAGCAAATAAATCTTCCTCTAAGTTGTTTGGTTAGTTGTTTTGGAATCTAGCACTGAGCATGTAGAGACCAAAACATTCTGTGACTTTTGATTCATTTTTCATCCCTAACCCATGATCTTAAAATCTGCCCCAGAGCCTCTTTTGGTATCTTTGACTGCCGTTGGGGCTAATTGCTACCTCTTACAGTTCTATCTCATTGCCTCGCCTTGCAAGCTAGCTGATATAAAGGCTTTATTTGACCTTTATTTTACTTAGATTCTGGACTCCGAGGCGCCTAGCACAGAGTGTACAGTGTATAGATATCACAGACGAGCACTGGAATCTCCTAGATAGCTTTCAAAAGTACCTTGTGTGCCTCCCTGTGACTCCAAGAGCCTGATGATTTGATGTGGGGTACAGCCTGGGCATTCTGATTCTTTGGAGCTCTCTAGGTGATTATAATGTGCAGCGAAAGTAGTTCACAACTCAACCAGACAGGCCTTCTTGCAGTTGGTTTCTTCTCACCTGTGCTGTAGGCCTTCTCTGTACCTTTCTCTACTCATTTTCTCTCTATGGCTTTTTCAACTCCCATCTTCAGAAGCTGGGGATATAGCTTAATGGGTAGAACATGTGTCTGACATGTACCAGACCCTGGGTTCAACCTCTAACACCACAAAAAAGAAAAAGAGAGAGAGGTGTCTTCAAGTCCCACCTCCACAGGAAATTCAACTCTGTCCCTCCTCTTGACTTCTTGTGAAAATTGTACCTGTGACCTGATATTGCTCCAAAGACCTTGTAATTCCCACAACTGTCTATTAGTTTAAATTTTTCATTGCTTAATTTTTTTACTCTGCTTTATTACAAATATTGATATATCTATGATGACAAGGTCAACCCCTTTCCATAAATACCTTATTACTGGACAGTGATTTTTAATAAGTTTACAAACACACATACTGGGCTAATTAGAAAAAAATGTATTAACCAGCCGGACGTGGTGGCGCACGCTTGTAATCCCCGCTCTTGGGAGGTGGAGACAGGAGGATCGTTCAGGTTCGAAGCCAGCGCGCTGGTTTAAGAGACCCTGATTCCAAATAAATATATAAAATAGGTCTGGGAGTGTAGCCCAGAGGTAGAAGGGCTTCCAGGAACCCCAGTACCACCAAAAAAAAATTTTTTATTAACTAACTTGGGTAGATCTGAGCTACCTAAAAAACCTGAGATCTCACCTATCCACATAGTTCTCCTGAGTGATTGCATAGAAGCATCCAGACAAGACCGGCACAGAGAAGGCCAAAACAGAGATGGAAACAGACTCGAGAAAGAGAAACCCCAGCACCTGCAGAAACTCACGGTGGCTGGCACCCCATCCAGCTGTCGAGCCCCGTGATTGGACACCAGGATTCCATCCACACCATGTTTAACTGCTTCCCTGGCATCATCACCTGGAAGAGCAAAAAACCTGCCCCATGACAATCTGCAACTACACTGCTGGGCTTAGAAGCCAGCCCCCCTCCCAAACACACACCTTGTTAAATGCTTTCAGCATAAAAGTATGCCCAAGGGTTACTACAGTAGTGATTATTTTCTTGGTCAATAAAGGTTAACATTTATCATTGTGAAATAAAAGTAACAAGAGAGAGCAAATTGTTATACAGTGAACATTTATTTTTCTAAGAGGAAAATGGGGAGCACAGGTTAAATCAAAGTGCATTCTACATATGTATGAAACTGTCACATTGACTCTCATTATTCGGTGAATTTAGTATGCACTGATAATTATAATAATTATTTTTCTTACTATGTATTTTTTAATCAATAAGGTCATACCAATTTAGCACTGGGCAGAAATATTCCTCTACAATTTGGATAGTATCAAAGAATATCTAAGTAGTAAACACATGAGTGTAAATGGCAATGACCAATCTATTTCAAAAACATGCTTAAATATAACTTTGCTATCACTTCAGTAACTATTTCAAGTTATATTGTTCTATAAATGTATTTTGTTCATTGACATTTATCAAATTTTTAATATTAAAATTATAAACTACATCACTAATCTTTAAAATGTATAGATTTTTGAAAAACACCTTTAAAACACATTAATGGCCGGGTGTGGTGGTGCACACTTGTCATCCCCGCGCTTGAGAGGCGGAAACAGGATCGCGCAGGTTTGAAGCCAGCCTTGCTGGCTTAAGAGACCCTGTTTCCAAATAAAAATATAAAATAGGTCTGGGAGTGTAGCCCGAAGAAGGGTTTCCAGGAACCCCAGTACCACAAAAATAAATAAATAAGTAAATAAATAAATAAATAAATAAATAAATAAAATAAAACACATTAATGTTCTCTTAAATCAATTTCCAAATTATTTTTAAATGTTTTATATTCTAAACTATTAGTGTTAAGCATGTTCTCTAGTAAAACATTTGCTAATAGAATCACGATAATAATGCTAGTTTTCAAGCTTAACTCTCAAAATGCAACACTAAGTAAAACCAGTTGGTTTAAGGTTATAGTAAAAATTTGGATTTGGAGATGGAGGTAGGTGGACAGAAGATTGTATATATCTATACATTCAACAGTGAGATCAAGGGAAGCATTAGATACAAATAATTTTTTAAAAGTACACAGATGATCTTTATTTCTGATTATTTTTAAAGTGTATATTAAAATGCTATTTTCCAAAATGTACTTCATATTAAAATATTTTCATTTTTAAAAATGACAATAGTAATGTTATTCTGTTATTCTTCCAAAATAATAAGTACATGAGAATATTAAAACTATGTGTTATGAGGGTTGTGTCTCCCCCAAAATTCATACTGAAACCCTAACACCCAATGTGATGGTATTTGGAGATGGGGTCTTTAGGAAGAAGTTAGGACTGGATGAGTTCATGAGGGCAGGGCCCCATGATGAGTTCTGCACCCTTATTAGAAGAGACACTATAAAGCATCTCTCTCTCTCTCTCCCTCCCTCCCTCCCTCCCTCCCTCCCTCTCTCCCTCTCTCTCCAAAGAGATCATATAAACAGAAGACAATTCTCACCAGAAACTATCCATATCGGCACTCTGAGCCTAGTCTTCCAGCTTCTACAACCACAAGATAGTAATTTCTGCTACTTAGACCTCTCCTATGGTACTTTGTTACAGCAGTGTGAACTAACACACATTACTATCAGTATTAGTGTTGCTGGTAATTCCAACTTTAATGAATACCATGAAACACTAAAATGCAATAAAATATTATAAAAGGTCATCTGTTATGTGAATTATCAGCATTTACCAACTACTGATGATCCCTGGTTGTTGGTGTTTTTTTTTACACTAGTTCTTTTTTTATTACTAAATAAATAAATAGTTATTTTTTTATTGTATTGTAGTCATACATCTTCCCCCCTCCTTTGGTGGTGGTACTGGGGATGGAACCCTTCTACCTCCGGGCTACACTCCCAGACCTATTTTTTTATATTTTATTTGGAAACAGGGTCTATTAAGCCAGCGAGGCTGGCTTCAAACCTGCAGGATCCTCCTGTCTCTGCCTCCCAAGCTCAGGAATTACAAGCGTGCGCCACCACGCCCGGCGTAGTCATACATCTTAATGGGGTACAAGATGGTGGAGGCATACATGCACACATCACTCATTTAGCCCTTCCCCAGTTCTCACCCCTTTCCATCCCCCTTCCCTTCTTCTAATTTTGGCTTAGAGATTGTCTTTGATATGTATGTTTGTGACAGTATATCATGTGCATTAAAAAACATTCCTGCCAGGCATGGTGGTGCACACTTGTATTCCCAGCATTTGGGAGGCAGAGACCAGAGGATCGCTGTTCACGGACAGCCTCAGCTACTTGGTGAGGCCCTCTGCAACTTAGTGAGACCCTGTTTCAAAATTTTAAAAAATACAAAATAGGGCAGGAGGTATAGCTCAGAGGTCAAATGCCCCTGGGTTCCATCCCCAGACCCGCATCTCTCTCCCATCCACCACAGTTCGGTCACCTTATTTGCTTTTCTGTGGTTTCTCTGGATCCCTGATATGACTTTTCCACTTTTCATTATGAAAAAGAGTTAATTAGACAACGGTTTCTCAGAACAAAAAGACACGGTGGAAATGAGGCAGCCTCGTTTTTGGAAAAGCAAAAAGAAAAAAAGAAACTCTAAAAAGAATTATGGCCTTACTCATAAAAGTCATTTGTCTGTTAGCCTGAGTTCTGGCAAGGGCCACATTCTGTCTGAAGTTTGTGCTTAAGGTCTCCAGCAGCAGAGTTTAACCACAGCAAGCGATTGCACCTGCATTCATGCTCCTGCAAATGCGATCTGCACATTTCTGGTAAGAGGAAAATGAAGAAAAAAACGGTGACCCTCTTGATCCTTAGACTTCCAGATGAAGACCTGTGAGATGGTGGGACTGAGTTTCCCAGAACTTTCCTGGACCCCCTTTCTTCTACCCAGACTGGATGGATGTGCTCCTTGATACAGATGTCACAGAGATGATTCTTGTTTGTTAAATAAATAAAACAAGTAGTTACAGAAAAGCTAACATAAACTTTGCATGAGTAAGTAAACAGTACCCTTTCAAACATCCCCTTCTCTTTAACATGCTTTTCAAGTTCTCTATAATTATACAGGCTCATATAATTTTCACTGAGTATTGTACTCCATAAACGCTTGGTCGGCTATGTGCAAAATATTGTAGAGACATGTAAAACTGAGCCCCAAAATCCATATGGATGAGAAAAAAATTAGGTGGGGTGATAGCATTGCTGGTCCCCAGTAAAATAAGGACAGTTTAAAATTCAAAGTTACTTTCAATATAATGAATGGTAGTACAGCTAATGCAATAGATTTTCATAATATCTAGAACAATGTTCTAAAAATCATATAAGTTGGGAATCCAGAAATGAAAAATTGCTAAAAAAAACACTATATCAGTTTTAGATTTGTTCCTTATTTAACTAACAAAGACAATTTTGGGATTAGATTAAAATTTTATTCTTCTGTAGTGATTTCAAGACAGTTTCCTGAATTTCTTTCTTTCTTTTCTTTTTACTTTTTTGTTAAGTACTGGGGATTGATCCCAGGGGATTTCTACATCTGAGCTACACTCACAGCCCTGTTTTTTATTCTTTTTTTTTTTTTGGTGGTGGTACTGGGGGAGGAACCCAGCTGTTTTCGACCTCCAGGCTATACTCCCAGACCTAATTATATATATATATATATATATATATATATATATATATATATATATATATATAATTTTTTTGTGTGTGTGTGTGGTACTGGGGTTCCTGGAAGCCCTTCTACCTCGGGGCTACACTCCCAGACATATTTTTACATTTTCATTTTGGAAACAGGGTCTCCTAAGCCAGCGCGCCGCTGGCTTCGAACCTGCGCGATCCTCCTGTCTCCGCCTCCCAAGCGCGGGGATTACAAGCGTGCGCCACCATGCCCGGCTATTTTATATTTTTATTTGGAAACAGGGTCTCACTAAGTTGCTGAAAGCCTCACTAAGTAGCTGAGGCTGGCTTCAAACCTGCGCGACCCTCCTGTCTCAGCCTCCCAAGCGCGGGGATTACAAGCGTGCGCCACCATGCCCAGCTTTATTCTTTATTTTGAAACAGGGTCTCACTAAGTTGCAGAGGGCCTCACTAAGTAACTGAGGCTGGCCGCAAACTGGATCCTCCTCTGTTTGGCCTCCCAAGTACTAGGATTGCAAGGGTGCACCCAGTTGTGATCTTGTATTTTAATTATGCTTTCTCCAGCCCTTCCCTCATGCTATACTAGGTCGTCCCACATTCACCTCCTAGCTGGGTTACAATGGTTCCTGAGTGTCCTCCCTGACTTCAGTTTGGCCACCTCTATCCATTAGATCTACTGATGAAAGCATAATTGTTCTAAGATGCCAATCTGTTGAGGTGACTTCCCTCATCAGGACACTTCAGTGATTCTCAACCTCCTCAAAGTCCACATCCTCCGCTGGGTGCAGTGACTTATGCCAGAAATCCCCACACCTGAGGAGGCTGAGGCAAGAAGATCCCAAATGTGAGGTCAGCCTGGGCAACTTAGCAAGAACCTGTAGCTCAGTGGATGAGCCCTTGGTTTCAAACTCTAGTGCCACAAAAAATTTTAAAAAATCACATTCTATAATATCCATTATATGTTGTAAAATTGTTACCCATTATTGCTTTATTCTGCCACTATTTGGGTGTGAAATAGTCTGCTGACAGGATGCTATGACTCAAGTATTATCACTCAAGTATCATCTTTCATTCTAAAATGAAACCCACTCTTACAATTATCCACAACCATCTTAACGCCACTGTCTTATATTGCATAGAGTTCTATCTCAGTATCTTCGCCATTTTATTTTACTTGAAATACTGGTTTATATGTCTATCTTCTACAAGAATAGGCTCTTATTTTAGACAAGGTGCTTACATTATTCTTTTTAAATAATTTTAGCATAAATCAGTATGATGAATATTCATGAAATGAAGGATTGAGTTAATAAGAGGATGGATGGATGGATGGATGGATGGATGGATGGATGGATGGATGAATGGATGCCACAGAACCTACATGTTGACATTCTTTAGTACCTACAGTTGCCTGTGGCCACAGGATGTAGCAGTAATGATCCTAGGTGGCAAGATTAGAGAGAGTATGATAAACAAAATTATTGTTTTATTTTTTATGTATTTATTTATTTTTATTATTTATTTATTTATTTATTTATTTTTGCAGGTCTGGGGATGGAACCCAGGGGCATTCGACCTCCGAGCTACACCCCCAGCCCTATTTTTTATTCTTTATTTTGAAACAGGGTCTCACTGAGTTGCAGAGGGCTTCGCTAAGTAGCTGAGGCTGTCCACGAACCGCGATCCTCTGGTCTCAGCCTCCCGAATGCTGGGGTTACAAGCGTGCGCCACCACGCCCGGCATAAAATTATTGTTTTAAAGGTGGATGTAAACCAGGGTAGATTCACAGAAGTATAAAACTCACAGAAATGTAGAATTAGGACAGTGATCAATAGATAACAGTGTAACGATATTTTTTCCAAACCCAAATAGTAAGGTATATCTGTGTTTCAACATGTCTCTCCTCATTAAGAGCTGAAGTGAGCCCATTTTTTAACTTTTATAAATTTAATTGTACATACATAGATTACATAGTTATAGTAGTTGGTAGCCTAGGGCTTTAGAAATATGGCTTCTGTGACTCACACATAATCATGTAAGTAAAACCCATGACGAAGATTTTATATATGTCATTAGACTCTGAGATAAGTGAATAGACTCTCTCATCCCAGAACCATTTACTCCAATATTTCACTTTTAAAAAAGGTTTTGGTAGCTATCTATATAGCCATACTAAAAGAAGTTTCCAAAAGAAAGAAAATATTTTTGTGTGTGAACCTATTTACCCTCCACCGTTGTCACAGTTACTATAGCTCCCTGTAGGATTTAGTTCAAGTTGATGTTGGAGTAAGTTATGCCTTCACAACTGGGGATTTAATGTCCAAGTCCACCATTCTCCACAGAGAAGATGATGGAGGTTTTGTCATATTCAAAAATTAATATTGGCTTGCTGAGTGTGGTGGTGCATGCTTATAATCCCAGTATTAAGAGGCAGAGACCGGTGGTTATCACAGGTTCAAGGCCAACCTCAGCTAATTAGTGACACTCTCAGCAACTTAGTGAGACCCTGTTTCCAAATAAAAAGTGCAAAAATCTGGAGGTGTAACTCAGAAGCAGAACATCCCTGGGTTCAATATGCAGTCACACACACACACACACACACACACACACACACACGCACACACACAATTAGTACTGGCCATTGGTACTTGGAGATAGCACAAGAAAAGGAAAAAAGGCTCGTAAAGCAGTCTGGCTATCACAATACCATCCTCAGCGATTCTTTTTGGTTCTGAAAGCAACTATTGCAGCTTTCAGGTAAAATATAAACTCATGATGGTCTTCCAAGATTTTTGCAAGCTACACACCTGAGAAACAACATCAAAAAAAGGCAATGACATCCTGATACTTTAAAAAAAACATAACTAACTTCTACTTAAGTGAGAGTTCATTTGTGTTGTAGAATATTACCTAAGAACAAGGAGGTATTTATTCACTGACACCAAGAAAGAGAACTGAGTTTGAATGTTTCTTTCCATTTTCATGATAACTATTCCTAACAAAAATCATAGTCGTGTCGACAGAAGATCATGAAATGAGTATGGGCTCAACTCTAGAAATGTACAAACCTCTTAAAATGCCCTTTGCGACAATGGGCAGCGATGTCAGCCCTCTCAGCCACTGGATGTCTGCCCAGCTGATGGATGGGTCAATAGCTTTTGCCACATACGCTGCAAGTCCACTGTTGTCTCCGAAATTTTCCTTTGGAGAAAATGCTAAATCATTGCTTTCAAAATTTTTCAACCTGAAATAAAACAAGAAATAAAATAAGAAAATTCTTAAGGTAGCAATATCTTTACAATGACTGATTCAGTGAATAAGGTGACCTTTTCCAAATCAGTTGGCTCCTCCTTCCTTGGTCACTTACTGGTTGGTCCCATGCTTTTCTTACACATTTTGCTGAAAGACTCTAGACTAAATGTCACAATCCAGTGGCCTTAACTGGACACCTTGGTTTACATTTGAGTGTTTATACCAACAAATCAGTTGCAAAGACCAATACATGGCCATGTTCAAGCATTTCCTGTGTCAGTCAGTTTATGGATCTAGACAATGGACTGGGTGCTATTTGCAGCCAGTGGTGCAAAGTAATCTTAATGAAAAACATTTGCATGGTGCTTTGTAATTTACAAAGGGCTCTTATATACTCATGGTTTCAAATTTTTCTTTAAAGAACCTTTAGAAAGCAAAGTTGATTCTCTATGACTCCCAGATTACATAGAAAATAAAAACAGAGGTGCAGAATGAAATGCCCCAAGAATAAAACCAGCCTTTAACAGCATCTGGGCTCCAATCTGGGTCTCTTGACGACTTGACTCCTGTTTCTCTTTCTTGGATCAATTGCACGCTGGCTGTTGCACCTGACCTCAGGGAACCTTACGCTGCTCTGCAGCCCTTTCTGTAGGAGTTGGAACTGCAGTAACACATGTTATCACTTTCTGTCTGTGGCCCCTGTGGATTCTTCCCTGCCAGGACATTAGGGTGGTGCTGATGGTGGGCATGGGGTGCAGGAAGTTGTTTCCCAGAAGATAAGTTGCCAATTCTGCTCGTACCACCTCCATTTGGTTGTTCTGTCTAAAGGTCTCAGCCTGCTGTCTAAACTTCCCTGATCACCCAGGGAACTCTGACAAGGGCAGGAGTTCCCCAATCATCACCGCCTTCATTTCATTGCCTGTGGCTTTTTCTCGTACCTGGGAAACCAACTTACCACCCACACAGAAGACTGGACGTGTCAGGGAAACTGATGGACCACATACACTCCCAGAATTTTCCAGAGGATTCAGCTTCATTTGCCCACAGCCGTAGCTACCTTGACAAGACACCATTTGATTTTTATTTTCCCTCCCTTGCCCTACTTCCCCACTCCCCTAACAATATTTCTTCACAGCCAAAACAAAGCACTGGTACTTAAACACTGGGTAATGGTCTGCTTCGAAGACAACCCAGACGGAGATATGCTGCCTCTGAGCTGCTGTCTTCCCCGGCTAAGATCTTGTGAATCTTGCTTAGCCCCATGTTTCTCTGATTCAAAGCTCTGATTCTGCAGCTGGATCACCCTGTGCATGAAATCTTTTCATTTAGCCTAATATTCTCATAGTCTGATTCGATTGTCAGGTCCTCAGACTAAAGGCAAATTCTTGTCGGCCTACAGTTTTGCCCAGTAGATAAAAAGATGGCCATCTACACACACAGTGACATCAACCACATGACTTAAATGCCCACAGCCCCAAATCCAGTAGCAAACGTTATCCCTTGGAAGCCTGCTTTTGAATGATGAGATGACGAGGGTATACCTTGCCCTTCTGTGTATTATAAATTATTCTGCTAGCCAGTCTCCTTTTTAGACAGAAGTGTAGCTATATCTCCATCTCTGGCTTAGTCTTAGCTCCTCTGCATCCAATAATGCTAACACTCTACACAGAAAAGACTTTGGAGCCATGCCTATAAAAGGTTTTATATAAAACTAGCAGTATTTAGGTACATTATTTTTTCATAAACCCCTATATTATTATTATTATTATTATTATTATTGTTGTTGTTATTGTTATTATTATTACTATTATTATTCATCACTTATTGGTACTGGGGATGGAACCCATAAGCATTTCTACTTCTGGGCTATATCCCTGGCCCTGTATTTTATATTTTTATTGATGCATTATAGTCTTTTATCATTAAAGAATTACAGTGATAGTGACATATATGCCCACAGCACTTGGTGGGCTTTTCCTCCCTTCACCATACAAGATACTGACATTGGCACTGGCATCCTCACATATGTACATGATATCGCTGGAAGTGTTTCCTTCACTCATCCTCCCTCTTTCTTGCCCCACCCTCACCTCCCTAAGACCACCTCCCTGAGTCCACAGAAGTTTCCCCTCCATTATCCAATGTCCTTCTTATTTCCTGATTTCTCCCTTGCTGACTTTTCCTTTTCTAGGTCTGGCTAATCTCACTTAACATAATGTTCTCCAGGTCTGTCTAGATATACTATTTTAACATATTTTTTCAAACAATTTTTAATACAAAACTACATTTGATGCCTTTTATACTTCAGTATATTTCAGCTAAATTGGTTGTGTAGCTTGGGCAGCAAGTATCATTATAAGGACATGGACAGTCCATCATAAAATGATTTAATTCATTGGCAAAGTTTTATAAAAAAGGATTGAATAATCCTATACTCTCCTGGGCTCAGATTATCGTTAAAGATGATAAAAGCTTCAATTCCTTTAGACTCATAAGAATATCCATTTACTTGTTGGTTTCCGTAGGAATTTTAACTGAAATTTGTTTTATAAAAATAAAACTATGTAGAGTCTTACATTTTATCACGGTCCTTGGTCTTCTGTGGTTACCCTAACTCAAATAGAATTAAATGTTCTGGTCAATAAGCATATCCTTACAGTGAAGACCTATTTCATTACTTACAAATGACATTAAGTTACAAATTTCTATATACTATTGTTAATAAGAAGTCCAAGCCAAACAGACACAGTGGCACATGCCTATAATCCTAGTACTTGGGAGGCTATAACGGGAGGATTGCAGGTTTGAGGCCAGTCTCAGCAACTTACCAAGACCTGCAGAAATTTAACAAGACCCTGTTCCAGATTAAAAAAATAAAATAGGGCTGGGGTTCTAGCTCAGAGGTTGAACAAACACACTTGGGTTAAATCCCTAGTGTGTAGAGAGAGAGAGAGAGAGAGAGAGAGAGAGAGAGAGAGAGAGAGAGAGAGAGAGAGAGAGAATATGAGAATGAGAGAGAGAAAGTCCAGTCTGTTTATCTCATAGCAAGACCAGGAAAAAAAGAAAAAAAGAAAAGAAAAACATCTGTATGTGTGTATAATCTGCATGGCACCCTACCCCCACACCAAACAAGCCACAGTGTTTCAGCAGGGGTGGGGTGAAAGGGTGAAATGGATAGGAAAAAACAGAAACATGGATAAAATTATATAAATAACTGTTGTTATTCTTGGACGATGAAATACAGATCAACACTTGAATGAATGTTGCCTTACAGAAATCTCAGTGCACAATGAAGCCTTGTTGTTACTCTAAAACTTTGTTCAAAGCCAGAAGCCAAGAAAAAGTTTTCAGATATCTTGACAGAGACCCACGATGGAGTGTTTTACCAATGGCTCTAA
The DNA here is from genome assembly GCF_963383645.1 of Muscardinus avellanarius. Taxonomy (NCBI): domain Eukaryota; kingdom Metazoa; phylum Chordata; class Mammalia; order Rodentia; family Gliridae; genus Muscardinus; species Muscardinus avellanarius. Next base: position 10,322,314 of record NC_137805.1, on the reverse strand, counting down.
AAGAAACCACCATGAATGCTATTTTATTTGGATTGTGGTGTGTGTGTGTGTGTGTGTGTGTGTTACTTAAGGAACTTCTGATAAGCAAAGTATCCCATTCCATAAAGAAGGAAAGAAGGAGCAGCGACAAAATAATAACACAGTTACTTAGGGCTAATTTTCTGAATCCTAATTTATTTAATCACATGGGTAAGTACCTTCTTTGTAAGGTACTTGTTATGTCTTGAGAGGCCTTAATATAATTTTTAATCTAATATAGAAATTGTTTTGGTTTTTAGTAAGTTAGTATCATGGCAATATTAGCAACTACTGAAGGAATCAATTATTATTAAATAATTAATAGCAACATTAATTATAATGACATCATTGGATAATAGCTAATATTTTTTACAAATAATAATAATGTGATGATAAAGATAAAGCCATATCTCTATATCAGGAAACAAAATATATGTAATAAAATTAAATAAGAAATAAAATTAACTTATTAATATAGAATAAACAAAGAGAGACACTGAGAGAAATTCACAGTCCATACAGGATGGGTACATGGGCCACCATCCTTTAATTCTATGGTTATGAAAATACTTATGTTCAGAACATAGTGCTGGTATTTTCTTCCTCAATTATCCAATCTATTTTTTAAAAAAAGGCTGAGTATAAGTTTTTAGTTCAACTTCTTGTTCATCTTCTTCCTAGTTACATTATACTGGGAAAATCTCATTGTTCTTGTACGTTTTATTTACTGACTCCACAATTATACTAGGAAAAGTTTATTTCCTGGTACATTTTATTTGCTAACTCAGCAATGACTTATTAAGCACCTACTCTGTGCACTGTTTTAGATATTTAGGATGTGCCAGTAAATAAGACAGTCAGAAATCCCTACCCACTAAAAACATAATCAATATGTAAATTATAAAACAAGAGTATTGGGACATCAGTACTATAGAAAATTTTTTTAAAAAGTGGGGCAGAGTAAGAGGGATGTGAACTGGCAGTGACTGGAGTTGAAATGTTAAAGATGGCAACAAGGGTTGACCTCACTGAGAAGCTACTTTGAGAAGGAAATCATATTACATTTTTTATTAGAGCTGTAAACAAATGAACAAAGTTATTCTGGCTTTAAAATGCCACAAATTTGTTATATTACAGTTCGGACAGTCAAAGTTCCAAAACAGGTCTCTCTGAACTAAACTCCAGGTGCCCATGGGGCCCCATTCCTGGTAGGGCGACTCCACCTCGGCTTCTATTTTTCATCTCCTCTCTGATCTTATAAGGACCTTTCTTCCCCCACTACATTAACTCAATTTGGATAAAACAGGAGAGCATCTCCATCTCAAGGTAGGTCCTTAACTAAAAAAGATTTGCAAAATCCATTTTTCCATGTAAAGGGAGAAGTTCTGAGGATTAGAATGCGAACATTCTTGGTGTACTATACGTATCAATGAGAATGTGTCTCTAATCATCATTGCCTTATGCCTCGCCAGTGACCAGAATTAATTTTCTTCTCTTTTAACTGGTCCTGCATTGCACTGAAGAGAAAAAATTTAACCTAGTGTTGAAAAACCATCTCTGTGAAAATATGAAAAGAGCAAAAACTCCTGCCTCAAAGCCTCAAGCGTCATTCTCCAGCTGGATGTGGCGAGGCCTGCCTGTCATCCCAGTACTTGGGAACTTGAGACAGGAGGACCCAAGGTTCAAAGCTAACCACAGCAACGTAGGCCTTCAGAAACTTAGTGAGACCCTTTTCAAACTAAAAAATATAATAGGGCTGGGAGTGTAGCTCAGAGGTAGAATGCTCTTGGGTTCAATCCCCTACACACACACACACACACACACACATACCCTGTGTGTGCACAGGCTTCTTCCTCTCAGTTTCAAGAACTTGCATGCCATTTATGATGTGCATATATACATGTGCTCTGCATGCAGACCAGGCAGAAGATTACCAAGTCCCTGAACTCTTACTGCTCCCAGATGCCAACGGCAGGGACCCTCCCCCTACCCGAGCAGAGGAAGTGGGAAGGAGCCACCGCTTTACAGACTCTTTCTCCTCTGGATTTCCTGCCTCCCTCGCCTGCCAAACCTCACTTCTAAAGAACCAGGCTTCACCTTGTGTGAGTCAGGTCAGCTGCGGAAAGAAACCAATTTCAGATCAGGCTGTAACAGATGAGCCTTTCGGTGCACAAGGCCTCGGGCGGAAGCCTGGACCTCCCATGAGTGTGCTCTGCCTTCGAGGGCTCAGTGTGAGCCGCTGAGGAGTTGAGCAGACGGCACCGAGCTACCCTGAAGCCCATCAGACAAGCAACGCGGGTGTGCGTGCTGTGGGGCTGGGGTGCGGCAGCTGTGGGGTGTTCCCGACGTTTCCACAACCTGGATATGTTGCTCATTATATGATCATCTTCAGACCAGAGATGTGACTAGCTGGGGAGCCCCAGCTGAAAAGGGCCTTTGTTTTCTGCTCCTTTGTGTCATTTGGGCAAAAACTCAGGAGCAAAGGAAATGGGGGAACAAATCCACTTTCCTGCTCCTCGCTGAGTGGCCCCAGTGCTGAAGGAGCAGGATGTGCCAGCCAGGATTAACCAGGGATCATCTCACTGGTTTAATAAGATGCTTCTGTGAAATGCATTTTGCTACCCAGAACAAACAAACAAACAAAACCCTGCTGTGTTAGTAGTAGTAGTAGTGGTGGTGGTGGTGGTATCAGGGGGAGGAGGAAATGTAAGGGCAAATTCCTTTCCAATTGGCCAACGGGAAATGATGAGGAATGCTTCTTTTCAAGAGCCAGGACATAGGGAAACTATTTTAGAGTCTTAAGAAAAATAGGAAGTAAAAATAGAGACATAATGTAATTATAGATTGACTATTGGGGAAATTGGAAGTCATCTGCTTTCTGATGAATTTGGCAAAGTGTGGAACTATGTTAGAAGCTTTTGTTTTTGTTTTTGTGCTCATTAAAGACAAGTTGTTTGCATACCCCTATGTCTGTGATACACAGAGGAGCTTTATTGGAAAATCTGCAGGGAAAAGACATTCTCTCTGATATTGGCCAATACAGGTGCCATATGCAAAGTTAGTGTGTAATTTTTTGTGGGGGATTCTTCTGAAACTTCTTTTTTCCATTCTATTATCTTTCTTAAACCTCCCAGCCCCGGCCATTCCAAATACAGTTGAAATGAAGACATAGTGAACAACGGCCCCTGTGGAATAAGCTCTAGACTCCAGGAAGGCTGTCACACACTGACGGCTGCTGTGGGTCTACATCATCAAAATGCTCCCACTGAGATTAAGTGTTTGATCCCTGTTCAGGCATTTAAAGACACTGAGGGCTATCACACATCAGTCACGCCTTGGTATCAAAAATCCAAGAAATGATTCTGGTGGGAAATACAGGAAGGAAAAACAGGGAACATGGAAGTCTACTCTCTCAGGAAGTTGGAATCTTTACCAGCAAGCTCCAGTGCGTTCCTGGCTTTTACTTAAATTAATCCTAATCTTAAAGTATTGCAAGGAAAGAGACAATTCAAAGTCAGTAGTGAGGCTGAATGACCTAATAGCATCATCGCGGTTCTATTTTTGAATATTTGATATATTGTTTCTACTAGGATGAGTGAATGAACCCTCGTGAGCCTTGTGAATATTGCTGAAGGAAGCAAGGGATGAAGGCTGAAGATGTGGCTTCTTTCACTTTTACTACTTCAATTTTCTTAGCCCTAGTTGTTCCTCATGCAATTTACCATAAAATCTAGCCACCTGTTGTGGGGTGCGCGCCTGAAATCCCATTACTTGAGAGGCTGAGACAGGAAGACCACAGGTTTAAGACCAACCTCAGCAACTTAGTGAGACCCTATTTCAAAACAATAACTCAAAAAGGCTGAGGTTAGCTGGGCGTGGTGACGCAGGCTTGTAAGCCCAGCATTTGGGAGGCAGAGACCAGAGGATCACAGTTCACAGATAGCCTCAGCTAATTAGGCCCTTCACAATTCAGTGAGACCCTGTTTCAAAAATAAAAAGATTAAAAAATAGGGCTGGGGTGGGGGGAGCTCAGAGGTAGAATGCCCCTGGGTTCCATTCCTGGTACCACACACACAAAAAAAAAGGCTGAGGTTATAGCTCAGAGGTAGAATGCCCTCAACCTTCAGTAACACACACACACACACACACACACACACACACACACAATTAAATCTAAGGATAGCTCTTTGATTTCAATATACACAAAAAAGAAGGACCACAATAATATACTGCTGTTTAGACTAAATTCAATGTCTTTCATCTGTATGACATTTTGTACTTATCAAATCCTTGATGTATTCCAGTACTTGTATTTCTACAAGTGTATGGCAATTTCTGCCTTTATTTTGTAGCTCAACTACAAAAGAGGTGTTACTCGCTAGAGATTACATGGCTATTTAGCAATGGCACTATCCCTAGAATACACAGCCCGTCATTTCTTAGACAAGATCCCTCTTATTCATTCTTGGAGACCAATGGTTTTTGTGGAGAGATAATTCCTCAGAGCATCCATTTAGAAACCAGAGAGAGCTTTAAGCTATCAGCTCACAGCAGAGCAAAGAGAATTGGCAAGCCAGCTGGGGGTCCGTGTGGTCGCTGTTACCTGAGCTGCGGCGGCAGCTTGAACCTGTTCCGCACGTCATCGAAGCGGTTCCCCAGGTAAGGGGTGTCCACCGTCACAAATATGGCCTTGTAGCCCATCTGCTCAGCTCGCTTCACCAGCTGCCTGGTGACCTCCCGGTCCTTGTAGATGTACAGCTGCAGCCACCGAAGCGCCTCTGGACCAGCCGCTGCCACTTCTTCAATGGAGGAAGTGGCCCAGGAACTCAGCATCATTCCAGTTCCCAGGGTCTGACAGGCTGAGAAAGAACAAAAACAATCAATGCAGGCCCAGCATATGTCCCCCGCCTAGGCCTTCAGGTTGTCAATCAGAGGGGAGAAAACCTCTGTGAGCGCCACTAAACAACGTGATGTGGAGTCTTTATAAAGCTGATGCATCCCTGTTTACACTGTGTTATGTAGCTCCTGAAGGTAAATGAGTAACTCGCCAAAGATGTGCTCGACGTTAATGTGGAAACATTGAGAGCAACCTAAGTGCCCAGTCTTGAGGGATCGGTTAAAGTGTAGTTTCTATATAAAACAAAATATATACAACCATTGAAGATGCTGTTGTGCTGATTGATTTTAATGTGTCAACTTGGCTTGGCTATTGGTGCTCTGAGATATTTGGTGAAACGTATCTGGTTATTGCTGTGCAGGTATTTATAGAGTAGATTAGCATTACATCAGTAGACTTGAATTAAGCAGATTTCCCACCACAGTGTAGATGGTCCTCATCTAATCAGTTGAAGACATTAAAATAAAGACCGACCTTTCTCCCAAAGATGGAAGAATTGTGCTATCAGACTACCTCTGAACTTGAGCTACACGATAACTTTGCAGTTGGTCCACAAACTACTGCCTACTCTATAGCCTCCGTTATCATGTGAACCAATTTCTTAAATCTCTATCTACCTATGCATAAACATATAGATATTTATCTAGATATGTATCCATCTATACTGAGAGAAATCCTTTTGATTCTGTTTCTCAGGAGAACCCTAGTATAATTAAGACTATCTAAAGACATACAGAGATTTTCAAGGTATACAGATATGTTAAGGAAAAAAATCTACAAAGTAACATATTAAGACAAGACTTCAGATGTGCACAAATTATAATTATTGGTGTATGAAAATCGACAAAGTGTTAGTAATGGGTAGGGGAATTGTGAGTGAGTCTAATTTTTTTCTACTTTTTAATTGTCTGCATTTTATTTTTAAAGCTTTTACTTTAAAATGTTTTCTACAATTTATGTTGTCTTTTAAGTGTTTATGAAAATGTGTGCGATCTTAAGAATGCTCATATCCTTGTGAGTAAGGAAGCAAGGAACAAAGAAATGAAAAATAGAGCCATCTAACCAGTTGTCTTAACAGACTTAACGAGATGTGGCTGATAGATAGGTTTTCCTCCAAAAATAGGTAGTAAAATTGGAGGCAGGTGAGCGGAGGAAGAACTGATAAAATGTTTTCTTCCTCTTTATAGAATCCCAAGAGATACATTATAAGTATCAAAAGCTGACTATGTGGTTCCCGGTCATTGGTCTTCTCGGGTGCCCACCATGCACTGAATGGGAATAAATGTTGACCAAGTGATACAGGATGATAACGAGAATCTAGCAAGATGTTGCTTATACAACTACACTTGAGAGGTTAATTTATACTGCCAGGTGTAGTTGTTCACACCTGTAATCTCAGGGACTTGAGAGACTGAGGCAGGAGGATTGAACGCTTTAGGTCAGCCCAGGCAACCTAGAGAGACCTTATCTGAAACTAAAAAGTTAGGGAATACGTATCTTTATTGAAGTAAATATGAATGATTCTACTCCAATTGCATTTAACTTCTGGTCGGAATTTGAACAAATGAAAACCTAAATGAAACAGAAAAAGTTTCCCTGACTACTCAGGTGAAGATGAAAGCAAAAACAAAACAATAAAATAAAAAGGGCTGAGAATGTATCTCAGTGGTAGAGTGCCTTATAGCATATGTAAGGACCTGGGTTCAATCCCCAGTGCTGCACACACACACACACACACAAAAAAAAAAACATTTCCATGCACCTTGAACTTTAGCCAACAGCCAATGCCCTAAAGGAGTTATGGGAACAGCTTCCTGTACTCTGCCCATAGTTTCTGACCCTAGAAGTTCAAGATGAGGCCCAGAAATTTCCCTTTCCAGCCAGTTTCCAGACAATTCTCATGTTGCTAGCGCTGTATAACTCCTTGACGTTTAAATAGCAGCATCAAGAATCGATAGTAGAAGACCAAGTCCAAATAGTAATGAAATGGATTTGGGGTTTTGTTACTTTCCTTACGACTTTGAAGGTGTTTTCGTTTCTCTTCTCAGGTCACCAGCCACATACAAAGGATGTCAGCTGGAGCACATCGTGTCTATGGGTCATTAATTTGTTTCCCTGAGAGTTCCCTTGAGAATTTCTATCATAGGGATTCAGGACTTGCAAAATATTGTCCCCCCTCCCAAAACCCCACATTTTTCTGAGTAATAACACATGTGAACATCTGGACCACTGTCTGATTTTCATTACGATTTGGAAATATGGAAATAATGCCAGGGGACATTGATTGCTTGGGTCACAATCTTCTAACCATCAATTTTCCACAAAGAAATTATATCCTGGTGAGCTGTTACCTCCTTCACTAAGGTCACACAGACTTGGGCACCAATATAGCACGGAAACCCAACACATCTGACCACTTCTCCAAGGCAATGTTGCTTCCAGAACAGCCAGAAGTCCAAAAGATTCTCTGGCACCAAGCATAGACAAAATTCAATGTTTCAGAGCTATGACATCCAAGAACGTAGGTTTGTCATGGCCTGAGGGACACTGCAAGCCAACAGCCCTGGGGAGGTGTGGGGTCTTGGAATCCAGTGGAAAAGCCTACCCCAAACTATCTACGCACAGTGAGGCTGTGCAAAGGGGTCCAGCAGAGAGGACCACCCAGATGACAGGCCGTCTCTTTGTAGTTAACACAAAAGGAGCATATAACTTAGTAGCATCTCTGCCAATAGGGACATCAGAATTGGCAAAAAAAAAAAAAGATTCCCTTGACTTCCTAAGGAATATCAACAGACATTCCACATAGATTGGCAAATGCATATATGCACCACCCAGACCACTTCACTAGTGTAGGTATCAGCCTTCGCAAACAGGTTAGCCAAGTCGCTTGAGTGTGAGTGTCCAGAGAGAAAGAAGGACGATCCGTGCTCAATTTCCTGAGTCTGTCTCCTCTGGTCGAAGCAGTTCCTGCAGTTACTACTGCTCCACACTTGGTTTTTAATGATTAAACCATAAAGGACTAAAATTTGAAGTCAGGATCCTCAAATCTTAAGTTATTGTTTTTTATTGTAGACACTCAATAAATGTTGTTGATTTAATGTTTTTATGCCTAGAGAGCCTCCTGGATGCAGGAAAAATATCAGAGTCTGAGCTGACATATTATTTATTTATTTTATTTTATTTTTTGGTGGTACTGGGGTTCCTGGAAATCCTTCTACCTCCGGGCTACACTCCCAGACCTATTTTGTACTTTTTATTTGGAAACAGGGTCTCTTAAGCCAGCAAGGCTGGCTTTGAACCTGCACAATCCTCCTGTCTCTGCCTCCCAAGCACGGGGATTACAAGCGTGCGCCACCACGCCCGACTGAGCTGACATATTATCTGCTAAGGCTAAGTTATTACTCTCAGGAGATAATGGAGGAGAAGCACTTACAAGGCTCTATTTCACCAGATATTCAGATATTAATGGTCACCATGATTCCCACTCACTTGTGATTATTTGCTGTGAAAAAGGGAAATTGTTGATGAAATCTATTAATTATTTTCAACACAATTTTATATTAAAGTGAGTGAAAGGAGCCTAGGATTTTATAAGGATCATTCAGAGAGACAATTAAAAAGTTGCCTATTCGCTGAGTGTGGTGGTACACGCTTGTAATATGCTTGTAATCCCCGCGCTTGAGAGGCTTAGACAGGAGGATCGCACAGGTTCAAAGCCAGCCTCAGCTACTTAGTGAGGCTCTCAGTAACTTAGTGAGACCCTGTTTCTAAATAAAGTATAAAATAGGTCTGGGAGTATAGCCCGGAAGTAGAAAAGCCCCTGGGTTTCACCACCTAATACCACCAAAATAAAAAAATTTTTTAAAGTTGCCTATTCAACTAGGGGCCAAATTGGTACACACCAGTATGACAATTATGCTTGCCAAAATATTGAAATGTTTTCATTCTAACCAATAAATAACCATGACTCTGAAGGAAATCTCTCCCTCCTTAGATTCCTTCAATGTATCGATATGCTTCCTGTGCCATCGATTCTTTCTTTCTTTCCCCCAAGGAACCCTGGGGCCTCTCCACAATCCAGCAACTTGAACATCCAAGCCTGAAAGAGCTTGGAGCATCTGTACCTGTTAGAGCCCTAAAAGCCAGCCTGAGCATCACAGCTAGTTAGTCCAAGTCCTTTGCTGAGCTGACTGCTATGTATTTCAAATGTCACCTTTTTCTAAGAGAAAAAGCTGAAATCTTCTAGCTCACACTGTTCTTTGGAGGAAAAAAATGATAAACGTTAAACAATTTAGCATAGGCAGGCTTGGTTAAAATGTTGTCATTGGTGTTATCCTAGTCTAGGGCTTGAAAGCAAACATATGCCCAGTCCTTTGACTCTCCCTGTGCATAGATGAATCTGTGATCTCCTCCTCTCGAAGGGGCAGACTCCATTCTATGAAGGACAGGCAACAGCTTTCATTTCAACCCCCAACTTATGGTTATTTATCACACAGAAGATTCCCAGGTATGTCGCATTTCACAATGCCTGAGAAATGGAGCTCACAGCTCAGCTGCTGTTACCATAAAGTAAGGCCCACCTCTTAGCCATGATGAAAACCCCTGACGTCGTTCCGAATCTAAACACCTTATCTTTGGTAGTAGGCAGCACATCCTAGACATAATGTATCCTAGCACCGACACCGTCAAGTTAACGTTGACCCCAGGGACATCCCAGGACTCTATTTCTTTACTTTCACCAGCTCTTTTATGATCCCCAAGATATATCATCAAAATAGGCATGTAAACTTTTGATGTTCTCCAATTTCTTCAGACTCTGTCAATATAGTTATTCTTTCTCTTCTTGAGTAGGAGGCAACACTAACCCATTATAGAAAATGTGTAGGAAACGTAGGCACTGTCATTGAGGGACAGGTAGATAGCTTTGCAAGATGGCATGAGGGGGCAGTGTCTGCTTGATGGCTGAGAAATGAATTATGTTTCTAGAAATTGGCAAGATCTCTTTATATATCACATCTTAATAAAAACTTTTATTTTTGATGCAGGTAATCTGAATGTGGAGGAGCAAAGACAGAAAACATATTATGTACTTAAATTTTAGGTGCCTGGAGACTAAGCCTGCTCATGCCAGGCCTGTCAGTGGAAATTACTCTGAACACATCTCTCTCATTTGTCAAATCGACTCATTCCAGGCAACCATTTGGAATTTGACAGGCTCTCAGAAGACCTAAGAGGGTCTTTGGAAGGAATTAGTATCCATGCTACATCTAACACTGTTTTGCATTTGAAAAGTGTGTATGTGTGTTTCTTGGAATTGAACCCAAGGGTGTTCTACCTGTGAATACACCTCTAGCCCTATTTTTATTTTGAAACAGGGTTCACTATATTGCAGAGGTGGCCTTGAACCTGCAATCCTCCTGTTTCAGCATCAGGATTACATGTGTGAGCCACCACATCCAGCTCACACTTGAGGATTTAAACTATGCCTTTGCCAGGGAGCCATGAGGAACCTTCATACCAGTTTCTGTACAGTTCTTTTCACACTTTGATGTGCCTAGAAATCACATAGGTGTGATGACAAAACTACTCTGAGATTCCACTTTACTCCAACTAGAATGGCAATCATTCAAAACACAAACAACAGATGCTGGTGAGGATGTGGAGAAGTGGGAACTCTAATACATTGTTGGTGGAATTGCAAATTAGTGCAACCACTTTGGAAAACTGTACGGCAGGTCCTCAGAAGAACGAGAACAAACTTCCTATATGATCCAGCAATACCACTTCTGGGTATCTACCCGAAAGAATGGAAACCAAAAGAATGGAAACCAAACTACCAAACTAATGCATGCCTATCTATGTTCATAGCTGCGCTATGAACTATGGAACCAGCCAAGATGCCCACCAACAGATGAATGGATTACAAAACTTTGGGATATGTACACGATGGAATTTTCTCAGCCATAAAGAAAAACACATTTGTGTCATTTACAGGGAAATGGGTGGAACTGGAGGACATTACGCTAAGTGGGATTAGTTAGTCACAAAAAATAAGAAGTTGGATGTTCTCCCTAATATATGGAAGTTAGGGAGAAAATGGGTCACAGGATGAACTTAGAAGAAGGAGATACTATAGATGAGCAAATACGGCAACCTAAGGTGAGGGGATGGGATGGGGAAGAGGGAAGTAATCTAATATGCAAAATGTTCTTTAACAAACCTGTCAATGTCAACCACTAAGCCAAACATGAGAAAGAGGGAGGGGGAGGGGATGGGGTGGAGATTGGGGAAGGGGTGATTACGGGATGTGTGCATGTACGTACATCTTGGGTGATGTGTGCATGTATGTACATCTTGTACCCCATTGAGATGTATGACCACAGTGCACCAATAAAAATAAAGAAACTAGAACAAAAATGAATAGTGACAAAATTCAGCTTCTGACCCATTTGATCCGTAGTGGGTCCTGACACTGCGTTTCTTTATACGTTTATCGGTGCATTTTCGTCTCACTGTATAACGTAGTCCACGGGAACAGTGACCTGCTTGCACACAGCACGTGTGAGCTTCCTCCTGGCTCCTCCCCAGCCCCTCCCTCACACGAGACATTTAGATGGGTGTCGGTATTCTCACGTGTGCACGTGACGTCAACACAAGTGTTTCCTTCACTAATTCCTCCTTCTCACCCGCTCCCCAGCCTGCCTCCCTCACTCTGCTGGGGTTTCTCCTCCATTACCGAAGGCCCCTCTGGTATCCTGGTCACTCCTCAGCTTCCATACATGAGGGAAAACACGTGACTCTTCACTTTCTGCCACTGGCTGACATGGTGCATTTCTTAAAAGCCCCTGAGGGATGCTAATGCTGTTGACCCACAGGCCTTCATCTGAAGGCAATGAGGCCAACATTTTCTTTGGCAAGAACTTATCCAACATATTGGGATATATGTGTGATGGTCCTCCAGGCTTTGAAGGGCCTCCACAGATATTCCTTAAAGAAAACAGGAGGCGGTCAGTGATTGAAGAAGGCAATGATCGGAGGCCGTGCCCTGCTTGAAGAACCCGTCCTCCTCTGTCTGCCCCTCTGGAGCGGGCGCAGATTCACTTGCCAAGTTTTGTGGTGTATTAACGTTGTACTACTTTTAAATGTAAGGGGCTAAACTGCATTCCGGCCACGACCCCTCAGCAGACCTAATGATCATGAGGTCTATGTTATAAGCTTGCTTACCCACAATTTACCCAACTCCTTAGATTTTAAATTAGAAGGAATATATGTGTATATATATTTATATATTTACAGTACTATATAGTAAACTTGGTATATTTTCCTTTCTTTTTTCATTTTTCTTTTTTTCCTTTTTTGTGGTACTGGGGGTAGAAATCATTGATATATTATTATATCATTTCAGATTAGAAGGGATATATATATATATATATCATTTTATATATAACATTATACATGTAATAAAACAAAAATAAAATGGTGGAAATGAGAAACAAAAGGGAGAGGGTACTTAAGGCTAAGAAGGCACAATTTACCAATTATAAAATAGCTTCCAAATGTTTAATGTCAGGTCCAGCATTCTTACAGAGAGGATGTTGAATCATCAGGTAAAACTAAAGCACGTCACGCAAGGCCAGACACGGAAGGGAATGATGATATCTGAGACTGATGCCATCCACAACCCCCACCACGGGGAGATGTCATTTGTCAATGGAATCGCACGTCTATTATTGGGGACATTAATTCATGTGGGAGAAATCACATACCCAGACTGGGGCAGAACAACTAAGTAATATGTCTCTTTGGACACGAATAATTTCTTTGAAAATAGCTCTCTTTTATGGGAAAAGAAAATTGAGGTTCCTGAATTATGATTTTAAAGGAAAAGAAAGGAAGTCAACAGAGAAAGGGTAACTTGTTCAAAGGGCCTCACATTTTTTTTTAAGGTGCATTTGATTAAAAAGCTTTGGCAAAACTTAGTCACCACAACAGCTGCGCTGAGAATAATTTTGTTGAGGAAAGGAATGTCGTCACTGAGGAAAGGAATGTCGTCATCTGCGCAGGGAGTCGTTGTGTGATGGGGGACACGAAATGACAAAGCACAGAGCCCCGTTGGCTCTGAGCTAAGACTGACAGACCGGAGGGCCTGCACAGTGGGCACCGGCCCCGTGTGCGTGCCAGGCTTTCACCACACGGGTCTGTTAAAGACACAGCTAATGCTAGTGCACAAATGTCTAAAATTACCCAGAAAATAAAGTTCTGAAGTCAGTGACATAAGCAAAGAACAAAACTTCACTCACAATTATGCTTGAAATACGTAGAAGTGGTCAAAGAAATCTCAAGGTACATTGTAGGGAACCTGATCGGTTAAAACACTTTCAAGAAAGTCCAGAAAGCCAGACTCATCTTTCCAGGCCTCCATGACATCCCACTGGCTCAGTCAGGAGCTTGTAATCATGAGTGATGGTGCTGCCATATACCTATGAATCTCTTTTTGCTATATGAAAATATCTGTGAAGAATAATTAGTCCTAGAGACATCTTAGACCTTCCTGCCTTTCCTCCTTCCTCTCTTTCCCTCTTCTCTCCTTCCTCTCTTTCTCTCTCTTTTGCTCTCTCCTCTCTCTTCCTCCCTTTCTCTTTTTCTTTTTCCTCTCACTCTCTCTCCTCTCTCTCCTTCTCCTTCTCTCTCTCTCTCTATCTCTCTTATACAAGGATAATTCTACCTCTGAGCTATACCCTCAATCCTTTTTATTATTTTTTTTTAAATTTTGAAACTGGGTCTCACTAAGTTGCTGAGGCTGGCTTTGGAACCTACCGTCCTCCTGTCTCAGCCTCCCAAGGACTAGAATCGCAGGTGCGCACCACCACTCCTGGCGCATGCGCTCTCTTTATGTCTGCAGTAGACGACACCACCAGCTCTACTGCAATGACTCCCAAGTTGTCATTCTGGCATCTGAATGACCTGTCAGGTACTTGCATAATGGCAAATCTGATGGAAAACACACTACAGTGAGATGCCTTATAAAGATAGTTTTGAGAGCCAGGTGTGGTGGCACATGCTTATAATTCCAGTATTTGGGAGGCTGAGACAGGAAGATCGTGGTTCACGGACAGCCTCAGATATATATATTGACCGGAAGTGTAGCTCGGAGGTAGAATGCCTCTGGCTTCCATCCCCAGTACTGCAAAAATAAAATAAAATAAAATAAAATGATAGTTTTGAGAAGTATCACATTTGAAACTGACAACTCCAATCACCCTCCCACAGTTTAATAGTCTCTGTGTTGGGACATACATGTGAGCATGTGGGGATTGAGCCAAGCCATTCTATTTTTGAGCTACACCTCCCAATAAATCACTGAGAACTTCACCAGATTGCCGAGGCTGGCCTTGGACCTGTGATTCTCCTGTCTCAGCCGCCCAAGTACTGAGATCACAGGCATGTGCCATTATGTCCAGATTCACGGTCTCATTTTAACATCAGCTAGAACACAGATTGCATCTCATGCTCTCAGGAAAGCTGCCCAACAGCTTAATTTTTGAGGTAAAATCCTTAATATCATATTGTTTGGCAGAGGTCTTTAACATAGCTAAATTCTCTATTTTTTTTTTTTTTTTTTTTTTTTTTTGTGTGTGTGTGTGTGTGTGTGTGGAACTAGAGAATGAACTCAGGGGCACCCTACCTCTGAGCTACACCCCCAGCCCTATTTTTTTTTTTTATTTGGAAACAGGGTCTCACTACCTTGTGGAGAGCCTCCCTCAGTAGCTGAGGCTGGCCATGAACCTGAAGTAGCTCTCCCATCTCAGCCTCTAAAGTTCTGGGATTACAAGCATGCACCATCATACCTGGCTAAATTCTAATTTTTTTTAATGGGTGTTTGGAATGACACATTTTTGTCTTATTGCAGAGTGGTTTCAACAGCGAATCTACCATTTATGTGAAGGTGATCTTTTAATTTGTATGAAAATTTCTAGAAACAAACTATATATTTTATAGAGACAGAACACTCCCAGTGCCTAAGGGTTCCGCTTAGGGATTTTAACTTTGTGATGGTATAAAAGCAACGTGATCTTTTTCTGGACTAGAAACATGTCATAGCATACACTCTTGAAATGCCGGGCAGCTGCACAGTTTTCAGTTTGCCATAGGAAAAGAAAGGCAAACACCCAAACACACAGGGTAATGTGTGGCTAAGCCAGGGAGTTCGGTAAATTAGGTATATTTTTTTCTTCTTTTTTTTATTTTTCCTTTTTGGTTGTTTGTTTGTATGTGGTACTGGGGATTGAAATCAAGGACATTCTACCCCTAAGCTACACCCCCAGCCCTATTTTATTTTATATTTTTAAAGCAGGGTCTCACTAGGTTGCCAACGGCCTCAAACCTGCAATCCTCTTGTTTCAGCCTCCCAAGTACTGGGACACATTTTCAACCTGATGATATTTTTAATTTACAATTACAGGGCATTCATCAGTTCATAATCCCACTGTTAGGTCAAGAGGTTATGTCCTGTGAGGACAGAGTACTATAAACATGCCCAAGTATAAAAGAGGTCCATATTCTTTTCATACAATTGTGTATATATATGTATTTATGTATATGTGTGTGCATATATTTATGTGATATATATCTCATCTACTTCTTTCGATTATTGGAAAATCAGGTCCAAAATATGAAGTAGCATTAAAACTGGTTAAAAGGGGATGACTAGAATGTGAACTAGGTTTTATTGCTGTTAGTGTGTTTTTACTACACTAACACAAGGAGATATTCTCTACAAAATGTTTCTCAAATTTGATTCAGAACTTTTTCCTTTGTTTCCCCGTAGTTTTGTTTCTTTTTTGTACAAAAGGACAAACAGCAAGGTCAGACTCTAGAGCAAAACAAACCTAACTTCAAATTCCGTCTCCATCAGCATCTGGCACCAAAAGTGTCCTTTTTCTCTGTCAAATGGCAGTGACCTCGCAGGTCTGTCGTCATGAGGAGTAACAACAGGGATGTGAACTTCAAGCATGATATCTGGTGCATACAAAGTACTTCGTTTTGGGAAAAGTTCAAGTTTCCTTTAAAGCAAGTCTAGTGTTTCGCCTGGATTAGGCAAAATTGAGAAAAATGGGGATATTTTCCTCACAGGTATACTGAACTGTATATCTACTCAGTCACCTAGTAGAGCACATAAATACATAAATCGACAAAACTTTCAAAAGTACCTGGCTTGAGTTTGGAGCAAAGGAAATGACAATTTTTTCCTGTTGAATGGTCTTTCACTCAATGTTAAGTTTGATCACTTAATCTTGGAAAATCCAGAAAATTCAACAGCTAAAGCTCTCACCTCCACCCTAATTTGGTTCCTCGGGGTCTGTATGGCTCTTTGTGTCTCTCTGCAATCTGTCCCGCCTGCGCCTGATAGGTGGTCAACTCTCAGCTGAGTCTCAGAACTTCACTGTGGAATGTTTGGGCTTTTTAGGCTCAAGAAGAAAGTGTTTAGATTTAATGGTTTTATGGCCCATCAAATCCTGTGTGGTAGTCTCTAATTGCATCCAGGGGCAGGAATTTCTTTTTAAACTTTTTTTTTTTTTGACAGTTTAATAAGAACTTGTTAATATGCTGAGCATTCCTGGCAGGCATTCGGTGGGCTTAATTTCCCTCTATCTGAGGTCCCAGCACTCCCTCACGTGGTGCCCGTTCACATAACAAGTCAGAAGCCAAAGGATGAGTGGCTTTCATCTTTTTTTCTTTTAGGTTTTTGATTACCCATGCATAAAATCAGGAATTAAAAAGAGAGAGAGAGAGAGAGCTCATATAGCTCCTAGAAGATAAAGGAAAAAAATTTTTTTTTCTTTTTGGTGCTGAGGGTTGAACTTAAAAGCATTCAACCTCTGAGCTACACCCTGATCCCTTTTTATTTTATTGTTTTAAAGTAGGGTCTTGAGCCGGGCGTGGTGGCGCACGCTTGTAATCCCCGCGCTTGGGAGGCAGAGACAGGAGGATCGCGCAGGTTCGAAGCCAGCCGCGCTGGCATAAGAGACCCTGTTTCAAAAATATAAAATAGGTCTGGGAGTGTAGCCCGGAGGTAAAAGGGCTTCCAGGAACCCCAGTACCACCAAAAAAAATAATAAATAAATAAATAAATAAAGTAGGGTCTTGCTACGTTGCTGAGGCTGGCCTCAAACCTGAAATCCCTTTAAGTAGAGAGACAACAGGCATGCCCAGCTAAAGGAAAGTTTGATGATAGTCACTGAGCATGGAATCAGAAGATGTCCATGGTAGAACTCATAAAACATCAAATGGCAGAGTGTTCCGTTTATTAGTTCTTTGATAAATCAGAGATGCCCTACTTATCTGGCAAAACTAAAAATTTATTTTGTGTGTGTGCAACTGTGGATTGAGCCCAGAAATAGTCTACCTCTAAGCTCTACCCAGCCCTATTCTTTATTCTGAAACAAGGTTTCACTAATTTGCGGAGGCTGGCTGTGAACCTGTGATCTCCCTATCTCAGCCTCCCCAGTACTGGGTTACAAGCATGTACCCCAATGCAAGACTAAAATTTAACCTAATGATACCACCTATTTTATATACTGCGAGCACTTGTGTCTATTAGGTTTGTTTCCTTCAATATGCTAAATATTTGTAGAATAGATTCAGCATTCTTTCCTAAGGAATATTCAGAGCAAAACTTTAAAAACTTAAAAAAAAATAATCTACCTGAATCTCTAATGCATGCACCAGTACTAATAGAATCATTTATAAGACTGGTTAAGCCTGACAATTATTCAGATGTTGATAAGAAGTCTGCAACAATAAATATTTTATTTAAAGCACAATGCATAACAAATCCCACTTGATGCTTCAGTTATTTTTCTCCCTCTTCAACGTTTTAGGAATTGTGATTTTTGTTACCTATAATTAAAGACATTTACACATGCTCCTGAATTTTGCACAAGGCTCATGTTTCCTAAAAGATTATTTCATCCTTTCAAAGTCAAAAAGAAAAAACCATAGAAACACACTCTGCTTTCACTTAATATTCCAAGACTATAGCATAGGGCTTGCCTTGGGGTCTTAATGATATTTGGAAACATCAGTAACTGACAGCATATTATATACAACATTATCTTCAGCGAGGTACTTAGCCTCCCCTCTTCAACACAAGAGTTGAAAAATGATACTTAGGAGCCGGGCGTGGTGGCGCACGCTTGTAATCCCCGCGCTTAAAAGGCGGAGACAGGAGGATCGCGCAGGTTCGAAGCCAGCCATGCACGCTGGTTTAGGAGACCCTGTTTCCAAATAAAAATATAAAAATAGGTCTGAGAGTGTAGCCCAGAGGTAGAAGGGCTTCCAGGAACCTCAGTACCACCAAAAAAAAAAAAAAAAAAAAAAAAAAGATACTTAGGGCTTTGGATTTGCATGTTTATAAATGGTGGTAAGAAATAGATGAGATTATAAATTCAAATTGTCTGGGATACATTAATTGCTCCATAAATGTTAGGTATCACTTTTTCATAGGATTTTGAAGTATCACTTTCAGAATTAATGTATTATTTATTAAATGCATATTTGTGTTTTCAGCAAGACCTGAAGATAAGTATGTATCTGCTTGTTTATATCACAAGTCCGCAATGTGAGTAATAGAAATCAAGCCGGACATGGTGGCACATGTCTGTAATCCCAGTACTTGGGAGGCGGAGACAGGAGGATTGCAGGTTTGAAGATAGCCTCAGCAATTCAGCAAGACCCTCAACAACCCAGTGAGACCCTGTTTCAAACTAAAAAGGATTGTGCTGGGCACGGTGGCGCACACTTGTGATCTCAGCATTCGGGAGGCTGAGACCGGAGGATCATGGCTCACAGACAGCCTCAGCTACTTAGTGAGGCCCTTTGCAACTTAGTGAGACCCTATTTCAAAATAAAGAATACAAAATAGGGCAGGAGTGTAGCTTGGAGGTCAAATGCCCCTGGGTTCCTTCCCTAGACCCGTAAAAAAAAAAAAAATCTAAAAAGGATTGGTAGTGCATCTCAGGGACAGAATACATCTGGGTACAACTTCCACTACCAAAAATAAATTCAGGAAAATAGAAATTAGATACACATAGAACCTCAATCCCCATCACAACCCTATAGGGTTGGAATAAAATGTAATGAGATGGTGGAATTTCTAAGAAAGTACAGCTGTATGCTTTGAATTGTGTCTCTTTGGTTTTTGATACAAGGTGAAATGGGGATAAAACTGTTTATTTATATATTTTTTTTAAATCATGAAAATCATCCCTCCTGCTGAGAATTTTCTAGTTTTATTTTTGGAGCTTTCTTATTATAGAGTCTTATGTTGTTTGTTTTCATATGAGCAGCAGAGCCTTTTATTTCCCTTTAAGATATTTTCTTCTAAACACAATCGATCATCCAACATGAGAGGCTGCAAGCTCAGTGGCACGGGGTGGGGGCATCTCCAAGACCCCTGGGGACAAGCCCAGCTCCCTTGGGACAGGATAGCACACCACTGGTCTTTGCTTAAGAAGCTCACTTTATCAGCAAGGAAACGTAATTCTAGACAGCGAAAATGAGCTGCCACAAGAAACAAAATGAGTTAGCGGCCCATTTCCCCATAAATCAGATGTCCCTGCTGAACAGCCCAGGGGACAGTTGTAGCCCACAAAACTATTTGCTTTGGCCCACATACTGTTGCCCCAAATAGTGTTTTAGAGCATTTTGATTTATTTGCCAACTTTTCAAGGCAGGAGACTTTACGTAAAAAATCAAATTCTCTGGCTTTTCTTCAAATACTTGAAGATTTGGCAACCCCACCTCTTCACTCTGTAGATAGAAGAATCAGATGGAGCTAAGATGTGCTGCCGTCTCTGGGATAAAATGCAATGGCAGGGTGTATGGGATGAAGCACACCATCCAGGCTTACCACATGCTCCTCCACTGGGCTTGCACCCTTGCTTTCTTAGCTCTGCCGTCCCTTGGACGTTAACATTACACACTTAACCCTGAAAGGCATTTTTGAGGTCTCCATTTAAAGCTTAAGACAAAAATAGGGTTAACCAAAAACAAGTCATTTTCATTCCCAGTAAGGTATAAGTGACCTGTGCTTTTCTGAAAGTGAGTCTTTATGTATGAAAAAGAAATACTTGGGAAACTTTAGGCTCTGATGGGTAAATGAAATTGTGCCCCATTCCCATAAGCTTTTCTTGCATTTATTTCAAGACTCCTCATAAAACTCCCTGATAGCCCTTGTTTACATAGTGTTGTCACATTTAGCAAACACATTTAGGGCACTGAATTATAAACAATTTGTTATTTAGCTAAAATTTAAATGAAACTGGGCCCTTGCACTTTAACTGGAAACCCTATATTAATTCCTATTTGTTTTTTGTTTTTTGTTTTTTTAAAGTAAGCCGGGCGTGGTTGGCACGCATTTGTAATCCCAGTATTTGGGAGACTGAGACAGGAGGATCGCACAGGTTCAAAGCCAGTCTCAGCTACTTAGTGAGGCTCTCAGCAACTTAGTGAGACCCTGTTTCCAAATAAAATATAAAAAATAGGTTATAGAGTATAGCCTGGAGGTATAGGTCCCCTGGGTTCCATTCACAGTACTGCAAAAAAAAAGTACTGAAAGTGTGTGGTGCTTGCATACATAAGTGTATCACTTTAAATCTATGATGCATAGTTAAATAGCAACAATAAATATGTGTGCATGTTGTGTGTATGTATAGAGTGTAACTTTGTGTATATGTAGAGTGTAACTTTGTGTATATGTATAGAGTGTGACTTTGTGTATATGTAGAGTGTAACTTTGTGTATATGTAGAGTGTAACTTTGTGTGTATGTATAGAGTGTAACTTTGTGTATATGTAGAGTGTAACTTTGTGTATATGTAGAGTGTAACTTTGTGTGTATGTATAGAGTGTAACTTTGTGTGTATGTATAGAGTGTAACTTTGTGTATATGTATAGAGTGTAACTTTGTGTATATGTAGAGTGTAACTGTGTATATGTATAGAGTATAACTTTGTGTATATGTATAGAATGTAACTTTAACTTTACTTGTTACCCCACAAACATGGAGCAGTTAGAACAAAAGTGAGTCTGTGCTGCCGTGGTGACACGTGGGCCTTTCTGGAAGCATTTTCTAATTACTCAGCCAGATCTTTCCTGCAGATTCTGAAGGCCTTTCCTCTCCCTGACCAGGCTTGCTGATGGGGACACTATGTCCAGAGCAATTGCTAACTGACCTCTCTTTTCTGAACTCTGCCCCCAACTTCTCTTCCTCCCTAAGGGATACATCCCTGGAATCTGAAAAATTTAGGTCTCAGATCATCAAACAATCAATCAATCAATAACTCTCCAGCCATGTGTGGTAGTACATGCTATAATCTCAGTACTTGTGAGTCTGAGACAGGAGGCCTGCTGGTTTGAGGCAGTCTCGGTAACTTAGACCCTCAACAACTCAGTGAAATCCTGTTTTAAAATTAAAAAAATAAAAATAAAAATAGGGCTAAGAGGCGTTAGCTCACAAGTAGAATAGCCTGGGTCCAATTTAAAAAAAAAAATCCTTTCTAATAACTTCCATAGATTTTTACAATATTCCCAAGGATCAAGATTACTTGTTGAGACTTCCATATTCAAGTAACTGTTCTAATTCCATGATTATCGGTTTCAGAAAGGAATCTCTGTATCAAATATGAATGTTCTTGCGCTTACCAGCACTTGCCAGTGGCTATCATAGAGCCTTCAGTTAACTCTTATCTTGGTTTTCATTCTTCAGGAAGCCAACAGAGACGAGAAGCTATGAGGACACGCTGTTTTAGCTGGGAATGACTCAAGATGAGCTGAAGGGGTGGAGGGAGCGAGAGAGTGGAGGAAGGCAGCCAGTGGACAGAGCATGCTCATGGACGGGCAGGTAACTCCTGTGGACACCTGGCGCTCTGGCCTGCTGGGCAATGGCAGAGTTAGCAAAGGCTTTAGTTATTCTGATCAAACACAGATGGGTTATCTACCCACCAACTGCTGTACATCATGGACTCTCATAACAGGGGCATTCTACCTCTGAGCTACACCTCCAGCTCTATTTTTTTTATTAATTTAAAACAGGACCTCACTGAGTTGCAAAGAGCCTCATTAAGTAGCTGAGCCTGTCCATGAACTGCAGTCCTCCTGTCTCAGCCTCCTGAATGCTGGGATTTCAAGCATGCGCCACCACACTTGGCTTGAAATCTAATTTTTAAGTTGGGCATCATGATGCCAGCTTGTAATCCCAGTACTTGAGAGGCTGAGACAGGAGGATTGCAGGTTTGCAGCCAGCCTCAGCTACTTAGTAAGGCCCTTAATGAAACTTAATGAAACCCTATCTCAAAATAAAGAATAAAAAATAGGGCTGGGAGTGTAGCTTGGAGATAGAATTCCCTCCTGATAGAATCCCCAGTATCGCAAAATAAGCAAATAAATAAATCTAATTTTAATTGTTTTCTTTTTATAAAATAATCCAAAGAATAGTTTTCTGTATGGAACAAAAATCAAAAGAACATAAAATCAGAAATAATCTCATCATGTATAAATAAATATTTGCAAACATTAGCAGGTATTTTCATCTTTGAATATATTTTAGAACCTTTGTAACTATTTTGTTAAAATATCTAGTTATAACAACTTTCTATGTCATTACACCTTTTCTATAATACCACTTTAAAATTGCATTCCATTTTCAATGCATCCTATTTTTGGCAACCTTTTCCAATTATGGGACTTTCTTCCAACTTTTTCCTATTAAAAATAACATGTCAGCTGGGCGTGGTGGTGCACACTTGTAATCCCAGTCCTTAGGAGGCTGAGATAGGAGGATCATGCAGGATCAAAGCCAGCCTCAGCTACTTAGTGAGGCTCTCAGCAACTTAGTGAGACCCTGTTTCCAAATAAAATATAAAATAGGCCGGGGCTGTAGCCTGGAGGTAGAAAGCCCCTGGGTTCCATCCCCCATACAGAAAAAAAAAAAAAAATGTGGAGCAAGGTATGGTAGTATATGCCTGCAATCACAGTACTTGGGAGGCTGAGACAGGAGGATTGCAGGTTTGAAGCCAGCCTCAGCAACTTAGCGAGGCCCCCAACAATTTAGTGAGACCCTATTTCAAAATAAAAGATATAAATAGGGCTGTGGATATAGCTTGGAGGTAAAATACCCTTGAGTTCAATTCCTAGTACCATGAAAAACAATTCTTGCAGAAATGCCTTTCTTCACAATGATAATTATTTCCTTGCAGTTCCTAGAAGGTGACTTGTAGCATCATATGGAACTCACATTTTTCGAGCTTTAATATGTAATGTGTAATAATTTTTAGAAAGAATATTCCCTGTCACACTCTTCCATGTTTGAAAATGAGCAATTTATCCCTGGTTTCATTATAATGTATAATCTAAAAATAATGATATTGTAGACCAAAAATATATAGCAATAATGTACATCTCTTGGCTTATTAGTGAAATCAAATAATTTTCCATGTGTTTATTGGCCATTTTAATGTCTCCACCTGTGAGTTTCCTATCTTTTATTTACTTTCACTTTTTTGTCCCTTTGGGGTGACATTCAATTTTCTTTCCCAAATATAAGGGCTCTTTACATAAAATAAACAGACATTAACCTACTGTAGTATATATTTTTTTAATTTTTTTCTGTTTGCCTTTTTTTCTTTCTTTCTTTTTGGTGCTGGGGATTGAACTCATGGGCATTCTCCCTCCAAGCTATACCTGCAGCCTTTATTATTTATTTTGAAACAGGGATTCACTAAGTTGTTGAGGCTCTCCTTGAACCTGTGATTCCCAAGTATTGGAATTACAGGCATGCTCCACCACACTTGGCCTGGCTTGCTGCCAATTTTTATAGAAACTTTAGAACCCTGAAGTTTTAATTCGTTATGTTCTTTTGTTTGTCTTCTTTTATTGCTTCTTTCCGATAGCATCTCATCCCAACTTAAATAGACATATACCCATTTGGTATTTCCCAGGTTTTACCTTCTCCTTCCCTGTTTCAGGATTACCATAAATAAATTTCTGGATCCCTGAAGCCTCTTAATCTTCTTGTAGCCATAGAATTAAAGAAGCTGCCAGCTTTGACCTAAGTCCATCCAGCACAATCTCCCCCTGCCATTCCGATGCCCCAGGTGAATCCACAAGATCTGTAATTCTTCAAACTAAAACACTTTAAAATGTTATTTAGCTTGTTCACTTTGGGTCTTTATTTCCTGCTCTGCTTAGCATCAAAAGATATCAAGTAGAACTAGTTACTAGTTTTTATATACGTTATTAAAGCAGAATTTGTGAAGATCTCTGGATAACCTTTTAAGTGTTCCTTATTCTGAGGGAACTAGGGAGTTAATAAATTAGCCATAATAAGAGCCTTCTTTACATTATAGTGTCTTTTCTCTTTGCTCCTTTCTAAGGCATTTGGAAGTGGTCTTTTAGGATCTTAACCCATCCACAAAAGGAATCAGGACTCTACACCAGAAAAGAAAATACAACAGACCAGACAGCCTCTTTTCCTCTCATTGGCAATCACGTTGCTTCAGTCTATGAAAGACCAACTGTTGAATACTATCTCTGTTCCTACTAAGCTGTGTATGACCTTGGGGGAGTCATTTCTCTGACCTCCTTTTTCTGAGATGTTAATGATAATGCTTTGCATTATTCAGCTTTTTGCAATTATTTTATCAGTTTTCTGTTTTAATTTTTTATCTCTCACTTTAGTAACCATCCCTGGATTAATGTTAGGTACCTATATGCAAATTAATCAACTTGCCTGTTTGTTCACTAAGACAGTTAAGGATATAGCTGTTTTTTTTTTTTTTAATATGTTTCATCATGGATGGCATGGCTACTGCCCTTTGTAACTCTCTTCTTCATTCTCCTTGTCACTTTGCTTTTGGGGCCATGCCTGCCAAACTGTATGGTGAGTTTTGTCTCTTGTAGGCTTGAAGCTTTCAGACTTTGGATGGTTCTGCAAACGTAACCAAAGAGGAACATTTATCCAAGCCCTTAGATGGCCACAGAGATGCAAGATACTCACTCATCTGACTCCCTGTCAAAATGCATAAAGATACCCTAAGCCAGCCCCCCCCCCAGGTTACCCCTGTTCAGCTAGAAGCAGGTAATGACTGAGCTGGCATCCTTATTCCTTTGGTATGGGTACACGTATGTAGTAATGATAAGGAAAAATTGGATGGGGAGTAAGCTCATGTGAATTGTTAATAAAACTGTAAAAGTCAAAAAGCATTTTCTATATTTACCTTTGGCCTGACAGGTGTCAAGAAGTTCCTAGACAAAGGGGGGAATGTACCAGTATTGGGAAATATTTCCAATTTTCAAATATGTCTTTGGTAGTAAAAGAAACCAGGAACTTTGAGGAGAGGGCTGCAGATTTCTAGGCATCATGGGTAATTAGCAAAGGACTAGAAGAAGCCCAAGAGCCTAGGACCTTTTTACATTTCTAAAGAGAGGCAAACTTCCTCAAAGATACTGGGGAAATTCAGACTCCAGATAACAGCTTTTGGAGTGTAACAAAAGGCCTGGGAAGATCTGGGCTGGAGACAGAGCAGGATATCTACATATCATAAGACCTGCCATGGGGTCGGAGGACTGGGTATAAGAATACTCTGTGTCCAGGCACTATGTCACTCTGTGGCGTACTGCTTTACTCTAAGCTCTAGCTTCCCCCTTTCTAATTATGCCATAATAGTTACAATTTGTATTTTTAATCTTTGTAATAAAAATGCATTTAACTCTTCAGCAAGAGTCTGGGCATATTTATCCTTAGCCCAGGACAAGAACCTGCGGTTTTATGGGAATTGTTTCCAGGAGTCTAACAGAGGTCCCTGAGGATAGTTTCCCAAACCATAACAACTATGACCAAAATACCTGACAAGAACAACTCAGAGAAGGAAAGATTTATTTTGATTCATGGTTTCTCTTTCTTTTCTTTTCTTTTTTCTTCTTTTCTTTTCTTTTCTTTTCTTTTCATTTTTTGGTACTGGGGATTAAACCCAGAGGCATTCTACCTCTGAGCTATAGCCCCAGCCCAATTTTATTTTTATTTGGAAACAGGGTCTTGCTAGGTTGCTGAGGGCCTCACTAAGTTGTTGCGGCTATTTTTGAACCCCTGATCCTCCTGTCTCAGCCTCCCAAGGACTGGGATTATAGGCATGTGCCACCATGCCCAGCTCTGGTTCATGGTTTCAGAGTTGTTAGCTCCTGGTCAACCAGCTCCACTGCTCTGTGCCTGGGGGAGGGAGGACATCACGGTGGGAGGGTGTGGTGGAGAGAAGTGAGCTGCTCAGCTCCTGCCAGCCAGGAAGCAGAGAGAAGGTGAGAGGGAGGGGCAATGGACAGATGCAGTTCCCCAGGCCACAGCTCTAGTAACCTATTTCCTCTAGCCACGTTCCTCCTGCCTACAGTTACCAACTAATAGTGCATTAAAATGATTACTTCATTAAAGGTAATAATCATTAGAGCTCTAATGATTATTTCCTAGAGGCTCACCCCGTGGACATCCCTGCACTGCCTAGCACCGGAGCTTTTGGGGACACCCCAAATCCAAGTCATAACATACTCATAATATAACCAATAGTTCTGAGCCACTAATCTATGCCAGACACTTTGTATGTGTGAACTTATGCAAGCCCTCCCAGTAACCAATGAACCAGGCACTATTTTCATCCCTGTTTTACAGCTGAGAAAGCCAAGGTACAGAGAATATCTTGCCCAGAGCCACACAACTAGAGAGTAGGAGGAGAGCAGGCTGTGCAAAAATAGGCAGTGTGGTGGTAAGACCCACCAGCTTCATGGTTCTGAATGTGAAAACAGCCAGGGAAGTGTTTGCTTGGTGCAAACTGAGGACAGGGCTGCTAATGCTGAGCCCTTCTGGCCGGTGCTGAGAACGCTTCCTACCTCGCAGGGTCGCAAGCTCCCCGTCCACATGCGCCATGCACTGCATAGCGGTGGCGCCGGCACAGATTGGCATGCTGACCCTCTGTCCTAAGACAGTGGTTGACAGGTCGACCTCAGCAACATTCCGGAGCATCCGCGGGTACAACTTCCACCTAGTAGTATTAAAAAAGCAAGTTTTAGACTTTTTAAAAGTATAACCAGAATTCAGTTTTTAGAAATTTGAATTTTTAGAAAATTGAAATTTTTGAAAATTGAATTTTTAGAAATTTTAGAAGATCGAACTGAATTTTTAGAATTTTTAGCAAAATATTTAAAAATAAATAAATAAAAAAGAGAAAATATTGAGCAAACTCCTTAAAGCTAAAAAGAAAAGAGGCAAAATTGATGTTTATTCAGGTAGAAAGTGAACAATTAGATGATCATGTGAATGTTACACAACGTAACCCAGAAGCATGTGCAACATTTTTGTGAATCAGTTACACAAAACACAAAAATACAGCAACACACTCCCAGAACAGTTTTTTATTAAAGTGAGTTAACTAACATACAGCAGAATTCACCTGTGTCCATGTGCGTTTTTGCGAGCTATGACATACACGGTGACATAACTGCTTAATACGATCAAAATCTAGAGCAGTTTGGTAATCCCCCAAATTTCCCCATTTCACTATAAAAGGTGACTCTTTCCCCACCTCAGTCTGACAATCACTAATCTGTATTTGTGGGGTGTGTGTGTGTATGTGTGTGTGTGTGCTCGCACATGTGTGTAGTACTGGGGATTGAACCCTGGGGCAATCTACCTCTGCATGCCCAATCTAAACTCCCAGGCCTGCTCGCTCTCCCTCCCTCCCCTCTTTCTTTCTTTCTTTCTTTCTTTCTTTCTTTCTTTCTTTCTTTTTCTTTCAACATGGTCTCACGAAGTTGCTGAGGGCCTTGCTAAGCTGCTGAGGCTGGCTATAAACCTGCAATCCTCCTGTCTCAGCCTCCCAAGTACTGGTATTGCAAGTGTAAGCCACCACACTAGGCTATTTTTTATTATTATTATTATTCTGTTGTGGTTTGGGGGTTTCGTTTTTTTTTGTTGTGGTGGTTTTTTTGTTGTTTTTTGGGGTTTTTTTGTCCTCATCGTTTTGCTTTGCAAGATCATCATACAGCAGAGGCGTCA
This sequence comes from Muscardinus avellanarius, assembly GCF_963383645.1. NCBI lineage: Eukaryota > Metazoa > Chordata > Mammalia > Rodentia > Gliridae > Muscardinus > Muscardinus avellanarius. The sequence goes on along the minus strand of NC_137805.1, from coordinate 10,294,302 downwards.
CGAGCATTATCGCCTGCTGGGCCTGGCCTCTTCTGCTGAGTACCGTGCATCCAAGGCCCATCTGTGTTGTTAGATTCTGCAGCCTGTGCCTTGGAGTCGGTGGTTAGTATTCCACCGTACAGAAGCATCACAGTGTGTTTTACCCATTCTGAAGCTAAGGGACATTTGAAATGTTCCCAGCTTGGAGTGATTAGAAATAAAGCCACTTGGTGGGCACGGTGGAGCACGCTTGTAATCCCCGCGCTTGGGAGGTGGAGACAGGAGGATCGCGTATGTTCAAAGCCAGCCTGTTTCCAAAAAAAAATTATAAAAATACGTCTGGGAGTGTAGCCCGGAGGTAGAAGGGCTTCCAGGAACCCCAGTACCACCAAAAAAAAAAAAAAAAAAAAAAAGAAAGAAAAGAAAAGAAAAAGGAAAGAAAAGAGAAGGAAAGAAAGCCACTGCAAACATTCACATAAGGCCTTAGTGTGAACGTAGATTATTTTCCCTCCCTCAGGTCATTTTGAAGACAGTTTTCAAGGATTCTGAGGTGAGTTTAAGAAAATATGTCACATCTACTTTGTCTTCTTCTATAATAAATAATGGTTTCAGGCAATGACTTTGAAAATTAAAATTTGCCTTTTTTCCAAATCCCTGAGCTGTATGTTATATCTATTGAAGTGCGATTATTAGAGATTTTTTTTAATTTAGCTGAACATTTCTTAAAAAATGGTATTTAAAAGAAACCACATCTTTGGCTTGAAAATATTTTTAATGCCTTTTTTTGTAATTCTTTGTGTTGGAATGAAAATTACCAATGAGCCAACAATCAAAAATCTACTAGTAAAATTTACAAGAAACCTAGCTCTGTCTCCTCTCAGCAAAATGTATATCTATGATACACATTCTCCTCATTTGTAACTGGCTGAAACTGAAAAAAATATACGCAGGCCCACGTCTAAATAGTCTCATGGGATAAATGCCTTGTGTAGACTCCCTTCCACACCCAGCAACACTTGTGCTCCACTGCCAAGACTTTCCTTTGCCTCCAGAGAGACAGAGATATTTTTTAGTAAATATATTGCAGTGTTTCAGTAATGAAGTAACAAAAAAAAAATCCTAATTGAAGCATATTTCCTGAAACAGAAGGATAAATGCTGCCCCAGAATTGCTCTGTGAACTAGCTAAGAGTATGTAGTCTAACCCTTAATCACATAGGAAAAGTAAAACCTTAAGAAGCACCGAAAGCCGTCTGTGTGACTCCTGTGCTGTCCTGTGATGTTGCCACTGTTGTTATTTTGTGTCACACCGTAAGTCTTTCCTTCTGTGCTCACCCCCAAAGCATGACTCTCGGATCTCCACTTGAAGGAGAGGCAGAAGCTCTGAGGTGCATTTTTATTATCAGTCATCTTTAAGTGTTATTAGAATGAGAGAAAAAGATTTTAATAGCAGCCATCGGCCCACCAGCCTTGGAAGGCATTAATATTTTCTTATTGTTGAGAACACTGTGTGTGTGTGTGTGTGTGTGTGTGTGTGTGTGTGTGTGTGTGTGTGTGTGTGTGGTAACAGGGACCTTTTCAAATGTCATTCCTTTCAGCAAGGCTCAATCCTGTTTCCAAACAGCAGTTTAATACTTGTCCACCTGGTGGCGCTGTGGCCTTAGGAACTGTCGACCCTAGCTTCCCATGAATTCTATTCTCTAAGATATTACAGAGACTCCTCAACAATGCACAAAATAAAATAAAATGTGGCGATGGACAACGTTAGATGAAGTCAATGGAGTGAGCAAATGTACACTCTCTTGAGTCCTCTATTTTGACGTTCTTCAAACAGCAAGGTCAATAACTTGTTCAGATATTTCCAATAACTTTCCATTTCCCAGCCAACCTCACCTCAACTGGAAGTGCCTGCCTCACAACCAGGTTTAAAATAGTGCCTTGCTATAACGTTAAACTGTGCTGTAACCGAGCCTATGCTTTGGAAAAAGGCTGTCAAGTCGGACAAAAGAGTTGAAGCAGTTAAATAATAAGCTTTTTCAAGGATTGAAAATAAGATGCTGGAGTAAAGAACGGACTGATCATGCCAATTCTTAGACAGGCCTTTCGGCTCACATTTTACATCCAAACTAGTCCCTCAAATTGAACATATCAGGAGATGAACACACTCTCCAGCAGGGGCTTGCTGAAGGCATTCACAGATCTCCTGGCTTTAAAACTGTGTGTTTACTGATCGGACCAAGAGGATGTAGTGGATTAATGTTTTGTAAGTCCTGGAATACTGGCATGTTGCATTTCAACTTCTCCACCTTAATTTTTACATTGCACATTAAAGTATGAGGCAAGAAAGGTTCATCATCATTTACTGTATTAGGTCATTTGGGGACATTTATGCTGAGATTACTGAAAATGCCATGGTGAGTGTATATCATTTCTCAGGTATTAAAGTGAGGATGACATCGCTTTTACCCATCAGTTATTTCAAAGAAAACTACGTAATTATCAGCATCAGTAGGCGACACAGCAGGAGAGCGAGAGTTTCATTCTGAATGCATGAGGGCTTTGAAATACCCAAGTGCCCAAGTGATAGAATTATTTTCCATTAAGAGAGTTTCAGAAAAGAAGCCACAAGATAGGTGTAGGCCATGACTGAGAAGGTTACTTGGAATTAATGTGTCAGAGAAACAGTGCACTGATCGTTTTCAAATTAATCCCAATACGGCCAGGCGATGCAAAGGTAATAAGATGACATTTGACCTGTTCTTGTCCTATGAGCAATAGGAAATTTCACTCACTCTTCTGGGTGGTTTCATTTATTTTTTTTCGTACATATTTTTGGGGTTCTTTTTATGTGGTATTGGGGAATTAATAATATTTTTATTTTTTATTGGTGCATTATAGTCATACATCATAATGGAATACAAAATGTTAGAGGCATATATGTACACATAATTTTATCCCTTACCTAATTCCCACCCAGTTCCCTCCCCCTCCCTCCTTCTCATGTTTGGCTTAGTGATTGACCTTGATATGTTTGTGAATGTACCTTATGTATATTAGGGAGTTTCCCTCTCCCCGCCCCCATCATCCCAGTTAGGACTACTTATTTGCTCATCTAAGGTTTCTCCTCCTTTATCTAGAGTTTCTCCTATGACCCTTCTTCTCCCTAGCTTCCACACATTAGGGACGGCATCTGATTTCTTACTTTTTGTGACTGACTAATCTCATTTAGCGTAATGTTCTCCAGTTCCATCTATTTCCCTGTAAATGACTTAATTTTGTTCTTCTTTATGGTTGAGTAAAATTCCATTTTGTACATATCCCAAAGTTTTGTAATCCATTGATCTGTTGATGGACATTTTGGCTAGTTCCATAGTTTGGCAATTGTGAATTGTGCAGCTATGAACATAGATACACATGCATTGGTTTGGTAGCTTGGTTTCCATTCTTTTTGGTAGATACCCAGAAGTGGTATTGCTGAGTCAAAGAGTAGTTTCATTCCCATTCTTCTGAGGATCCTCCATACTATTTTCCAAAGTGTTTGCACCCATTTGCAATCCCACCAACAATGTATTAAGAGTTCCCATTGCCCACATCCTCGGGGCATTTGTTGTTGTTGTTTGTGGGGTTTTTTTTGTGTGTGTGGTACTGGGGTTCCTGGAAGCCCATCTACCTCTGGGCTACACTCCCAGACCTATTTTTTTATATTTTTGAAACAGGGTCTCGTAAGCCAGCGCAGCTGGCTTCAAACCTGCGCGATCCTCCTGTCGCCGCCTCCCAAGCACGGGGATTACAAGCGTGCACCACCACACCTGGCTTTTTGTTTGTGTTTTGAATGGTTGCCATTCTAGTTGGAGTAAGGTGAAATCTCAAGGTAGTTTTGATTTTCATCTCTTTGATTGCTAATGATGTTGAACATTTTTTATACATTTATTGGCCATTTGAATTTCTTCTTTTATGAAGTGTCTATTTAGTTCACTTGCTCATTTTTTGATTGGGTTATTTGTTTTCTTAGTTGCGAGTTTCTTGAGGTCTCTGTATATTCTAGATATTAGTCCTCAATCAGAGGAGTAGGTGGCAAAAATTTGCCTCCCATTCTGTCGGCTCTCTTGAGGTTCTTGACAGTTTTCTTTGCTGTACAGAAGCTCTTCAGTTTAATGCAGTCCCACTTATTGATGTACCTTTTAGTTTCTTTTGCCTTTGGGGTCTTGTTTAGAAAGTTTTTACCTGTGCCTTTGTGTTAAAGTGTTGGACCTATGCCCTATTCAAAGAGCTGCAAGGTCTCTCTTGTATGATTTCCATCTTGATTTGTCTTTAGTGCAGGGTGAGAAAATGTGTTTTATTTCCATTTTTCTGCAAATGGTTAACCAGCTTTGCCAACACCGTTTGTTGAAAAGGCTATCTTATTCCAGTATATGTTTCTGGCCCCTTTGTCAAAAATCAGTTGGCCAGAGCCAGGCATGGTGGCGCACGTTTGTAATCTCAACACTTGGGAAGCCGAGGCAGGAGGATCACATAGGTTCGAAGCCAGCCTCAGCTACTTAGTGAGGCTCTCAGCAATTTGCTGAGACCTGTTTCCAAACAAAATATAAAATAGGTCTGAGGGTATAGCCCGGAGGTAGAAAGCCCCTGGATTCCACCCATAGTACCACCAATATATATATATATATATATATATATATATATATATATATATATGTATGTATGTATTTCAATTGGCCATAAGTGTGCAGATTTGTTTTTGAATCTTCAATTCTGCTCCATTGACCTATGTGTCTATTTTTGTGCCAAGACCATGCTGTTTTTCTTACTATGGCTTTCTAGTATAATTTGAAGTCAGGTATTGTGATTCCTCCTACATGGTTCTTGTTGCTGAGAGCTACTTTGGCTATTCTGGGTTTTCTTTTTTGTTGTTGTTGTTGTTGTTGTTGTTGTTGTTGTTGTTGTTGTTGTTCCAAATGAATTTAAGGACCGATTTTTCTATATCTTTGAGGAATGACCTTGGTAATTTGATGGGTATTGCATTGAATCCATAGATCACTTTTGGAAGAATGTCCTTTTTTGTTTTTTGCGATACTGGGGATAGAACCCAGGGGCATTCTACCTCTGGGCTATACCCCTAGCCCTGTTTTCTTATTCTTTATTTTGAAACAGGGTCTCACTGAGGTGCAAAGGGCCTCACTAAGTAGTAGCTGAGGCTGCCCATGAACTGCAATCCTCCTGTCTCAGCCTCCCAAATGCTGGGATTACAAGCATTTGCCACCACACCCGGCAAGAATGGCTATTTTGATGATATTTATCCTGCCTATCCAAAACATGGGAGATATTTCCACTTTCTAAGGACTTCTTCAATTTCTTTTTTTAATGTTTTATAATTTTCTTGGTAGAGGTCTTTTACCTCCTTGGTTAGGTTTATTCCACTGAGCTACACCTTACACTCCAGCCCTTTTATTAATTAACTAATTTATTTATTTATTCATGATTTATATTTTGAAACAGGATCTCTTTAAGTTGCTGAGGCTGGCCTTGAACTTGCAATCCTCCAGTCTCAGCTTCCCAAGTGCCGGAATTATAGCTGTGTGCCACCACACCTAGCTATGGATTTTTGTTATTATTGTTGGTTGGTTGGTTGGTTGGTTGGTTGGTTGGTTTTTGGTCACAATAATATTAGAGTCCCAAGTCTTATGAAAAAATCTCTACCAGCAACTTCTGGGTTACATGAGTGTCTCAGTTCCCCAAATTCCAAAATATGGCTGTAAAACTCTGAGTACAGAAAGATGAAGTATGTGTCATAGAGAATGACTTTTTGTTGTACTTGTTAATGGAGGAAGTAGAGAAATTTCATGTCTTTGAAATGTCTGTGGCCTTACATCACAGCAGGTCATCTAAGGTGTTGCTGTTGTGCAGTCTCTGTTTGAATCATGCTATCGACCCAAAGCCACCACAACCCTGGCAGAAAATCTGTTAGTTCCCTGTGACCAGCAGGTGATAGAAGACAAATAAATAATCAAGGGTCATCCCGCAAGTCACACCACAAAGGAGGAACTGAGATGTAAGGCAAGTAACCGCTCCTCATATTTGTTGTGATATAGGTTCAAGTATTTCATATATAGGAGCATCATCCAGGCATGGTGGCACCTGCTCTAATCACAGTGCTTTGGAGGCTGAGACAGGAGGATTGAAGGTTCCAAGACAGCCTCAGCAACTTAGTGAGACTCTCATCAACCAGCAAGACCTTGTTTCAAAAAAAAAAAAAATACAGCTAGGGGTATAGCCCAAAGATAGAATGCCCCTGGATTCAATCCCCAGTAGCACACACACACACACACCATCAGCTATCCTCCAAAGAAAGCTGATAACACCCTTTTCCCCTTAAAGCTGAACAAAAGGGAGTGATCAAAGCTCGTAGAAAAGGTAGCATTGCAAACTCACTCACATTTTCTGTGCCCCATCCCTACATTACACAGTACACACAGACAATGGTAACATCCACCTGAGTGCCATCAGACTCACCTAACCCAAGAGACAATTTTCCAGTTTACAACTCATAAGTCACCAAGTTTTCTATGCCTCACAAAGTTTTTAGAATTTCTAAAGTTACAGAGATGATCCATCAGCTCTGCCAAATCCCTCTGCCCTGATCTGAACCTCCTCTAGGCCAAAGGTTTGGGGTATTTTTCACATCAGTTCAGCCTTCCAAAGGCCAATGTGCTTTCTCTGGAATGTCAGCTCCTATGGATGGAACTGTCTGTCAGTCCTCAATGTGAAGTATAGAATGCAGTCCATAGAGCTTGCTACAAGCTAAGTTAACGCATTAGCAAGCATGGGGTAAAGGAGCTAAGGGGAGAGGATGTACAGAAATGAAATAGGGGATCCCATGTAGCAACATAGTCCTACACATCTGTCCAAGGCCTGACATTTCCTTGATTATAATAGCCATTTGGGTCAAGGTGTTGTTTGCAGGAAACTACTCAAAGACCAACAACATTACCTGGTGAATAGACTTGGCATGGCATCCTGTGGAATTTTAAGCCCCTCCTCTCTTAGCCAACACTGCCTTTCATCCCCAGCATTTGTTGTGGTCAGTTGGGTTTGGGGGGAAACCTGTAACAAGGGTTGCAGGGGCTGGGGAGAGGCCCCACCCACCACTCCACACTCTAAGGCTCCTATGCTGCCCGCTAGGTGGGTCAGCACTGCCTGCCAACCAGCACCCTGCTTAGAATGATTTCATTTCTCCTGATTTGTATATATAAAAGGGGTTTTGCTCCAGATTAAAGAATAAATCCAAAGGAAGGCAGATTTTCTCTTCCTGGATATATATATATATTTTTTTTTTGCTTTTTTCCCCCTTAAAAATTTTCAGCATCAATGAGCACCCACAATATCCATTGCCTTTACTAAACGCCATGCTAGAAGATAAATGAGACTGAAAAAGTGTCATACATTGAAGACTTTCCTCCCCCGTTCTGGCAAATAAACCATTTTTTATCTGCAGAGAGAAATACACCCCTTTAAAGTTACGTTATTTCTTGTTTTCATTACAAACAGAAAACATAAACCATGACACCCACCATCTTGTGCCTTGAAATATGAAAGTCGAGGGAAAACTAATTTGGAAAGAGAGATGGAGCACTTTGGGAGAGAGATGAAACAGCAAAGGTGAAAGATTAATGCTGCGTAGACAAATTGAAATCTAAAGTGAAAATTTAGACGGCAGTAATCAGAATGAAGGATAACACAGCCTGTGGGGTGGGAACATTTGAAGCAATAATCCTATCTGGTTGAACAGATAAGATGGCTATCTTGCATTTAATGCTGTCTCCTACACTGTGAACAGGAGCACTCCCTGTGTACTCAGAAAAAAGAAAACAGAATGTTTACAATTGATGACTAGTTTTATATGTAGTTAAATGAATGATCATCAGACTTCCAAGTAAGGACATGTATGGTTGACTTTTCAGTCAACTGTTCAAATTTCTCAAGCTGGGAATTTTTTTTAAATTTAAGAACCCACAACTTCTCATAACCCCAGAGATTGTCATTTCTCTATGAAACACAAATATAGACAAATAATTTTAAACCATCAAGAAAAACCAGATCTAATTTTGCCACATCTTTGGGTGGTATTAAAACAATTTTAAATATTAAATGTTCTTACCTGGAAAATGCTGTGATATTATCAGTCAAGGTTTCCTGGTCATTTGCCCCAGACCTATAATAGTCATATATTGACTTCTGAAGCACCGATTTCGCATGTTGCTCATAATCGTTGACACACACCGGCCGGGAGAGCATGTTCACAGTTTACTGCAATCTCAGCTGCTGCTGGCTTTTTTCATGTATTGCCTTCTACGCCCTGACAATTCCATTATTTGTCAATTATTAATAGACTTTTGCCAAAGTTCATATTTAGTTCCCTTTTGTTTATACATCAAGTAAGCAAACATTATATGGTCAGACTTTGAAATTTCATTTGTAGGCTGTCAAAGAACAGCTAAGCTGCAAAATGTTGGGGTTGGGGAAGCAGAAGGAGGCTGTTAGATGTTTATCATGTTGAGAAAGCAGAGGAATGAGTCAAAAATTAAGGGCTCACGGAGTACTCTTGGATCAATTCTACCTAAGGCCAATGCTCCTGGCAGGCTGCATTCTTTGTTTGTTTGTTTGTTTGTTTGTTTGTTTGTTTGTTCTTGGTGCCCAGAATGAGCTGCCCACTCATTTCCCATCCACATTTGGATCATGCACATGTCACATGAAGAAGAGCTTACAAAATGAAACAGAGGGCTTTCCACAATATGTAACCCAGCTGATTATAAACATTCGCCTTTAGCACAATCCATTAAGACCAGATTTACAGCTTGTTCTTAAAGAATTTCATCTTGCCCGGGGGGCATCTAGGGAAATGCCATTCCCAAAGACTTTGTGATCTTAATCTAAAATTTTACCTAATCATGGAATACCTGGAGAAGATTCAGATTAGCAAGATGTGTCTAAGAAGGCAATGATTTTGAAGTTGGCTAGGCCTGGGTTTCCATCTAGGAGCCACTACTTCCAGCTGCCCCCAGCTGTTCCCCAGCTGAATTCCAATTGCCTATACCAATATAATACTTGGGAGGCTGAGAGGAGGACTATAGGTTTAAGGCCAGCCTCAGCAACTTAGTGAAACCCTGTTTTGAAATAAAAAAATAATGAAATGGGTCTGAGGGTATAGCTCAGAGGTAGAATGCCCCCAGGTTTAATTTTAAGTATTTAAGAAAGAAGGGAAGGGAAGGGAAGGGAAGGGAAGGGAAGGGAAGGGAAGGGAAGGGAGGGAAGGGAAGGGAAGGGAAGGGAAGGGAAGGGAAGGGAAGGGAAGGGAAGGGAAGGGAAGGGAAGGGAGGGACTTCTGAACTTGAAGCCTGCTTTTTTCATCCTCATGACTCGTTAAGTGTTATGAAATTGGTGCCTGGTAGAAAAGTCCTCAACCATAACTTTATGGGAGATGATGTATAAACACCCTAAATTCTTCCCCTTCCTGAGGGGATGATTACTCCTTGGTCCTTGCTCTACATTAATTACAGGCTTCGGCTGGCCACAGTGTGGTGGTTGATAATCTGCACTGTGTTAACCGTTTTCCTTCTGGTCTCATGTCCCTGCCCCTTACAGATGCTCTCTTCACACCTCCCTAATTAAAACTTACATTGTAATGTGTGTTGTGTGTGTGTGTGGGGGGGCATTCAAATATAAGTGAAACATGAAACATGACACAAAAAAAACTAGGGATACCTACCCTGAGGGCTGATTGTATGTCACTAGTGACTCAGTTCTTAGTAGGTATTTAATAATATCTCTGACTTTATCAATGTAGTTTACCAATACATTTTTCTAAGACTTTTGCTTAATGTCAATTATAGAAGCACAGATTCTTAACACGAAGAAAGCAGACAAAATATTCTTGAGTTTTAAAATGCCACCAAGGCTCTGCGGGTATGTTGGTCCTTCTTAGCATTTTCTTTCTAGATTTGCAATGAGCTCAACTTTTTTTCTACAGCCACGAGAGAAATGCCTTCCTGCAATAATATGTATTTACATATCCAGATCTTTGAGACAATTATCTTATCTCATGCTTTATAAAAGCTCCATAGAGTAAACAGGATAAGTATAGAATTATAGCATCTTCTCTAGGTAACGATGCTCTAAGTTTATTTTGTACAAGGGAAAACATTCAAGGTGAAGAATTACTTGGGCTTGGTGTAAATAATCAGTGACTTGATTTTTTTTTGTGTGTGTGTGTGGGTCTGGGAATGGAACCCAGGGGCATTCAACCTCCGGGCCCCCTGTCCTATTTTTTATTCTTTATTTTGAAACAGGGTCTCACTAAGTTGCAGAGGGCCTCACTAAGTTGGCTGAGGCTGTCCGTGAACCATGATCCTCCGGTCTCAGCCTCCCGAATGCTTGGATTACAAGCGTGCACCACCACGCCCGGCTAGTGACTTGATTTTGACACGGCACCAAGAGTATACACAGATCCCATCAACTGTTGTATAAGATTCCTAAGCTGTGTATCACCAAAGGAAGCAGGAGGGGGATGTGGATCAAACCCATTTGCACTACTGACTAGAAACCAAGGATGCCGCTGGGCACACCTGGAAAGAAACCAGCACCAAAGTGCAAGCCTAGCTAGATCTTCCCCAGCAATAATCGAAAATACATTTTCAAAAGGGAAATGAATTCTGATTTAATTAAAAAAAACATTGTTTAGATTATTATGTAGTTAAGATTGGCATTAATTATATACAGGTTGATTCTAAAGTTCACAAATGCTTACTTTTTGTATCACTGTAGTAATTGATAACATATTAAAATTATGACTGCATATGTTTATGAATATAATCACTAAGCCAAACATAAAAAGGAGAGATGGGCAAGGGAATGGGGTGGGAACTGGGGAAGGGCTAAATGAGTGATGTGTGCATGTATGCCTCCACCATCTTGTACCCCATTAAGATGTATGACTACAATGCACCAATTAAAAAAATAATAAAGTGGTATTGAAAATAATAAATAAAATTGGAGGGTTTAATTCTCAGCACCAAAAAAGAAAAAAAATCTCAATTTAAATTTACTATTAAGCCAGGTATGGTAGCACACACTTGTAATCCCAGTATTTGGGAGGCTGAGACAGAAGAATCACAGGTTCAAAGTCAACATTGGCAATTTATTGAGGCTCTCAGCAACCTAGTGAGACCCTGTTTCCAAATAATAAATTAATTAAGCCGGGTGTGGTGGCGCACGCTTGTAATCCCCACGCTTGGGAGGCAGAGACAGGAGGATCGCGCAGGTTCGAAGCCAGCTGCGCGTGCTGGCTTAGGAGACCCTGTTTCCAAATAAAAATGTAAAAATAGGTCTGGGAGTGTAGCCCGGAGGTAGAAGGGCTTCCAGGAACCCCAGTACCACCAAAAAATAAAATAAAATAAAATAAAATAATAATAATAATGATAATGATAAATTAAGCTGGGCGTGGTGGCGCATGCTTGTAATCCCCACGCTTAGGAGGCGGAGACAGGAGGATCACGCAGGTTCGAAGTCAGCTTCGCTGGCTTAAGAGACCCTGTTTCCAAATGAAAGTATAAAATGAGTCTGGGAGTGTAGCCTGGAGGTAGAAGGGTTTCCAGGAACCCCAGTACCAATAATAATAATAATAATAATAATAATAATAATAATAATAAATTTCTTAAAAATTGAACTGGGGTTAGCTTGGAGGTAAAATGCCTCTGGGGTCAATCCCCAGTACAATGAATAAATGAATGAATAAATTATTTACTTTTAGAATATGAAAATTCTGGCATATTTTTCTTCTTCCTTTCTTCTCCTCCTCCTCCTCCTCCTCTTCCTCCTCTTCCTCCTCCTCCTCCTCCTCCAACATCTCCTTCTTCTTCTTCTTTACTTTTGTTTGTTTCTTTGTTTGTGGGCCATACTGGGGATGAAAGTCAAAAGCCCTCTCTCACTGAGTTATACCCCCATCCCTTTTTACTTTTTATTTTGAGTGTCTCACTAAATTGTCTCAAACTTGTGATGTTCCTGTCTCAGCCTCCAAGTAGCTAGAATTATAGGTGTGTACCTCTACGCCCAACAAAATATTTGTCTAAATAACTCAGTTTAACAGTTCAAATCATGAAAGTTGATCCAAGAGGTCTTAATTGTTCTTGAATTTCAGTGAAATCCTCTGCAGATTAACACCTCAGCACCTCCACAACCTTGGCTCTTTCTCAAGCCATGAAAGATCTTGATCTCTCAGCTAATCCTTAATTTTAAGTAAAACTCAAGTTTGATGTAGCTCAACAGAAGCAATGAGAACTCAACACCCACAGTTGGATATTCTCTGTCTGTCTGTCTCTCTCTCTCTTCCCTCCTTCCCTCCCTTCCTTTCTCATTATCCTCTCTTTCTTTCTTTCTTTCTTTCTTTCTTTCTTTCTTTCTTTCTTGTGTTTTATTTGGAAACAAGAGTTTCACAAAGTTGCTGAGTTTGGTTTTACTAAATTGCAGAGATTGGCTTCAAATTTTCAGTTCTCCTGCCTCAGCCTCCCAGATCCTATGATTACAGGTGTAAACCACCACATCTGGCTCTTCACTTATGTTAATGGGACAATTTAGACTCCTGCTTGAATAATGTCTCATTTGTTTAATTTCCTGCCTTTACTCTCTTGCAAGGCTTCTTGTTTTAAATGAGGGTAAACTTTGATGGAATCTTGGTCTCTTCCACCATCCTGTGCACTAGAAAAGGCAAAAGTTGTAGGATGTTCTCCAGATAGCTGAGAAGAGTGCCTCTTACAAGTATAAAGGTTAAGCTGGGCGTGGTGGCGCATGCTTGTAATCCCAGAACTTGGAGGCTGAGACAGGAGGATCATGGTTCGCGGACAGCCTCAGCTACTTAGGCCCTCTGCAACTCAGTGAGACCCGGTTTCAAATTAAGAATAAAAAATAGGGCAGGGGGTGTGGCTCAGAGGTTGAATGCCTCTGGGTTCCATCCCCAGACCTGCAAAAAAAATTTTAAAATTTTAAAAAACAAGTATAAAAGTTATTTGTTTCTTGCTGAGACAGGAGGACCAGGGGGTCTAGGCTAGCCTGGAAAATTTACCAAGACCCTGCCTCAAACCAAAACATAGCTGGCATGATGGCACAGGCCAGTAATCCCAGTACTTGGGATGCCAAGACAGGAAGTTTGCAGGGATGAAGTCAGCCTCAGTAATTTAGGGAGATGGTTAAAAAATAAAAAAGATTAGAAATAAAAATGTTTTCTTGTTTTATTTTGTATTTTCCTGATCACTTGTGAATTCAGTTGACTTTTTGTGTGTTCTTTGTTCTATTTCCCCACCTTTCTGAAATCTTAGCTACATATCATAAGAGTTTTTTTATTGATTTAGCAAGTTCTTCTAAATATATTTTGGGTACACATCTTTTGTAGTTATTCATATGTAAGCCGCATTTTTACTAGGTTCTTGACTTCTTTTTATAAACTAATACCAATGTGAACCTCAAATCTGCATGATTAAAATTCCATGATTAGAGATGGGTGTGGTGGGGCACACTTGTAATCCCAGTAGTTGGGAGGCTGAGACAGGAGGATCGCAGGTTCAAGAACAGCCTAGGCAACTTAGCGAGGCTCTCAGTAACCTAGTAAAGTCCTGTTTCCAAATATGAAATAAAATTGGGCAGGGGTATAGCTCAGAGGTAGAATACCTCTGGGTTCAATCCCCATTACCCCCCCAAAAAAAGTTTATAGTTAGATATTCTGTCTTCTTTCTTCTATTTTTCTCTTAATTTTCCTTTATTTCTTTTTTCTCTTTTTATCTCCTTTTAAAATTAACAAAGAATCAGCCAAGTATAGTGGCACATGCTTATAATCCCAGTACTTGGGAGGCTGAGACAGGAGGTTCGCAGGATTGTGGTCAGCCTCAGCAACTTGGTAAGGTGCTTTGTAACTTAGTGAAAACCTTTAAATAAAATAAATAAAAATAAATAAAAATTAACCAAAAGCCATCCAGGAACAGTGGTACATGCCTGTAAGCCCCAGTACTTAGGAGTCTGAGGTGGGAGGATTGTGATTTTAAGGCCAGCCTGGGAAACTTAGGGAGATCTTGTCTCAAAATAAAAAAAAAAAATAAAAATAGAACCAGATGTGGTGGTACACACCTATAATCCCAGAACTTGGGGGCTAAAATAGGAGGATTGCATATTTGAGGCCAGTCTCAGTAACTTAGTGAAACTTGCTCCAAAACAAAACAAAACAAAGAAAAAAATAGGGCTTGGGATGTAGCTCAGTGCTAGAATGAACCTGGGCTTGTTTCCCAGTACCACAATTAAATGAACAGGAATCTAACTTTATGCCACAATATATCCTACAAGGTCTGCGATGAAAGACAATGGGTAATGGATGCTAAAAGTTACCCTCTATCTGTAAGTAGTGTACAGAAAGGCAAAGCAGCCTTTAAGAGGCTGTTCTTAGCTGGGCATGGTGGCACACACTTGTAATCCCAGTCCTTGGGAGGCCGAGACAGGAGGATTGCAGCTTCCTGCCATGGACAGATTCAGCTACTTAGTGAGACCTCTGCAACTTAGTGAGACCCTGTTTCCAAATAAAGAGGTTTGGGGAGATAGCTCAGGTAGAATGTTCCTGATTTCAATCTCCAGCACAAGGCGGGGGCATGGAGGGAGAAGTGGAGGGAAGGGGAGGGGAAGGAGGGAGGGAGGGAGGGATGGATGGATGGATGGATGGATGGGGAGAGAGGGAGAGAAATGTAAAATGCTCTTTTATATTTGTATATTTTGACTCAATTGTTAAAATATATTTTATGATAAATATAGTTGCAAATCCACAAAGGAGAGCATAAGAAGAAAACAACGTATATCTTTCAACTTATTACCATTATAGGGATCCTTTGGCAGGAATAATAATTCTCTAGGTGTTTTTCAATGATTGGCGGTTAACTGTTTGGTGTGAGACTTCGATAACATAGGTAAGTTAGGTGAAAATCAACTCTTAGTTTTTTACAGTCTTAGTGGAACTCATTAATATACAACATAAGTCAAAAGCTGCAATAATATATATCTACAAATATATCCATTCAACATATCACATTTAAATGTGTTATGTTTTATGTATAATATGGGGTGTGTGTGTGTGTGTGTGTGTGTGTGTGTGTGTGTGTATCTTTTACTGGGGATTGAATCCAGGGACATTCTACATCCCCAGCCCTATTTTACTTTTTATTTTCAAACACTGTCTCACTAAGATGTAGAGGGCCTCATTAAGTTACTAAGGCTAGCTTTGAATCTGAAATCCTCCTGTCTCAGCATCCCAATTACTGGGATTACAGGCAAGTGTCATCATGCCTAGCCCATTATATGATATCTTTATAATATATAAAATTATTTTATAAGGTCATTATACAGATCTTAGGCTGAGGCAAAATTAGAAACAATAATTTCTTATGATAAGCCATTTCTGTAGTGGCCCTGTTTTTAGAAAAAAATGGTTCGAGGTGGCATGAAGAAGGACAGAAATAAGAAATGAAGTTGCTTTTATCAGTGGCGCCACATAGGAACTGTCAACCTGGCACTTATGAAATCACAGTTTACTTTATACATGAGATAACCTGTAACTATGGCTAACTAGAGGCTAAATGTATAAATATGTGCCAGTGGTGGTGGTGCAGGTTTGTAATCCCAGCATTTGGTGAGGCTGAGACAGGAGGATCCGAGTTCACAGACAGCCTCAGCTACTACTTAGTGAGACCTTAGCAACTCAGTGAGACCCTGTTTCAAAACAGAGAATAAAAAATAGGGCTGGGGATGTAGCTCAGAGGTAGAATGGCCCTGGGTTCCATCCCCAGTACTGCCAAAAAAAAAAAGTATAAATATTGTCACACAGTATCTATAGTGATAGAAGACATTGAAATTCTCACTGAAAAACATCCCAGAAACCCTCCTTAAAATCGTGATTTTTGGTGTTTTCCATAAATTTACTGGAATAGGCATGGTTTTATTTCCTTATCAAAGGAAAAATTTTTTATTTGAGTGATGGGATTGAGCCCGTATTGACTCTTAATAAGAGCTCTATTAATTGTTAATAAGAATAAGCTTTCATATTTAGGCAAAACAATAAAATCCTTTTCTCTGGCTCTAAGCTGTCAGCCAAGAGCTGCAGCCAATAATGACCCCGGTCAGCTAAAAATTGGCTATTAGCCCAGCTAAACACAGAATGTTAAAAGACAAAGAAAGACTAAATTCTCACACTAAAGTTAAAAGGACTCTATAGTAATTACTAATTACACAAAAGAGTTATAGCCCAAAGCCATCATACTTTAAAGGACTATATCCCTGTATTTTTCTCTTCTCTTCATTATAAAATAAATTTTCAACATAATAAATAACTTCTAACAGATATAGTAAAAGGCTGAAAACTCCCCAAGGACACAGGTGAACAGTCATGCCTTAAACTCCAAAGCGGGCATATACTACGTAGTCCTGACACTGCCAATCAAGGTACATACCTTCATCTTTAATCTAACACCTTATTTTGTGGCTTATACCACAAAAATAATTGGCGGGCCTGCACCTGCATTTGGGGAGAAAAGAAAAACTACCCACTAAGGAGGATGAGAGAGGGGATGACGGGGTCCTGCCCCCCGTCAGTGGCGGGGCTGATGAGGAAAGTTGAGTGCCAACGATTCGCGCGCACGCGCACGCGCACGCGCGCACACACACACACACACACACAAGCCGAGAGTCAAGTCAAGCAAGATCTCATTTATTCCTCTTCAAGCAATCATATATATAGCACAAAACCACGAGGGGAATTTCCAATGGGAAATAGCCTAGCCTATCGGGATAAAGATCACTAGCATGTAGTTCACAGCCAATCCCCTGCCAGTACATGAGCCATTCGTGTGTGCGGAAGCTCCTTTAAAGGGAAAAAGGGGAAAACTGCTCAGTCTCCCCACCCATAATGAATGGGGAAACCACGCCTTTGTAGCTTCTTCCAGGTGCCATCTTAGCCCCTATTCTGCTGAATCATTTTACTGCGGAAGTTCTTAAACTTTACCTAAAGCTTTGCCTTAGCCTGCAGGCCGCTCAGGCCGAGGGAGGCTGCATCTCTCTAGGCGCTGTATGGACACACCCCAACAAGGGGAGATAATGAATTCTTAAAGAACGCGTGTTCAAACGCGTCAGTGTCTCCCTTTCGAGGTGCTCCACTGTGTTGCTCTGACCCAGTGCTTCGATTGTTCTGTCTCTTCTTCCTTTGTAATAATAAGACTTGGCGTAAGCTTACAGCAGTTCAGTTCTGGCTATTTTTTCTAAACTAGCAAAGGACGAGAACCCAAGGTGACATCTCAAACTGTTACACTGAGAATTCTGTGTTGGTTCTTAGCAACTACAATTTTCCAGTAGAAGCAAACACCAAGCCATGAGGGCAGGGCAGAAACCATAATGTCCACAGGGCCCAATCGGGGCTTCTGATGCCACAAGAAAGTGACTGAGTCGCTCAAGTTTGCTTATGAAGTGCACTTCAAAATCACATGCGAGAGCAGCTCAGTCAGTGGTAGAGCGCTTGGCTAGCATGTACATGGCTTGGGTTTAAGCCCTAGCGCTGAAAAAAAGGACCTGAAACCAACCTCATGCTGAAAGCCTATGTTGCTGAGGCTGTCCCTGCAATCCTCCTGTCTCAGCCTCCCAAGAACTGGGATTACAGGTATGCTCCACCTTGCCCCACTTATTTTTATTTTGAAATAGGATCTTGCTAGGTTTATGAGAGCCTTTCTACTTCACTTGGCTTTTTGAAATCTTAGCAAACGAAATCTTCTCTGTTCAAGTAGCTATAAGGCATATATTGTGACCCTGCACTCCAAGTGGACTTTAACCCTCATAGCAGTGGCAGGATGGTGCAGATGTAAATGTTGTCCTGAGTAAATGGGTCTTATTTCATAATGAATCCATCCTACAGCTGTCAAGTTGAAAGAAAGAAGAGAGAAAGAAAGAGAGAGAGAGAGAGAGAGAGAGAGAGAGAGAGAGAGAGAGAGAGAGAGAAAGGTAGAGGAGAGCAGGGCGTGGTGGCACACCCTTGTAATCCCTGTGCTTGGGAGGCGGAGACAGGAGGATTATGCTGGTTCAGAGCCAGCCTCACTGGCTTAAGAGATCCTGTTTCCAAATTAAAATAATATATATAAAATAGGTCTGGGAGTGTAGCTCGGAGGTAGAAGGGCTTCCAGGAACCTCAGTACCACCACCAAAAAAAAGAAAAGAAAGGGAGAGAGGGAGGGAGAGGGAGGGGAAGAGAGGTAAGAGAAAGGAGGGAGGTAAAAAGAAAGGAAATAGGGAGGAAAAGAAGGAGGATGGGAGGAGGAAGAGGGAGGAAAGGACAAAAGGAAGAAAGGGAAGGAGGGAGGGAGGGAGGGAGGGAGGGAGGGAGGGAGGGAAAGGAGAGAGAGAAAAACTCAATCTATTAAATGAGACTGTCACTATTCCAGCTCTCTGTTTGATAAAAAGCAATGGAAACCTTCCCAAACTTCTCTAGGTCATTATAAAATTATCTCATACCTATATCTTCATTATAATTAGAAAGATAAAAACTGCTTTTCAACTTCTGTGCAGCATTTAAATCTATTAGTCAGTGCATTGTAGAATACAAAAACGGCCAGTTTTTCAGCTGGTGGGTTTTTTTCTGTCTCTGGTGTCCCAGCCATGGGCAGCCCCTCCATGAAAAGGCAATCACAGGATTCTCAAGTGGCTTTCTTTCCAAGCTATAATACAATATTCTAATAAAAATTTGACGCTCATGTTTTGCTAATCTATGTTTTACCCACTGTGGAATAACTCCTGAAAATTAGACACATATATACTCAAAAACCCTATTGCACTCTTGAAAGAAAATCACATGCCAAAAAATAATCTGAAACACTGGAAATAATATGGTGTATTTGCCACAAAATGATACCTGGGAGCAGGAGTGAATTCATCTTCACATTCTCAAATCAACTGGTTTTCAAATTGTTTTCTAAGAAACTGGGCATTATGGTATATACCTGTAATCCCAGTACTTGGGAGGCTGAGACTGGATGATCACAGGTTCAAGGAAAGCCTCAGCAACCAAAGTGAGACTTATTCTAAAATAAAAAAGGTTTGTGTGTATCTCAGAGATAAAATGGCCTTAGGTTCCATTCCCAGTATCAAAACAAACAAACAACAACAACAAAATTATCATGTAAGGCAATTATCTCCTGTCTCTAGTCACCTTTGAAAGCAGTAAGAGCCCATTGTCTCTGGTGTTTTCTCCCAAGTCCTTAGCCCAGTCACTTCTATTTCTCCTCTCCAGGTCCCCTCATTCATCTCTTCAGTGAGACAACAAGCAGACAACATTGGGAACCAAGCCAACTCACAACTCTGCCCTTTTATCTTAATAGGATTTTCCAGAAACCATGTGGATAAGGATCATACCAATTATTCTGCTTTTTCAGTTCTCAGTAACAGGAGAGTGTCCATTAATGAGATTTTAGTACTGATGGATATCAACATTTTCCAGAAAGGATGACATCATTTTCAATAGGAGGAAACAACCTTAGGATGATGGTCATTTTCAAGATACACAGGAAGTAGAAAATGATGGAATTAAAAACCCTGGGCAAGTTGTTTATTTTAAGCATTATTTCTAAGTGGGAGTAAGATGTGTTTTTATTTATAATTCTTCCAGTCCAGAATCAGTGCCTACTGCTGCAAAAAAAAAAAAAAATCAACATTTAATCATGTTAGTTAAATAGCTCCTGCCTTTAGAGAATCTGTAAGTGCTCAGAATGTTTGGATTCATATATAATGAGCAGGACCTGGAATTCAAGGTCAACTATTGAGACACATAAACTTTGTGTGGCCTTTTCCCATCTTGCTTCTCTGGTACACTTACAGGAAGGCAGCGATTGTTAAAGAAGCTTCCCAAACTGGGTTGTGTGGATCACTAGTGTTTCTTCACGGAAAGCATACGTAGGGGGAAATGAAAGCAAAAGTATGCACACATGGGAAGCTATGGTTATTTAAATCAGAACCTCTGGGTTATTTGAATCTAGTCTCTTATTTTCTTTGAGCAATTTCCCAAATTAATAAGTGTACATCTATATGATAGAAATGCAAATGGACACATTCAGTCCTCATAATAACGGAACTTTAATGATCATTCACACGGGTGCCCTACAATCCTCATAATAACTGAACTTTAATGATCATTCACGTGGGTGCCCTAGCAGAAATCTAGGACATATCACTAATTCTTCTCTATCACTTTCACTGGTCTCAGCTTACCCAGTAGCAACTCCTATTGGCTTTAGAATTAAATTATATCCCAGTTTGTATTTTTTGTTTGCTTTGCTTTGTTTTGTGGAAGTCTTGTTGTTTGGTTTCTATTTGCTTGTTGGTTGGTTCGTTGGTACTTGGGATTGAATCCAAGGGCATTCTGACCTCTTAACTATACCCTCAGCACTTTTTGTTGTTTATTTTGAAACAAGGTCTTACTAAATTGCTGAGGCTGTCTGTGAATCTGTGATCCGCTAATCTCAGCCTCCCAACTGCTGGGATTACAGGCAATCTTAAACCTTTAAGATTGCTGTTCCTACTCCAAGAAACAATTGCCTTCTAGATATTTCTATAGCTCTTCATTTAAAAACCATCAAAATGGCACCTATTCGAAGAAATCTTTGCCCACCCTGTTTAAATTGTGTCCTCCTTGCAGAGCCCTGCCCCTTCTGATTTGTTTCCTTCATGCCACTTATGAAAATGTGAAATTATATTATGTGTCCACATTTGTATCTGTTGTTATCCAGGGGCCATACCAAAGTGCAAACTCTTAGAAATAACAGCTTTGTGTCTCTCTTTCACAGTTGAGCCTAAGCATCCATAACCGAGTATGGCATGCAGGATGCTACAGGAGGCTGAATAATGCCAGTCTTCATCACTGAAGATTCACATTCAAACCCTAGAACCTGTGAATGTGCTACCTTAAGTGGCAAAGAAACTTAACAGATGGGATTAAATTAAGGACTTTTCAACAGGGAGCTTATCCTTGATTACTTGATTACTTGATTACTTGATTACGGTCTCTGTCTCTAGGTCTCTAAATATAATAACAAGAGTCCGTAAAAGGAGGTAACAAGGTCAGTGGGGGAGAAGGAGGTGATCTAATGTAAAAGCCTGGGTAAGAGTGGAAGGCAGGAGCTAAAGGATGCTGGAGGCCCAGACCTGGGAGAGGCAATGAACCAATCCCCCTCAGCCTCCAGAAGAAATACCATCTGCAAACTTTAGATTTCTGACCTTCACTATTCTTAGCTGATAAACTGGTTTTGTGTTAAGCAAGTTTGTTTGTGATCAGTTGTTACAGCAGCAATAGCAAACACAAACGGAGTCAACATATACTTGCTTAATGAATCAAATCCTTAACAGAGGCAACATTATAATACTTTGAAGGACAGGTTGCACACAAACTCTCTAGGCTCAAATCTTATTTCTTAGAATAGTGAGATAGTCTATAAAGTACTGAATATGTTCACTCAATTAATGCCAACTCTTTTTATTTTTGCATTTTATAATTCAAATAAAAATGCTAGCTTAGCATGGTGGTACACACCTGCAATCTTAGAACTTGGGAGGCTGAGACAGGAAGATTGCAGGTTTGAGGCCAGCCTCAGCAATTTAGCAAGACCCTATTTAAAAAAAAAAAAAAAAAAGCAAAATGTCCTGGGGTATAGTTCAGAAGTAGAATGTCAGCCAGGCATGGTGGTGCAGGTTTGTAACCCTAGTACTTCGGAGGCTGAGACAGGAGGATCACAGATTTGTGGCCACCCTCAGCTACTTAGTGAGACTTTCTGCAATTTAGTGAGACTCTCTTTCAAAATAAAGAATTAAAAAATAGGGCTGGGAGTATAGCTTGAGGTAGAATGCCCCTGGGTTCAATCCCCAGTATTACATGCAAAAAAGAAGACAAAGAAGGAGGAGAAGGAGGAGGACCACCACTACCACCACCACCACCACCACCACCACCACCACCACCACCACCACCCTGGGTTCAATCCCCAGTATCAAATAAAATAAAATAAGTACAAAAATAAAAAAGAGAAAGAAGTAACGTCCCTGTTTTTCTTAACCCTGTCTGTACATTAAAATTCCCTAGGGAAGTATAAATTCTCACACTATCTCCTAAAGGCAAGGGGTAGGTACATATTCTGGGGAACCTCATGTAAAATGAAAGTACGTGACTCACTATTCATAAATTATTAATAATTTCAAAACAAAAGCAATAACATAGCACCCAAGCCAAGCTCTGGACCCTGATAGGTAGGACTGCACAGAGCTGCACCCTCTTACAGCCCCTTCCTGCAAAGCATGCTGAAATAATTGGCCTAGGGTTCTTGTACTAGTATTGGGAAGAGGTTTTAAAATGTATTAATGTACCAGTATTGGGAAAGATTTCCAATTTTTAAAATATATCATTTGTGCTAAAGAAATCCAGGACTGGCAGGAAGAAGGGACTTGTAATTTACATTTCTAAAGAGAAGGAAAGAAAGCCAGAGCCAGGGAAGACATCTCTTTACATTTCTAAGGAGAGACAGATGGCCTAAGGGATGGGAGGAAATCCCAGATTCCCAGGAGAAGCAATTTAACACATCTTGGGGGTGGTAGCAAAAGGTGTAGAGGTCTGTGTAAGGAGACGGGGCTGTCCCCCCCACCTCTGGGGCAAATCCACCTGTGATGGAGACAGCAGAAAACTGGGCTAGAGATAGGGCAGCATATCTACAGATCAAAGGACCTGCCCCAGATTTGGTCAGGATAAGAACTCAGCATGCTGGGGTTTTTTGGTGAATTCAGTTGAATTGCCCCCTTGTGCCACCCTTGGCACAGGGTTGTAACTACCTCCTGTATTTCTATCTTTTTAATAAACTTCTTTAAATCTTCAGCAACTGTCCAAGCTATGCATATTTATTCTTAGCTTAGGACAAGAACCCGCGTTTTTCTTCTGTTTTTGGTCGTTTGGGGTTTTGTTGTGGTTTGAGGGAAAGTGTGTCCAGGACCCTAGCAGGGGTGTCCGGGAACAGTTCCCCCACAACCATACTCTCCCAGTCCATAACAGTTCTGTTCTTAAAAGTCTGTGATGTTTGGAAGTCAAGTTGTTCTCAACCACAGATGAGAACCACCATTTCTTGCAGTCCAACAATAAAATTTAATAAATCAAAAATACTGAGACCCATGTGCAGTGATGGCTCTCCAGAATATGTTTAAAACAACTTGTGGATAAGACAGAGATAGAGCTTCTTGCTAACTCCCGTATGGTAGAGCACTACTTTGAAGGAGTCTTAAATTTCAGAAGGGCTGTGGGCAAACTTGAAATATGTATGAAAACTTGGAGTGGCTGGGGCTTGGTAGAAACTGAGTAAAGATCAATAAACAATTAATTGTACAGGATCAGTAAACACTGATTTAGCTTCTCATTGCTGTGACCAAACTGCCAGATTAGCATGACCTCGTGGAGGAAAGGCTCATTTGGGGCTCCCGGTTTTAGAGGTTTCAGAGGTTGCAGTCCATGGCTGGCAGCAAGGCTTTAGGGCATAGCAGTGGGAAGAAGCTGCTCTCACCACATGGGGGTCAGGAAGCAGAGAAATCAGGAAGAGGGGCTGGGGCAAATACAGTGGTCCCCCAGGCCATGCCCATGGTGACCCATCTCCTCCAGCCATACTTCAGCTCCAAACCTGGCTGCATAGTCTAGCATTTGAGCTTCTCTGGAGGATATTTTTATATCCAAACTATAACAACTGCCATGTGTTTGCCTTCTATCGAAGAGTATGATGGGTCTTTGGAAGGTCTCTGGGAGGAAATATAAATCAGTCACTTGTATCTTTGTAGGCAATTGTTTCCTGGTAAGTAAAGTTATGTTGATGAAGATGGTAGAATAATAAAGTCAAGTTAATGCAGATAGATAGCAAGTCGGATTGTCTAGACTCTCACCAGGAAGGTGAAATGGCATGCCCAGTTTTACACGGTGATGGGGGAATAGTGCTTAGTCCTCAAAGGTTCTGACTCAGAGGTGAGTCTCATGCTATCTTACAGCACTCCCGTAGAACGCAAGGATCTAACAAAACTTCTCGAATTACAGCAAAAATTTTCACAGAATTATATTTCAAGAGACAGTATATTTAATGGGCATTAGAATTCCAGGAAAATTTTTGGATAGTAAATTTCAGTTGAAAAGCTCAAAGTATTAATTTTTCATCATTATAAAAGATAGCATCTTTAAATTAGGGAAATTTATGAGTCAGTTTTTAAAGATTTTAAAATTGCTTGCTACATATGTAATAATTTATCTGTAAGTGATATATTTAGCAGAAAAGACTGAATTGGCTCAAGAATTGGAAGAAGGTTTCCCAAGTTGTTATTTCATGGCTACTGTAAATTGAAATATATTCCAAAGTTTTAGGCTCGCTTCTTTCCTTTTACTCAAATGATGTAGCAATACATACCTTAGAAATTTTTATAAGAAACCCCCACCTTTCTGTGTTCACCGAGTTGAGAAGTCTCCATTGAACGTTAGCTAAGCTAGGAAAAGTTTAGCCCATATCTTTGCAAACTTTTACAAAGAAACTAAGTTTTCCCTAATTTCCAATTGGCTTTGACTACTTTTCTAAAAGAAAACTGATTAATAGTGCCTTCCTTTGATTGGACGACTATCTCCCCCTCCTCCTGAGTCAATAAGGGTGTGATGAGGGAGAAGAAAAAACTGTGCACCTAGGGAGAATTTTGCATATTAAGTTGCTTACAGAAAAATGTACACTGAGCCTTGTACACTCTATGGGGAACTTCTGATGGCGAACTGGAAAGGAGAGAGGCAGGAGGAAACTTCTTTCCTATGTTGGGGGAGTAACGTGGAATTGTGTCTACACCATAGAGGCTAACGCCCTCCTTAAGGAGGCTAGAAGAACTTAGTAGAATTGGAATTCCTATCTGTGGAACTCACAATAGTGAGCTCATTATACCTTAAATTCAAATGTAAAACCTGCTATAAGTAAATGTTGGGGGAAAAAGGAAGAACAATAATTTTATTCCTGGTGTTAGGTGGATGATCCCAAGCAAAAGAGTAAGAAAGTGGCGGGCAAAAGCATAGTCCCTAGGGGCTCAAGGTATAGCCACAGTAATTCATTATCATTTTATTGTACTGTGACAGGGATGATGATTTGAGGATTCTTACTCCTCCCCCTCAAGCAAGGAATACCATAGCATTGTTCTCCTATTTCTTCCTTTTCTCATCCCCCCTCCTCCTAGACCTTATCATTTAAATTCAGAGCACTCAGGTGGGAGGGGAGAATAAAAGAAAATATAAAAAGATATATGGCAGAAAAAAATGGAAATGTATGGAAAGAGAAAAACAGACCTGAAAGGGGAGGGAGAAGAAAAGGCAAAACTCAGGCAGAATGAGGGGAGTGCTAGAGGGAGGAGGGGGTGTGGGGAAGAGAAAGGAGGAGGAGGGGCTGGAGGTTGAATGGTAGTAGCTCTGTAGGCCTGGAGAAGAGACAGCAAGGAAACAAATTGTGGAGCCTTTAGGCAATGCTTCTGTGTGTTCTACCTCCAAGATACGTCCCCAGCCTGATTTTAAATTTTTTATTTTTATTAATTTTTTTCTTTTTGCGGGTGTGGGGATGGAACCCAGGGGCATTTGACCTCCAAGCTACACCCCCTGCCCTATTTTTTATTCTTAATTTGAAACTGGGTCTCAATGCATTGCAGAGGGCCTCACTAAATAGCTGAGGCTGTCCGCGAACCACGATCCTCTGTTCTCAGCCTCCCGAATACTGGGATTACAAGTGTGCGCCACCACACCCAGCTTATTTTTAATTTTTTAATTTTTAAATTTTGTGTGTGTGTGTGTGTGTGTGTGTGTGTGTGTGTGTGTGTGGTACTAGGGATGGAACCCAGAGGCTTTCTACCTCCGAGCTATACTTCCAGACCTAGTTTATATTTTATTTGGAAACAGGGTCTCAGTAAGTTGCTGAGAGCCTCACTAAGTAGCTGAGGCTGGCTTCGAACCCATGAGATCCTCCTGTCTCAGCCTCCCTAGTGCGGGAATTACAAGCGTGCGCCACCACGCCCGGTGATATTTTTTATTTTTAATGGTTTCAAATCTGCAATCTTCCCCCTGCCTGTCTCAGCCTCCCAAGTACCTGGGTTATGCTCTAGGAAATGTTAATCCAACTGGGTGTGATGGCACATGCTTCTAATCATAGGACTTGGGAGGCTGAGACTGGATAATCAGTTTTTAGGCCCGCCTCAGCAACATAGTGAGACTCATAGCAATCTACTGAGACCCTGTTTCAAAACAAACAAACAAAAATATATATAAGGACTGGGAGAAACAATGCCACTGGGTTCAATCTCCCCAGTACCACAAAAGAAGGAAGGGGAAAAAGTAGGGAGGGCAGGAAGGGAAGAGAAGGGAGGGAAGGGAAAAGGGAAGGGAAGGGAAAGGAAAGGGAGGGGAGGGGAAAGGAAGGCAGGCAGGCATGTTGGCTGGATTGTTTCATCTGGGTTCATCTGGACAGTGAATAGGACTCTACTAAGATGTTTTTTTTTTTTTTTAGTATCAATTATTTATGCTTCTGAGTTTTGTTGGCTGGAAAAGGTGGGCCATGTTGAATCACTAAATTTTGATGGGTTCTGCTCTGGCAGTTAAACTCCATGTCTTCAGATTTCTGCTGCGATATGGCACCTTGGATAAATGGTGCCCGAGTCAAAACAACAGTGCGTATTTGGTATGGAAGCCAGGCTCTTGGCAGAATGGAGTAAAGAAGTGGGGACTGAAGAGTGGGTTCTTGAAATATCTTCAGAAAGCCAAAGCAGTGTGGTCTAATTTGGCAACAGGGCAGGGGGAGAAAGATGCAAGGTAGGAACAAAAAATCAGCCTATGGAATAAAAATGATGCAGTAAAATTGAGATTTTCTTTAAAAACTTCCCTGTGCAAACTGCAAAATGGACCTTGTCTTTGATATAGCATCAATAGCCATCTCATCTCTTAAGAAATTATATTACATCCTTAAAAGAGAAAGTCAGCCCAAGTCAGTACCACTTGGAGCAGTCAGAAACTGCAGCAGGCTTCCCTGTCTGAGCAGATCCATTCCAGACGGATCTGGCTGCTACCATGCAATTCAATGCCTCAAGCTGATTTGGACCAGTCAGAACAGGCTAATAGCTCCCCGAAACCTGAGAAACCTGTGAAAAATATGCCAGTAAGAGGTAAAAAAATAAAACCAAGGAAAAACCCTACTGAGCACTCTGAGTTGTCATTTGTGATTTGAGCATTTTGTGAAAGTGGTTCAACAAAAGATGCACAGAAACAAAAATAAAAAAGTCTGGCACCTGCCATCCTACAAGGGGGCCTTAGGAAGTGAAAGCCAAAGACGCCAAAACTAATGTTATGCATGGTTGGAGAGGATGTGCCCCTCTGTGGCCAGGAGAGTTCCTAAGGTAGAAAGTCTGCCAGGCATGGCTGATGAGGCTTGGCAAGCCTAGTGGGTGGAGTGGGTAAGTAAGTGAGCCAAAATCTGCTGCATTATCCCCAAAGCAAGAGACTGGTGAAATTTCAGCACCGATGTAGCTGACTAACCAGAGCAAAAGGAATGGTTTTCAATGGCCTTGAGGACCATCCCATGGGGCCCATATGAGATGCCTTGAGCAGGGACTTGGCAGCGATCGCAAGGATGCTGTATCGTCTTTGTTAAGCATAAACGGGGCCCAGATCCCACCAGGGGCCCCAGCAAGATAGCATTTCTTGTAAGAATGGGCACCAATTTGGTTCTAGCAAAAACAGATTTCCTGTGGTGAGGGATTAGAAGAAATCACTGTGGGCAAATCCACATGACAAGCATGCTCAGCCTGCCTGGCAATACTTGGAGGGCTGGAAGTGGCCAATACTTGCTTCTGGGGTAGAGACGTAGCTTCAGGAGCTAGCCTCCACCAGGAGGGTATTTACTAGCTGCATTATCGTTCCTTACAGGAGGAATGGGGACTGGAGGAGAAGACTGTGGATTCTCCAAATGGAAAGAAATATGGGAGTTTGGAATTAAATCCAGAATCTGAGCATGGTGGCTTTCTGGGAGTCTTCTGTTTTGTGCCACCAGAACTTATGGAGAAGACAGTGATAAACTTTGCAGAGTCAGTAGAGTCTGATAGCTCTTTATGTGAGAAGTGCCTGAGACAAATTCTGATCTACCTAGCATGAACTTCCAAAGTTTGGGGAAGGAGTGATAGTGGATGCAAAGCAGAGCAGACACTACAATTCCTGTGGATTCCCAAACACCCTTGGTCTCCCACCTACTGCCTCTCTATTAAGAATAATTCTGACCATGCTCTTTGGTATTTACTAATTTCCCAGATATCCATGGTTAGTGGTGCAGCAAAAAGAACCTTATATGCAAAAATGGCGTCATTATTTCAGAAAGGATCTATGGAGGAAGGCTCTTTCTCCAAAAAGAATAAAGATGGAGAAGAATAAGAGGAACGTAGTTGGGGAACGAGAATGATTAGCACTCCCACTTTGGGGACACCATAGAAAACTTTTAGGGATAAAGTAAAAAGTACAATGAAGCAGTGCATTCGTTTTAGAAATGGACTGCTTTGAAGACTAAAAAAGATAGAAAATGAAAGGAATACAGGCATTTTTACTTTTGACTATGGGTTGGATTATGGCCCTTTTAAATGCAAAAGTGCAAAGACAGGGCTTGTTTAGCCTTCTACCTAAACAAGCATTTTACCTAATAGAAAAATAAAAAGATAACCATAGTCAAACCCAAAAATATAATCATTACCAATAAACTTCCGTCCAACCTTTCTACTTGACTTCAGGATCATTTCATTTTGACTTCAGGATTTGGTTAGAGAAAGGATGAGTTTGATCTGTGCGGGTCTGTTTTCTTTTGGCTCATCCTTCTTTCTTTCTTTTTTTTTTTTTTGGTGGTACTGGGGTTCCTGGAAGCCCTTCTCCCTCCAGACTACACTCCCAGACCTATTTTAGTTTTAGAAACAGGGTCTCTTAAGCCAGCGGCTGGCTTCAAACCTGCGCGATCCTCCTGTCTCCACCTCCCAAGCGCGGGGATTACAAACGTGCGCCACCATGCCTGGCGGCTCATCCTTAATTCTAACATAATTTTTTTTTTTTTTTTTTTTTGGTGGTACTGGGGGTGGAACCCCGAGGCTTTCTACTTCCGGTCTATACTCCCAGACCCATTTTCTATTTTATTTGGAAACAGGGTCTCACTAAGTTGCTAAGAGCCTCACTAAGTAGCTGAGGCTGGCTTCGAACCTGGCTTTGTGATCGTCCTATCTCAGCTTCCCAACCGCAGGGATTACAAGTATGCCTCAATGCTGGCATTTGGGAGACTGAAACAAAAGGATTGCAGATTGAAGGCCTGCCTCAACAAGTTAGCAAAGCCCTCCTTACACAAAAGCTGTGGTGGTACATCCCTGCAATCCCAGCTAGTAGAAAGCTTGAGACCTGACCAGAGCAGGTTCAAGGACAGCCTGGGCAACTTTGTCTCAAAAGAACAGAAAAAATAAGTTGTTCTGGGGAAGCCAGGCATGGTGGCACATACTTTGATGCCAGTATTTGGGAGGCTGAGATAGGAGGATCTTGAGTGCATGGCCAGCCTCAGCGACTAAGTGAGGCCCTCTGCAACTTAGTGAGAACTTGTTGCAAATAAATAAAACAAAAAATAGGGCTTGAGGTAGAGCTTGAATGGAGAATGCCCCTTGGTTTCATCCCCAGTGTCACAAAAAAAAAAAAAAAAAAGTACCAAGGAGACTGAGTCCAAGGTAAGAGGGAAGATTAGCCAACCGTTCCACACCACTTGTGCAGGGGTTACCCCAGAAAGAAGAACGAGAAATTCTTTCTCGCTTTTTGTCTTTTTTTTTTTTTTTTTGGCGTTTTTTTTGCAGTACTTGGGTTGGATTCCATTGGCATTCTACCTCCGACCTAGGCCCCAGCCTTATTTATTTTTTAATTTTGAAACATGGTCTCACAGAGTTGCAAAAGGCCTAAGTAGATGAGGCTGTCTGCTAAGCTGCATCCTTACTTCTCAGCCCCCCAAGTACTGGGATTACAAGTGTGTACCACCATGCCCAGCTGCAATCCACCTATCCACCTGTCTTAGCCTCCTTAGTACTAGGGTCACAGGTGTGGCCCAGCACGCCCAGCTCTCAAGGATGTATTCCCCACCCCCTTCTTCTTCTATGGTGCTATAGATAAAACTCAGGGGAATTCTAACTCTGAGCTACATACCCAATCCTAATTTCATTTATTTATTATTTATTTATTATTTTTACACTACTGGGATGGAACCCAGGGGCATTTCTACCCACTACACCCTCAGCCCTAATTTTTATTTTTTTATTTTGAAACAGGGTCTCACTGAATTGTGAAGGGCCTCACTAAGTAGGCTGAAACTGGCTGTGAAATGCAATCCTCCTGTTTCAGTCAAAACAGGGTCTCATTGAATTGCGAAGGGCCTAAGTACGCTGAAACTGGCCGTGAAGTGTGATCTTCCTGTTTCAGTCTCCCAAATGCTGACATAAGACCTTCCACCCTTAGTAAATCTGTGTCAGCCAGACGAGAAGCTTGAAGGCATTGCTAAGCTTCTCAACACACCTGCCCCCATTCTTCCTTACAAACATCAAATGCTCAGTCCCAAGTGCTAGGATCACTCTTAGATCTTGGCCTGATACATTATAAACTTAATGCCATATAATACTATATATATTTTTAAAAGCAGCTTGTCTAGTTGATCTTATTGCAAGAGCTGGTAAAAATTCCCTAGATCTTTACTGATGGATGTGAGTCTATTATCCACCCTAAAGATGAGGCACAGAGAACTTACATAACTTGCATAAATTCAGGTCAAGGGCAAGTGGCGGACCTGGGATTCAACCCCAGAAATACGTGCTCCAGTGTGCATGTATTCTCAAGTATCTGTTCCCTGCTAGGGTAATACATGATGTTCCGGCATTTCAGAAACAAAACTTAGAAAATCCTGAGAAATGTTTTTCTAACATTCTGCCATTTCTTCCAACAATTATTAGTAAAAACAGTCTTACCATCAGAATGCTCAAAGAACTAGTTAAGTCGAAACACTCTATATGTCTGATAATAGTAAACTGGGTGTGTAATATGTTCATATAATGATAATAGGATCAAATTAATACATGCAAGATAGAGGAACATCAAATACATTGATAAAAAGTGCCTTATTTTGTATTTTATATTCCTTTTATGTTTCTAAGGTTTTTAAAACATTTATTTTTATTTAAAAATTGTATTACTGCAAGGGTCTAAGACAGTCTAATCCTGCTGTCTGCTGAAGTTTCCTCCTGTGATTTGTAACTGTTAATGTTTGGGTGTAACGGGCCTGTATGTTGCAGGTGTGGGGCCCAATGCAGCAACATCCAGAGGAGGGGCTTTCCAGAGTGACTAGAGCCTCAGTGCTTTGACCTCTTGGCAGCTCAATACATTGACAGCTGGAGTACTTCCAGGAGATGAAAACTTTGGCATGTGGGGCATAGTGTGAGGTAGTAGTTCAGTTTCGCCTGCGATCCTCCAGTCTCAGCCTCCCAAGTCCTGGGATTACAGGCTTGCACCACCATGCTTGCTTCACCTCAGCCTTTAAAAAAGATTATCAACTCGCCAGGCGTGGTGGCACACGCTTGTGATGCCTGTACTTGGGAGGCTGAGACAGGAGGATCGCGCTGGCTTAAGAGACCCTGTTTCCACATAAAAAAAAAAAAAAAAGTTAAAAAATAGGTCTGGGAGTGTAGCCCGTGGGTGTGTATCCCAGAGGTAGAAGGGCTTCCAGGAACCCCAGTACCATCAAAAAAATAAAAAGATTATCAATTCTCGCCAGGCATGGCAGCCCAACCCTATAATCCTAGACTCGGGGAAGCCTGAACCAGAGGATAGCAGGTTCCAGGCCTCCCTTGGCAATTTTGTGAGACCCTGTTTCAAAATAAAAAGAAAAAAGGGCTGGGGCTATAGCTCAAACACAGAATGTCCTTGGGTTCAATTCCTGGTACCAGAAAATAAAATGAAATGAAAATATACGAGTCAAAAATTGTGATTTTTTGCAGTGGTTTTTAAATTTGTCTGTTCCACCATACTTAGCAAATAAGTTTTGGCAATCCTAGAGACTCAACTCCTCCACAGAAATTCACATTCCTATTAAATTCACATTTAATAGGAATTCACCTATTAAATTCACATTTAATAGGAATTCACCTATTAAAGGTCACCAATTTAAAATTTCCTTTGACCCAAAGTCCTGGGGGCTGGGACAGGAGGACTGCAGGTTCACAGCCAGCATCAGCAACTCAGTGAGGCTCACATCAATTTAGTGAGACCTTGTCTCCAAATAAAAAATAAAATAGGGATGGGAGGTAGGTTGGAAGTAGAATGCCTTTGGGTCAATCACCAGCACCATAAAAAAACCTTTTGACATAATATATACAAAGATGTCTCCTGACTTGCACAGTAAGTATGATACACAGTAAGTGGTGGAAATCATTGTTGGCATTTTATGAATGAGACATTTCTACAGGCTAGTTTCTTGAGGTCATTACCTGAACCGATCACTAGGCCTGTGTTTGAATCACAAGATACAGAGCTTGTCTTTCTGGTATAGCCAAGAGCATATCTACAGTTTTAAAATAATGCCACTGCTACTCATGTATGTTAAAAAGCATAAAAAAAGAAATTGCTGTCTTCTATGCCCTTAAAAAAGACAACGGCCTCTGTGAGAAGACAGTTACTCCTACTTTTTCTCAGTGCATACATCAAAGTCTCTGAAGGGGTTTCCAATGACTCGGTGCCACATTATAATTGGATGGCTTGGCCTACAGCTGTTTCCCTTCTATGGGGCAGCTGAGGACATGAAAAGTATTAAGAATATACTGTATGATGTTAGCCAAAGTAATTAAAAATGGCCAATCTAAGCTGGGTGTGGTTGCACATGCTTATAATCTCAATACTTGGGAGGCTGAGACAGGAGGATCACGGTTTGAGGACAGCCTCAGCTACTTAGTGAGGCCTTCTGCAACTTAGTGAGAGCTGTTTCAAAATAAATAAAATAGGGCTGAGGTATAGCCCTGGGTTCAATCCCTAGTACTGCAAAAAAAAAAAAAAAAAAACAAAACAAAAAAAAAACTCAACCTACAACCTGCTGACTGTTAACGACCAACTTAATGATATTATATTGAGACTCAGAACTTGTACACAGAGCTAGAGTTCCAAAAGCATTCTCACAGAGTAATAGCTCTGCAATCTTGTGACCCTAGCAGCTTGTCCTTTGGGGGCACAAACATTCTCTGCATTAATCCTATGGTCTGTACCCCAACAACTGTAATTAAACATTTTAGAAAAGGGCTCTGTGACAATAAAACACAATAAATTCTGATGGCACAGACCTTCCAAAGGATGGCATTTACATTATCATTAGTGATTATCTAGCAACCAGAATTCCATTTAGGACTATTTAATACGTCCATAAATTACTGATTGGGTATCAAAGATGTTGAAAAGGGAAAAGAAAAGGTATGCAAAGATTAGCAAGTAACGATTAATCCATCGCTTTGTGAAGTCTTTAAAATACTGACTGGGTACCAAAGATGTTGAAATGGAAGAAAAGTTCAGGCAAAGGTTAAGTAACTATTAATCCACCGTGCCCCAATTAAAAAAAAAAAAAAGCCAGAATCTGTCATGCTCACTTAGTAATGGAGAATTCCCACAACGGATGGATAAGCAAGTTTATCTAGGCTGAGGCACAGGTAACAGACATACTTTTCTGTATGAAGAAACAGGAACTTGGAGGAACTTTCTTACTATATATTATACTACCATCTCCCATAGGAGAAAATCCCAACTCACTACAACTACATCTGAGGTGGTAAGGTCTTGTGCTTTCCTCTGCAGTCGTGGTGGGCAAGGCCAAGTGGACAATGTTGTTTTCTGCAAGTCTTAGGGGATCAGGTCAGTCCAATGTCCTGGAGGAACAGCAGCATGACTTGCCGTCTGCTCCAGGCTGGCCACCCTGACCGCAGGACAGAAAGATGGTAGTGGGCTGTGATGAGGAGAGGTCTTAGGTCTCTGGACTTGTCTTTGAGCAGTTGGCTGAAGGTGCACACTATTTGCATTTTATAAGCCAGAGTGGAACTGGGCGTGGTGGCACATGCTTGTAATGCCAGCATTCTGGAGGCAGAGACCTGAGGATCATGGTTCAAGGACAGCCTCAGCTACTTAGTGATGCCCTCAGTACCACACAAAAAATAAATAAATACAAGGCAGAGTGGGAAACGTGGGGAATGAATAGACTGATGAAGAATAAACACAGAGGAAAATTTTTTAACAAAGTAATATTTTTAACTGCTTAGGCAAATGGTTTCTGTGAAAATACTTATTATGAAAAGCAATACAACATTCTGTTTTTACTGAATCATCACTATAAGGGTTTGATGCAAAAGGAAATTTGCAATAAAATGAAATATACAGGATCAAAGACTATGCACAGTTCTGTGATCAGGACATTTGTAATTCAGGCAATGTACCGCTTGAAATGATACCTTGATTTCTTCATTTCACTTGCTGCAGATGGTATTTGAGGATGCAAAGATTTCATGGATAAAGAAAAAAAAATTAAATACACAGGGCTAAATAACCAAAAATATTACAAGAATATAAATAAATTTGACATTACAGTACAAATAAGCAGTGCCTTTAGTATAAAAATTGCATTTTCATGAAGAAGCTGTTAACTAACAAATCGATCAGATACATTTCAAAGTGTCTGAGTCACGCACATACAGTATCACAGTCTACATTGAACTTTTCTGAGAATAAGCCTTCTGAAGGCCATGTCCTGAGGCTGACACTACCGGAGGCCTCTCAACCCAACTTTCTGCTTCCAGAAAGCTGTTTTTAAAAAGCCCATTTGGTTTAATCAGATTTGATGTCTCTACATTTGGCTTTTGTAAGTCAAGCTGTAATAGTCTCAAGAGAATCAAAGTAAAAGACTGAGGTAAATAGATACTACACAAGAGAGAACTTTTCTGTTGGTACAAATGATTTACATGAATCCTTTCTCTTTTTTTGGTGGTACTGGTGTTCCTGAAAACCCTTCTACCTCCGGGCTACACTCCCAGGCCTATTTTATACTTTTTTATTTGGAAACAGGGTCTCTTAAGCCAGAGCGGCTGGCTTTGAACCTGCGCGATCCACCTGTCTCTGCCTCCCAAGCACGGGGATTACAAGCCTGCGCCACCACGCCCGGCTACGTGAATCCTTTCTTAAACGCTGGTATACTGGATAGGATGGGTCAACTATATATGTATAAAATTGACAGAAATAACACTGCGACACTGACACAAAGAACATGAGACCCACTGACCACCAGCCAAAGCACTAGTGTCCACTTTCTCTTATTTCAGGCCAAAGAGTCTATGATGAAATTTATCCTTCTTTTCAACCTCTTTATTTTCCTTCAGTCTTTATCGTTTTGTGTGCTTTACCAGCTCCACTCCCCAAAATCACACAACAGGCATTCCCTTAAATAGCATTTATATCATCTGCCCAGAGGTGTTAGAGGATATGCAAGTCTGCAGTTAAGTACACTCAAACCCTGTAGCAGCCTCCCAGCTATCAAAATGGGTTTGGGGCCATAAGAAGTCAAAACGTGGCTGTCTCACAGGCGTGGTGGCACACGCTTGTAATCCCAGCCCTTGGGAGGCAGAGACAGGAGGATCACAGGTTTGAAGCCAGCCTCAGTAACTTAGCTCTGCAACAGGAAGACCTTGCTTCCAAATAAGAAATAAAAAATCAGATTGGGGTATAACTTGGGAGGCAGAATGCCTCTGGTTTCCATCCCCAGTACTTCCCCCTCGAAAAAATAAAAGTAACTTCCTCAGTGTCAAAAGCCAACCTGGCCAAAGCTGGTTTACTCTTCACCACTGTAGTTGTTGTTAGGTAGCAGGGATCACGAGAGATTCTAAGCACATGCCACAGTGTGCGTGCGATGCCCAGGGAGCGGAGTCGGCGCTGCCCCTCAGGGCTCAGTAGTGAACACCCCAAAAGGGAACAAGGGGCGCGAGGTGGCGGGGGCTCCACTGCAGCACAGAGCTCTCAGCAAGCTGGCTCAGTGCAGCAGACCTAGCAAGAGATGAGTAGTAATAATACTACAACAGAAGGTAACGAGAAGCGTCGCACATCCTTCTAATCAATGACCAGGCATCTTGCTCCAACTGTCCACACAGGAAAGTGCTCTATGCCCCCCATATTACGAATGTTACTTTTATTTTATCCACCTAATTTTAATTTATATAAAATTCCAATCTGCAACTAAATAATCGAAGCCTGAATTTTTAAGTTTTTAAATCAAAATCATGTTTCTATGCCATTTGAGTCCTCAAATAAATAGAGAGAGAGAAAAAAAAACCCAAATCCTTTTGAAATGTTGTTCTAATTTTATGTTTAAATTATTTTAGGTTGACTCTTTCCTGTTAGTTGTATCAAAACAAACCCAAAGATTCTGAGTAGAAAAAAATTAAATTAGATATGTACTTATCAGGCAATTGCTAGAAACAGTATCTTTTGGCCAGGATGTTAAAAAAGAAAAATATCAGGAAAATTGGTTTCCCCTGACAGAAACTTAAACTTACTGGACCTTCTTATCCAGGATGTTCTTCTCCTCACCTTCCAACTTTTTAAGTATTGCAGAAAAACGAAATACAATTTTCTTATTATATAATTAGGTACTATTTGGGGTCCAACTGGAAATGGGCCTTTATTTATAAAAGCCAGGCAGACTGTATTTCTCCATATCTTCCTCTAGTCAAATATTCCACACAAAAACATAAAAAAGAAAGAAAGCAGTGAGGAAGGTACAGTACAGAAAAGCCAAACTGGGAAACCTTTATTCCATCACTTATGCTTGGACATTATTCTTTGGAAACTTTCAGTTGATTGTAAAAAAAAAAAGAAAAGAAAAGAAAAGAAAAAAACAAAGAAGCCCAGGCACAGGCCAAGGCTCTCCCAAGTCCATTGGGGGCTTTTGTTTTAGCTTTTGTTTTTCTTTTGTGCTGGTGATTGACCCCGGCCAGTCTACCTCTGAGCTACACTCCAGCTCAGGTTTTTTCTTTTGAAACAGTGTGTCGCTAGGTTGCTCAGCATCTCACTACTTGTGGAGGCTGCCCCTAAACCTGTGATTCTGCGCGGGCACTGGGACGGCAGGCTTGTGCCACCAGCCCAGCCTGGCCCATCAGTTCAGTTTTGAGGCTGAGGCTGTACTGCTGTATGAGGGCCACTTGTGGCAGCAGCTGTAACTTCAGTGGACCAGGGGAGACTCGATTAACTGAGCTGAGAAGACGAAAAATGACCATCTCTGAAAATCCCGTCTTAGGATACAAAGCTCCTTTGTGTGAGGCTAGCCATGGCCTCATTCAAACACAGGAGAGCAGGGGTTCCAGAATCCCCCCTCCAGTGAGCCCTGTGTTCTAGTAATATCAAGGGTTATCCAAACAGCCAGACAGACATATTCCATATTTTTCTTTTAAAAGATGACAGAAACCTTTTGAATCTCATAAACCTGTACTCATTATTCTGTCTGGACTCAAGGGGACTAAGATTGACTTGAGGCATTTTTCATCTGCCTAGAATCTCATTTTATGAATTTCTTCCAAGACATAAACCAGGTAAGAGAGTAGATGGATGGATTTTTTTACAAGTTGGGCTCCCTGGGCACTCACAGTACATTGGGTAGTGAGAAATTTACAGATACAATTCTCTAGAAGATTAAAAAGGATGGAAACAAAATCAAATCTTTCACTTCCCAATCTTGACTTTCATTTTTTTTTTTTACCAAAAGCCTATCACTGAAGAAAAACTAGAAATGGGTTTCAGTTGTTATTCAACAATTCAAGAGCCAGGTGCCCCCTGCAATAAATACCAAAGGCACAGTACTCAGGCTTTCTTCACAAGATGACCATGTCTCGGGGTGCCCCTGCTTCAAAAACTGCCAAGAAACTTTCTCAAAGAATGCCACTACATACTGGCAGAACTGTCCTTGAATCTGTGCTGTAAAATCCCCCTTCCTCTTGAATGTCTGAAGGTCACTCTTCACTCAAGATGCCTGGCAGGCAGGGCTTCCTGTACTGTGGCACCTGACTACACCTTTAAGTCAGAAGCCTTCTGGGGGTCAACCTGGCTATCCTGAAGTCCCTCACTATGGATAAATGAAGAGTGTGTGCATGGAGCCTGCAGACTGCTGGGAAAGGTGGAGAATTAGAGTAAGAAATAAAACCTAACCAAGGAGATTCAGGGTCTGGGATGCCATCCAAGCTCTTTTCGAAAATTGCCCTCTCAATTTCTACTTTTTCTTTTTTGGTGGTACTGGGGTTCCTGGAAACCCTTCTACCTCCAGGCTCCACTCCCAGATTTTATATTTTATATTTTTTTATTTGGAAACAGGGTCTCCTAAGCCAGCGAGGCTGGCTTTGAACCTGCGCGATCCTCCTGTCTCCGCCTCCCAAGCGCGGGGATTACAAGCGTGCGCCACCACGCCCAGCTCAATTTCTACTTTTAAAAATGTATTTGTACACAGTGGTACCTGACGTTTCTCGCAGTTTGACAAAATAATCAACACACAAAAAAGGAAGCAAGACTTCTGAACAGTTTGAGGGTGCTCGGGAGTAAAGGCTGTGTTGCGTTCCCTTCCTGGGGCCTCCCCTCGTCTCCTGAAGGTGCTCCTGAGGGTTTGGTTGACTCTAGCCCCAAGCAAGTTAACTTGCTCCCCCAACTCCCCCAAACATATTTTCACACCATGTTCTTTTGCTGTCTGCTGATTGTCATATCTGAAAGATTCTCCTTAGAATACATGAGGCATAATTACTTTCATGAAACCACCATGATGACAGTCGGCGTTTAAAGGGAGAAGCTTGCTCATTGATACAAATGTAGGGCTTGGCTGCAGACCAGAGAGAGGCTGCCATATTCTCCTGGCCCGCGGCTTGGCGCTCGCTTGGGAGACCTATGGCTCCTTATCAGCACGCTGACTCTTGCGCTGCCTCAGGGAGTCCTCGGCCACCTCCGTCTCAGCTGGACAGGGCTGCTCGCGTCCATCCTCCTCAGCTTCCTCCTGGGCTCCGGCGCCCTCCGGCAAGGGCCCCTGGTGGCAGGGTTGGCTCCTCTGCTCATCCACACCACCAGCTGGACTGTCCTCCTCCTCCTCCTCCTCCTCCTCCTCCTCTTCCTCCTCAGCTTCCTCCTCATCGCCCAGCTCTTCTTTCTCCTCCTCCTCATCTGCAAGGCTGTCTTTGTTCTCTTCTTCGTTGTAATCATCTTTTTCCTCCTCCGCATCCTGCAACTTCTCAGCCCTGTAAGCCTCCTCTGACCTCCGCCTCTCCTCTGTGGAGAGAGGAAGACACAACGGCAATCCCCGTCACTGAGGGTACAGCTGACGCAGCGGCCGAGTGGCCCAGCTTTCTGCAGGCTCTGCCTCACACGGACGGACGGAGGCTCTGGCTGCACCCGCCCTCTGGGGGACCTCGCCGCTGCTGCACCGAGCTCGCGGCATGGAGGGCAAAGGCTCCTCATGCTCCGTGCTATGGGCTTAGAGGAGGTTCGGCAACCCACTGAGGGTGACTGGCTCAGAAACGCACTTGAGCTGAGCCAACTGCAGTGCTGTCCAGGAGTCTGGGGCCAGAGGCAGGAAGAGAAGACACCAGCTCTCCAGTAGTTGTTAAACTGATCAGATGTGAGCTGCAGCTGCCGACAGCCACTAAGTGAGCCCATGGGGACAAAAACCAACATCACCTGGGCTGGGCTAGAAGCCAGAACGCCCTTGAATATTCTGCTATATGAACTAATACATTTTTACTTTTCCCCCTCAAAGATGTTTTGTATTAGGTTTCTGTCACATTTAAGAATTCTAAGGATTATATATGTTGAACTATGTTAGTCTTAAAGCCTCAAAAATTTTAAGACCTAATAAATATGAATTTATTTTAACTCCCCAAAATTGCCAGGAATA
The DNA here is from genome assembly GCF_963383645.1 of Muscardinus avellanarius. NCBI lineage: Eukaryota > Metazoa > Chordata > Mammalia > Rodentia > Gliridae > Muscardinus > Muscardinus avellanarius. The sequence goes on along the minus strand of NC_137805.1, from coordinate 10,254,218 downwards.
AAAGCATTCAAATCCAGGATCTCCAAGTCCCTGAAATGATGTGGAACAAATAAAAAACGTAGAGAGACTGCTTTTACTTATATTTGTTTATTTATTTAGAAACAGACTCTCACTAAGTTGCAGAGGGCCATGCTAAGTTGCTGAGGCTGGACTTAAATCTGTGATCCTCTTATCTCAGTCTCCCAAGTACTGGAATTATAAGCTTGTACCATTACACCCAGCTGAGAAAATGATTTTAAAAAACAGTGACAGTGCCAGGCGCGGTGGCACACACTTGTAATCCCCGCGCTTGGGAGGCGGAGACAGGAGGATCGCACAGGTTCGAAGCCAGCCGCACTGGCTTAAGAGACCTGTTTCCAAATAAAAACATAAAATAGGTCTGGGAGTGTAGCCCGGAGGTAGAAGGGCTTCCAGGAACCCCAGTACCACCCCCAAAAAAACAAAACAGTGACAGGTCTGGCATAGTAGCACATGCCTGTAATTCTAGCTACTTAGGAAGCTGAGACAGGAGGTTTGCGGACTCAAGGACAGCCTCAGCAGACCCTGTCTCAAAATTAAAAATAAAAGAGGGCTAGGTATTTGGCCAGGGTAAAGTGCCCCTGGGTTCAATTCTCAGTATCACTAAATAGATAAATACGTATCAGTAACTCCCAGTAGAGTCACTCCCTCCCTTCTCACTTCAATGTGAATGAGCAAAAGCTGTCCACTGATGGATGAAGGGCGTAACGTACAGGGAAAAGGCCACTGCCAATATGAAGTATTCTCTAATTTAAGAGAGTTGGGGGAAAGAAAGTTTTGTTCAAATCCACCTGGAAAACATATTTAAAGAAACTGAGTAAAGTGATAGTTTAGTCATCGAGCAAACCAGAGAGAAAATCTACTATTTTCTCTCTGAGCAAACAAGGTAATTCAAAGCCACAGAACAGCACAAAATCCCCCAAATACTCTATTCCATGAGCTTTTCACACTTACCAGAATGTTCAGATGAGCTCCTTGGAAGTGGAACACAGAAGCATTCTGATATGACCACCAAGACCTGGAGGAAGAACAGGGACTGGCCGTGAGCAGGTGGGGCATTTATTACCGAAGGCCTCAGATTAGGCCTTGTTTCTATAAACAAACATTCTTAGACAAATAATTAGGAGCTGGTCAAAAGTCTTCAGAAAGACAAAATTCTAATTAAGAATTTCCTAGTTTTAAATGTGACATCATATAGGAAATTACTATTAATTTAGAATGATGGCCACAAAGTCAAAGTCTATAGAGAGACCACTATAAAGTAATCAAGCAGGTAGAAGAAAATACACTATCCGTCAAGTCTGAAATGGTCCCTTAAAAACTATTTTAGACAAGCAATACTACTTTCCATTTGAGTTGCCCCTCACGAACACTCACTTGAGTAGAAGAGCAATGTAGGGTCTGGTATCTTTCTCTCCCTTCTCTATTTATTTACTTTTATATACTAGGGAATGAGCCTAGGGCATTCTATCACTGAACTACACCCCCAACCCTTGACAAGGTATCACTAGGTTACTGTGTGCTGGCCTTGAACCTGTGATCCTCCTGGCTCAGCCTCCCAAGAACTGGGATTACAAGTGTGCAACACCAGGTCCAGCTGAGGGCCCAGAATTCTTTAAAGTATCATAAGAGATTTCTAGCAGAGACAAACTCTGAGAAGACCTAGATGAGGTGAACTAGATTATACATGAGGCACAGGTTGACTGGTTCCATCTTTGACCTTGACAGAAGCAGAAGTCACCTTTTACTATACTAAACATGTATTTTCATCGATAAACTGCAAGCTCCTTGAGGACAGGACTAGGCAGTCAGGATCCATTACCAGGGAACTAGTGGGGCACACTGATGAAACTGGTGGTTGAAGTCCAAGAGTCAGCTGAGCCAGACCCAGGTGGAAACGCTCTCTCCCGCTCTCTCCCCCTGCAACCCCACCCTCCCTACAGCACCTCGTGACTCAGGAGCCATTTAGAAGGCTAGACATTCCTCCAGTGACTACTGGACACTACTTAGACTATGGACTTTCTTCAAATAATTGCTCAGTGTTTAAAAACAGGAATAATGCTACATCTACTTGTGTTTTACAGGTGCTCTCAAATTTTAAACTAGTCCTTTTGATTAGATTTTATAAGCATTAAATGAGGACCCTACTTTGTGTTCAGGATTATTACGAAGGATATGTTTATTTATTACTTAATATTTGGTTCATTAAGTTCAAGTACCATGTTGACATGGGGGGCTTGAAAAGGGGAAAAAATGAAAAGCTTAATAATAGAGATAAATGGAACATAAGTCTTAAACAATGAATAAAGCACTGTGATACTTAAGAGAGAGAGATTGCATCCAGTTATGGGGTCCTGGGCTGGTGAGGAGGGAACGGCAATGCCTGCCGCCCCGCTGCTCTGAGCTGCACCACGTGGTCACCAGGGCTCCTGGGGCCAGAGAGAGCAGCAAGCATGGGCTGGCCAGACCCACAGGGTGCAGCGAGGGGATTCGGGAATATGCTGTGGGCATGCAATGAGCTCCAAGCCACTGAACTGATCTGAACAGAACAAGGAAAGTGTTCCCTCTGTTAGGACTGCGGTTACAAACCTCCTGTTTTTAATGTGAGGGTCACATGTTTACTAGTTGTTCACAGGACATAGTGTCTCTTCTCCTTTCTTTATTCTACCAGGAGGGAAAAAGAAGAAGAACCCCTTCAGTGGCAAAATCCAGAGGGAGTAATTTGCGCCTGTGACAGGCCCTGGCCCCTGGAGGGCTGGCAGAGACCTGGCCCACAAAGGCTCTGAGGGCCAGTCTCACCTCTGTCTTTCTTGCACTAGCTACTTAACCTTAGGGAAAGCACTCAGCTGCTTTCTCACTTGCACTCAAATGGGCCTGCCTATTTTCAACATCTGCTTTATGTCTACTAGCAGAGACATCCACACTGTGTACAATTCTTTCTCTAAAACAAGGAGGAGAGCCTTTAACTTTTCATTAGTCACTCAGTCCAAGCTCTATATTCTCATCTAGTGATCCATCCAGAACCCGGGCCTACAGGGAATGGTGCCTTCCTCTTCATTTTCTACAACCAATGACCCTGTTAGGTTTCTGCATTGAACCAGATAGGTGCAGATAGCCATGCAACCCCAGGATGAATTTCTTCACAGTGGAGAACTTCTACGCCTGTAACACTGAAGATGCTCGCTGTGGGAGGCCCCAGGCTAGGCTGGCCAGCAGCCCAGCAGCATCTCTAAAAACAAGCTACTTAAGACCCTATTTATAGTCAACACAAGGGAGATCAGATAATAGAGGCAGCCCTTTATTTTTCCATGAGTAAGCGGAGTCTAAGAGTCTCCAGGACTGAGCCATCCAGGTCTGTATGTTCTGCAGGCTCTTCACTTCATCTAGACCTCCGCTGCCATCTCCCTCAGAGGCCCGTCACTAACAGCAGATGTGATACTGCCAAGGCAACCTGACAGAGAAGCTATGCACAAGGGCCCTCCTTTATTGGTTAAAAGTGCAAAATAGATCCTTGATTCTAAAACTGAGCCCTCTGTTTACATGTAAAAAATAACATTTGGTAAAATATTTGAACCATAAAACAGACTCAGTCAAAAAAATTAAACGAGCAGATTTGCTTAAGTTTTCAATCTTTTAAAATGCAGGGAAGATCTACCATATGATCCAGCTATACCACTCCTGGGTATCTTTCCAAAGGGCTTGAAATCAGAGAACTTCAGAAACATATGCATACCCAAGTTCATAGCAGCACAATTTGCAATAGCTAAAATATGGAACCAACACAGATCTCCATCAACAGATGAATGCACTGCAACATTATGGGAAATACACACAATGGAATTCTACTCAACAAAGAACAAAATCATGTCATTCGTAAAAAGATGTAAAGACGTGGAGAACATTATGTTAAGTGAGATCAGACAAGCACAGAAAGAGAAGCAACATGTTTTCTCTAATACGCCCAAACTAAGGAGTATTAGGGATACCAGAGGGACTCCAGATAACGGAGAGGAAACCTCAGCAAAGCTAGAAAGAAAGGGTAGGAGAGGAAGAAGGCTGAGGTTAATTAATAGAGGAGCTACATTCGAATATGTGTATAAGTGAGAATGTAGCATGGTTAACCTGGACACTCATTGTTGAGAGGGGAAAAAGGAAAGTGGGGGGGCACCAAGCACTGTGTGAATGTATGCCATTTTCAATATAATCTACATAAAAATAAAATAAAAAAAGAAAAAGAAAAAATATATTTTCAAATGAAAAAAATAAAATAAAATGCAGGGAGGAGCCAGGCATGGTGACTCACACTTGTAATCCCAGCATTCAGGGGGCTGAGACAGGAGGAATGTGGTTTGAGGACAGCCTCAGCTACTTGGTGAGGTCCCTTGCAACTCAATGAGACAAAGAAAGAAAGAAAGAAAGAAAGAAAGAAAGAAAGAAAGAAAGAAAGAAAGAAAGAAAGAAAGAAAGAAAGAGGGCTGAGGGTGTAGCTTGGAAATAGAATGCCCTGAGTTCCATCCCCAGTAGCAATAAATAAATAAATACATAAATACATAAATACATAAATAAATAAATAAATAATAAAATGCAGAAGGACAAGCATGGTGGCACATGTTTGTAATCAGCATTTGGGAGGATGAAACAGGAAGATAGCAATTGAAGGACAGCCTCAGCTACTTAGCGAGGCCTATTGCAACTCAGTGAGACTCTATTTCAAAATAAAGAATAAAAAAAATAGGATTGAGGAGCCGGTTGTGGTGGTGCACACTTGTAATCCCTGTGCTTGGGAGGCAGAGACAGGAGGATCGCACAGGTTCAAAGCCGGCCGCGCTGGCTTAGGAGACCCTGTTTCCAAATAAAAATATAAAAAAATAGGTCTGGGAGTGTAGCCCGGAGGTAGAAGGGTTTCCAGGAATCCCAGTACCACCACGACCAAAAAAAATATAGGGCTGGGGCTGTAGCTCGGAGGTAGAACACCCCGGGGTCCCATCCCCAGAACTGGAAAAAAAAATGCAGGGAAAAAATAGAAAATATGATAGTCAAGCTTATGAGCTTGAGAAGCAATGACTTCAAGAATACCTTTTTGAAAAGCACCCTGCTTGCCTGGACTCCAGGAGGAATCGTGGGAGGAAGGGGATCCCAAAAGGCATCAGGGCAAAGCCTGGAAAGTTACAAGCCTATGCTTGGCTTTTGGTCCCAGAAAATGGCGAAGCTGTGGAAGAGCGGGAGCCCACACGTGAAGACATCACCTGTAACTCTGCCTCCATGGAGCAGAGGCAAGTGGGTCACAAAACCTCTGCTGCCTGCGGGGTCCCTGCAGCGGAGATCAAACAGAATCTCAAAGGCTCTTTCCTTTGAGTAACAGGCTAATTCCTACTCTTCTATTTTGGGAAATCGTATACTCAGCAATTTCATCTCAGATGTATTCTGTGTTAACTATTAATTTACTTTTGACTCAGCTAGAGAAACTACTAAAAAAACTCATTAAATCCTGGCTTCCCAACAGATGTGCCATCCCTCAGGCAGTCTGGGCAAGATGTGGGTGGGGCAGCTGCTCCAGTGGGCCCTTGGGGCCAGTCTCCAGGGCGTTGTCCAGCAGCAGCAGCCCTTTACCCTAGGTGTGCTACAAAGTTATCCTTTTCTATGTGGTGATAAGGTAAAACAACCGAGGAAGGCTTCCTATCCCAGAAGCTAACAAAAATGCCATTCCGAAGTAGATTAAAAGGAAGGAAGGCGACTGCTTCAACTAGTATAATACATAAAAGGTAAGTTTACTTTTTTTATTTTTTTAAGTACTGGGGTTTGAGCCCAGGAGCATTCTACCTCTGAGCTACACCCCCAGCCTTTATTTTTTATTCTGAAAACAGAGTCTAAGTTGGGAAGAATGAAACTATTTCAAATATTCTAACTAATTCACAAAATGTAAGTTTTAAAACACACAAAGATTACTGAAAGTAAAAATTCAACATTTGATTGTAGAAAAGGGATTTTGAGTAGAGGTATGTATTTGCTATTTTTTGGAAATGTATTAATAAATTATTTTGCTAAATAAAGTTATATTCTCAATTTCTCGTAAGAAATGATACCATCTCTCAATCATCTGAACAGTCTGGAATCAGCTTTCTTCTTCCTTCAAGCCAAGGCCTTCCTGTACTGTTATTTCTATCTAAGGTTCCAAATGAACCTCAAGCACAGATAGCCTGACTCAATTTCTCAGACTTAAAATCAACCTGAAAGATCAGACTTTGAAGCTCCTTATGGAGAAGAGAGTTCTCACTGGTTTTCTGACAGGCTCGTGTCCACCCACATCCCCGCCCGCCTCTATCTCTGACTCACCCAGGACCTAACACTGGTCCCTACATGGATCTCACATGCATGTAGCCCCGATCCCTGCTAGAAAAATCTAGCCATAGATAATAGATCAGAGAAGCACAATTCTATTTAAATTCAAAGTCGAATCCCTTTCAGCTAGGGCAATGGGGGCATGGTGATTAGCAAGAGGATTAAAACGACAGAATAGAACTTAACTCGGGACCTAGCTCTATCCCCATCTACGGTGTTAACATCAGCAGCCAGATCTAAAGACCAAGCCATGTTGTGAATGAAATATATGCATGGAAAAATGAAATCAAATCTCCTTGGCTCCTTGGAGTTATTACTTTGTCATACTAAGTTAAAATTTGTTAGAGCTTATTATTAAAAAGACCTCGCTAGACAGTCAAATTTTATTATAAAATATAGATAATTTTATCAAGAATTCCTTTGTGTTTTGTTGTTTTTGTTTGGTGGTACAGGGGTTCCTGGAAACCCTTCTACCTCTGGGCTACACTCCCAGACCTATTTTATACTTTTTTATTTGGAAACAGGGTCTCTTAAGCCAGCGCGGCTGGCTTCAAACCTGCACGATTCTCCTGTCTCAGCCTCCCAAGTGCGGGGAAAACAAGCGTGCCCCACCATGCCCAGCAAGGATTTCTTGTTTTAATACAAGACTTTTATAATTGTTGATTATTCTCAACCTAGAGTGTTTAGGAATGATGTAATTACTATCTAATAAAATTTTAAAGAACTTCTTATAATTAAGAGTTCAACATACAATTAAGTTAATCAAGTATAGGTAAGAAAAATATTTTTTAAAAAACCCTAGCTGTTATCAAGAGAAAAACATGTCAACACATTTATGGCTGCCTATTTAATTAAGTAAATAAATTTATTATTCCAACTCTCACCTGAAACACCTAAGGAGAAAATGCAGATACCTACTGGATACTGATCTTCATGCTCAAAGAAGACACGGTGATTTGTCTTTGAATATTATATTTTTCCACAATAATGGCTGTGTTCTTTTATCTATGTTCTCTTATAAAACCCACCTTAAAAAAACCAGAGTGTATATATAAGTAGCTGGTCACGAGCAGAAGTTCAATTGGAAGATGTGAATAAGAAAAAAATCTTAGCTCTGCCCAAGAAAAAAACTGACAACTCTGGCTTTATCCCCACAAGTTCTGATCAAGGTGAGCAACGTGAGAAGTCACAGCTGACTCTGTCCACACCATTTCTTCTTCACCACTGGATATGTCCTGGGCAGCACTTATCTTCAGAATATTTAAGAGGTAGGAGTCAGGATAATAATCAGTTCTCAATATATCTCACATTACTACTGAAAGCAATATCAAACAAGCAAATGCTAATTCACACAGAAGAATGTTTCCTTATGTGTTTTTTCTCTTGGTCATGTTTTAATTTTACACGAAACCCTCTCTGCTTTTAAAGACAAAAAAGAAAGTTGGTTTTATCTCTTACCAGACCCATGAAAAGGCCAAAAACCAAAGTGGCCATGACGAAAAAGATGTACGAACACCAAGCAGGAATCCCAAGGGTCACTGTGAAATAGTTGTGAAGATGCTGTAATCCAAAGGAAAAATAAAATGTTTACTTGAGAGGAAGACCAGAATATTTTAATCTTGCCCATCGCTCCAGGCTGCAAATTATCTTTCCACATATAATTTTCTACATGTGTTTATATACCGAGAAACTACCACGGCCATATGTAGCCAGAGTTGCACTTCCCTAGGACTCAGGGTCTGGGGAAGACTCCGGTAAAAAGTGTTCTGTGTTCTGCCAGTTCTGTCTTCCACCATGATAGTTCTGGTTCCCCTTATCTAATAATTATACACACCTCAATGTTTAATTGTAACACAGCATCCATTAAAAACCATTTGGGGCCCTTTATCAGTTTTTAAGTAAAGGCAAATGAGTATGTATAGAACATCAACCACTTAAATGCTTAATATTTACTTTTTCTAACTAGACTTTTACCGCTGTAATGGTAGCCATCTTTAACAACTTTACAAAGTTACCATAACACATGCTGTAATACTGAGCCAGGTGCATGGTGCGCAGCTGTAATCCCAGTACTTGGGAGGCTGAGACGAGAAGATCACAGGTTTGTGGTCAGCCTCAGGAACTTAGTGAGACTCTCCACAACTTAGACCCCGTTTCAAAGTAAAATAAGGCTGGAGATGTAGCTCAGAGAAAGAATCCCCCCTGATTTTAATCCCCAGTACCAAAACCACAATAAACAAACAAACAAAACCAAATAAAGTAATACTGGGCAGAAGAAACTTCTTTGGTTGATTCACTGAGAGAGTACGAGATGCCATCATTATTTGACACTGTACATTCTCCCACACTTCCTGCTCTTCGAGACTCCACTTGATGAACACTTAGCTAGAGTTTGTCTGCATGCTCTGTCATACAGGAAACGTGATATGAGCACGCGCATTTAATGCCAAAGCCCACTTAGACGTGGACTTGCAGAGGATGCGCTTCCCCGTGATGACTTGGTCATCTGTTTTAGACTCTTAAGACTGTCATTAACTGTCACTAATTTAATCCAAGCAATAACTGCCAGCAAGTAGAGATAATGACTGATCTCCCCAAAACTGATAAAGTTGATGAAAATGACTTCAAGTTTCTCTATGTTAATTTCCTATTTCTCAAAATCAAAACCTCTCCCACTTGGTTTCTTAGTTTATTTCAAGCAATTAAAATACTTTAGCTTAGTTATAAATGACAAAGCAGCAGACAAAAAGTTTGTGAAACAATCTGGAATAATGTGATAGATTTTAATACTCAGCAACTATTTTAAACAGTGATCCACGTAATCAAACTATTCATTCAACATTGTTGAATAAGAAAAAATAAAGCAATGTTTGAAGTAGGCACAGGAAATATGAAGCAGCTCTTGACTTGTTTGTTGTTTATGGCACCTATCAACATCTGCATTCAACCAGGACAATCATTTATTATGTGTGGCCAGGCATTCTGCCACCTAGCAGGCAAAAGGGTATTTGAGATCTCAAAAGGTAGTTTAAGCCCTTTTCAATGCAAGCTCTAGAAGGCCACACCGCTCCCTAACATAGACACTGTGTACTGGACCACATATGCTTTTCTTGATGACTCAGTGTCATTCTCAGGATTAAACCCTGAAATGTGCCAAACAACCAGAAAATGATGAAAGCCAATCTGCGTCTGTACTGACTCATGGATGTATTCTGGAACTTGCCTTAGGAATATTTGCTGATTTACCTTATTCATTGTTGGAATGACTAAGTCAAGTTTTGAGATTAATAATGTACAGTTTTAAGTCTATATCCTTTCTGCAAAACAAATGACTAAAGCAACCATGGAGACACTTCCTAAGTTAATTTTTATTTCAGTAAATTATTTGTCTAAGTCAGTGCATTCTGAGTCTAACACTTCTTGGTATTTTTAAAATGTACTGTTATTTTAATAAGTTCCACTTTAATATTCTTGTATCAACTTAATTTTAATAGGATTTGAACTTCTAAAGAAATTCTGCCATCTTGTGGTCTTTTAGGTAATCATTGTTAGAAACAGTTTCAGAGGCTTTGGGGCTTCTTACAACTATAGGATTCAGTGTTACGGAGCTAGAAGATCTGGATGTAACTGATAAAATTGTTCTGCTGGTCCTCTCTTCCACTGTGATAGATTTTTTTGGTGCCCCTCATGTCTGTGTTGATGTTTGGTTCCAAAGCAATAACTGATTAAAAGGAATATAACTTTAGATTTCTGTGTTTCTGTTTAAGTACCAGCTTCCACAGCGCATGTCGATCCATGTCCCACGTCACGTTCCTATCACAGGACGTGATGAGAACTCCACTTAATTCACTGAGAGGCACTGAAATGTCTCCAATGGGCACACCTACATGTTATACACTGCGCTATAGGATGCTCACGTGTGGCCATGTAGAGAACTGAGTGAGGAAACTTAATGAAAACATCATTAAACTAGAATCAACAAGAAGAACATTAACAAGTAGGTCAGATGAACATCAGGAACAGAGACAGGCCAAGACTTCCATGGTGAGAGGCAAAACTTTTCTCCCCAGGAAGACCAGCAGTCCTTCTGAAGTCTGACCTACTGCACCCAGGGCACCCTCCTCTCATCCAGAGGAGTGCTGTGTGGTCTCTTCAGAGCCGCAAGGTCCCTGAGAATAGAGCCTTCAGAGGTAGCGTGACTGTATCACAAGTACTCTGAGGACTTCAGGGACATGCCCTTGATCTCTTACACACACAGATCAGAATCCCAAAATATCTTCCCTGCATGGGAGTGGCTTGGAAAGACCCCTTGGTGGTGGTGAGGGATCACTTCTTCTTCTCAGTACTTGCACAAGATACAACCTTAGATCTCCATGGGGTGTTTGGGACATGCCTCGTGGACGTGTTCCATCTCCTGTAACTAACGCTCCGGAAGACAGTCTAGACATTTATATAAGGAGGAAAAGAAGGAAAGAGAAGAGGTGCTGCTACTTAAATCAAAGAAAAACGGAATGCCTTTAAGTTTCAAAGTAGTTTTATTCAAGCCAGGCGTCATGGCACATGCCTGTAATCCCAGTTCTCAGAAGACTAAGACAGGAGGATTGCAGTTTAGAACACAGCCTTAGCAATTTAGTGAGACTTTCAGAACCCAGTGAGACCTTGTTTCAAAAAAAAAAAAAAGGCCAGGGAGTATAGCTCTTGGAGGTAGACCACTACTGGGTCCAAGCCCCAGTGCCACAAAAAAAGATAAATAAATAAAATAAAGCATTAAAAGTATTCTACGTTGCCTATAGCCAGAAGGGAAAAGTAAAATAATGAGTACAAAAATAATTAATAACTACAACTAATAGAAAGCAGTTTTCAAGTATATCCTAGGTCTGGTGTCAACACTCAGCATTCAAAGAGTTCTGGTTACAACAGTCTCTGGCAGGGAAAACAAGTTCAGAGACATGCACACAGGCGGAAACAAGGCTTGTGTTTCTGTGAGACAGAACAGTGCGTCTCTGCAGCACCGCGGCCAACTGTGAAAAGATGCAAAAGGCCGGCACACAAGCTCTGGCCAGGGACTCCTAATTTTGCCTACGATGCCAGACCCAACCCAACGGTAGCACTTCCTGAACTGACTACAAAACTGAGTGCTGAAGGAAGAACGACTTCGAGCTGCGTGTGCATCCACGCCACCTCAGTGGTTAACAACGATGGCGGGCAGTGCGGCATCACCAAGCTTGCCTGACGGGCTCTGGCTGCCCCTTCTTGCTGGACTCTTTTTCGTTGACTGTTTTCTCTAAGTTCTCACCTTCTTTGGGTTCTAGCCCCCTCTGTGGTCTGTTTCTCCTTCTTTGTCCATGTGCAGTGTTCCTTCTGTAAGTAATGGTTACACTGCATTTTTATATTATCTAGACCTTAGCAAAAACAGATTATATTCCAGACAGTTCAATGATGTGAGCCTCCTGAGCTACAGAAGAGCCAGGTAAATGAGCTACCTGAGCGGGCAGGTGGTCAGCTAGGCTGGCCGACACAGCCAGCCTGCCAAGAGGTGAGACCTGATGTGAAGTCAAAAACTGGGTCTCACCAGGCTGGAGATCACACACTTTGAGGTAACAAGACAAGCACCTCATTCTAGAATGCATCAATCATATCTCTTCCTTGACAGTTTTGGAAAGTACAACTCCGCTAACAGTCTGTGAAAAACATGACCAACTTCCATCTAAACGCTTCTTAACCTGCACAGTAAGTTCACCTCTTGATCTGCACTCATCATGGTGCCGTGCTGAAACAGTCAGTGCTGTCTGACATTCACCTATTACAATCTATTAAATTAAGATATTAAAATGCTACAAGGTGCAGACACCTATAAGACTATATAACCTCGTCAAAATTTAACGTCAAAAAGGCAGAATCTCTCATTCTCAACTCCCAGTTTGCAATTTATAATTCTTAGTCACTGATTAAATTTTTCACCAAATGTTAATAAAACAGAAGGAAACCACGTGAAACTCTAGCTATCTGGAGAGAAGGGAAATACTAGTTACTGTTTAACATGACGAGTAAGTGTCAGAAATTTGTATTTCATTTTTCTGGTACAAGGATTAAATTCAGAATTCTACCTCCAAGCTACACCCCTACCTGGTCCTTTTATAATTTTTACTTTAGAACAGGGTCTTGCTTGGTTGTAAATATTAGAAAGTTAAACCCAGTTAAACTGTAACCAAAAAGATTAAATCCAACTCTCTATTTGGCTTCTGTTGTAAAAACAAAACAAAATAAACCCTAAAACAAACAAAAAAATCTGACTAAGCATCTATCTCACAAGACAAAATATATAATGTAACTAAGAAATGTACATGGGAAACAAAGGTTTCGTGAGTTTTTTGAATACCAAGTTCCCAATATGATACCCTGGCCTACAATCATAGGATAGGAAAGAGCTATGCAGAAATATAGCTCAAAATATTTTTATTTTATTTTATTTTTTATGGTACTGGGGATGGAAAGCAGGGGCTTTTCTACCTCTGGGATACATCTCCAGACCTCGTTTATATTTCATCTGGAAACAGGGTCTCACTAAGTTGCTGAGAGCCTCACTAAGTAGCTGAGGCTGGCTTCGAACCTGCGCAATCCTCCTGTCTCAGATTACCAAGTACTGGGATTACAAGCCTGCGCCACCACGCCCGGCATTAGCTCAAAATATTAAAAAAAAAAATCTTTAGAAGTAAAGATCATACAGCACTTCTGCCAAATGTGTTGGACTTAGCACCTTCTAAAGAGAAGGAAAACAAAAGGTCCTATTCAAAGGACATAGTCAAGGTTACATCAATGTTTTTACCTGAGTAACAGTTCTAACACACTGAAATAACTAGGTAAAATGATGCAAACCCATACAACAGGGATCTGCGAACATTTTCTTTTTTTTTATTTTTTTGGTACTGGGGCTGGAACCCAGAGGCATTCTATCTCCGAGCTGTACCTCAAGCCCCATTTTTTATTCTTTTATTTTTGAAACCAGGTCTCACTGAATTGCAAAGGGCCTCACTAAGTAGCTGAGGCTGTTCGCAAACTGCGATCCTCGGGTCTCAGCCTCCCGAATGCTGGGTTAACTAGCGTGCGCCACCACGCCTGGCTTGCAAACATTTTCTTAAAGGCCGGGGAGTAAGTTTTTTAGGCTAGAAGGCCACAGCTGTCTGTCTCTGTATATCTACTCAACTGTACCATTTTCATACAAAAGCAGTCAGATGATAGACACTGAATTAACAGTTATCCTGAAACAAAGCCGTATTTACAAAAGCAGGCAGCCTGCCCACAGGCTACAGTTTGCCGACCCCGGACAGACACAACCACGGACAGACACAACCACCTTCACGGTTCAGACTACCTTTGATCTACAGGGAGATTTGCCAGTGGAAAATTAGAGAAAGTGAAAAAAACACACCAACTTTTTTTTTTGCTGTGATAAGAAGTGCATCACCGATCTGACAAAACAAGACTTTGACAGAGTCCCTGCGGATCTATATTCAAAATATGCCCCTCGGTACACTGATACCTTACCTCTGGGCACCACATGAGAAGAGCTGTGTGGTTTAAGGAGAAAAGTGGAACTATAAGCATTTACAATTGTTTTCTTTTGTTTAAAAGCTACATTATTATTTTTAAAAATCTTTCTGCAAATAAAATTATAATAGTTTAAGATAACTCACCCAAATCTTACCAGAGATGCTAAAAAGGCCAGCCATCCCAGACATTCTAAAAAAGTGAAAAGAAAAAAAATTCATTAACCATGTATATTATAAAAAAAAAAAAAACTGAGGCTGAAGGACATCCATCTCGATATTGTTCTCTTTACTAGACTCACTTCTATGTTTATGGCTTAGATTCTGTGACTTCCCTATAATTTGAATTTGCCTGCTGCAAATACATTCCACTTCCTTGGCCTTTTTTCCTCTTCATTGTATTTTCAGGGTTTATAAAAATCCCAACTCAAGTTGGGCATGGTGGTGCACTCTTGTAATCCCAATACGTGGGAGGCTGAGACAGGATTACAGGTTTGTGGCCAGCCTCAGCAACTCAGTGAAGCCCTCCACAACTTAGTGAGACCCTGTTTCAAAATGAAAAAATAAAACAATGCTGGAGGTGTAGCTCAAAGTCAGAATACCCTAGGGTTCCATCCCTAGTACCACTGCAAACTAAATAAAGAAATGCACAAATAATAGAAACCCCAACTCCAAGCAGTTGCATGTCTCTGGGGAAAGACCGCATGCCCAGTTGACTCTCAAATCAGAGAAAACACTCCATGGTGCCCAGCCCTACTGCATTTTTAGGCTCCATAGCACTAGCTCGATTCCTTTTCCTCTCTTTAAACCTTTATACATTCTCCACTCCCCACACACTCTGTTAACAAGCACTATGCATATCATTGAAAAGTCAGAAGCCATGTGATCTCCCTTATCTTTTCTTTCCACCACAAATCTAAGCCTGCTGTATGCCTGCATCCATCTTTCTTCTCAACAGGAAAGTCTATCTGCTCTACACTGGTCCAGTCCTATCCCTTTGTCCTGCTGCTGGCTCGGCTTTCCCAGTATCCCCTTTTTCCTGCATGGTTCTCCATCACCACTGGGTCAGTGTCTAAGCATACAAACACATGACCTTCTCGTCCACCTTTTAAGACGAGCAACCCTGGACTTGGGTGGCCCTCTGATTTTAGAGACAAATTTCTCCAAAGGGCAGTCCTGCTGGCGATTTCTTCTGCACCACACTCACTCACTGTAAGCCGCCTCCGTCTCACCGCTGCATACCACTTCTCTGGAAGGCCATGACAATCTCGCCTTGCCTCCTCTTGTATTTCAGACCTGACCGTCATCCTCTTGGTGAGATGGAATCCACATGACTACACCTTCCTGCTGAGCACCTGACTCGTGGCTTCTGAGAAATGGCACACCATGGTCTTCCTCCTGCTTTTCTAGCCCCTTTTTTCAGTTTTTTACTGCTGGCCCACTCTCTACCCAACATCTTAATTTGGGGGGTGGTTCATGGATCTATCAAAAACACTCTTCTCCTTTTCTTTCTTCCTAGGTGTTCCTCTCCCATCTAAGGTTTAAGTACAATCTAGGTATTTGATTTTTATTCCTGAATTTTCCAAAGAGCCCATCTCCATGCATCCAATTCAGAGGGTTTACAAAGTAAACAATTCAAATTTAACAAATGTAACACAAAATCCTTGATTTTCATTGGCCCAAATTTGTAACTACTACCAAGAACCACCAGGTACTCAAACATGAAAGCCAAGGGTTTTCACTTGTGTAATCTTCTCTTCCTATTGGCTCAGTCTACCTTCAAAACATAATTTAGCCAGGCGTGGTGGCAGATGCTTGTAATTCCAGTACTTGAGAGTCTGAGAAAGGAGGATCACAGGTTCACAACTTGCCTCACCTACTTAGTGAGGCCCTCCACAACTCAGGAAGACCCTGTTTCAAAATGAACAATAAAAATTAGGGCTGGGGGTATAGCTTTGGAAGAAGAACGCCCTAGGGTTCCATCCCCAGTACCCCTCCACCACACACAGAAAAAACCCAACAACTTTAAATCCATTCATCTGCCCCATTTCCACACTGATACCTGCTGAGGCTGGACACTATGAAGCCCTCTAAATGGTCTCTCCTCGTTCATTCTCGCTCTCTCTGATCTCTTAAATGGAAAATTCTTTCTTTCTTTCTTTCTTTCTTTCTTTCTTTCTTTCTTTCTTTCTTTCTTTCTTTCGCAGTACTGGGAATAGAAACTAGGGCCATTCTACCTCTGGGCTATACCCTCAGCCCTATCTTTTATTCTTTATTTTAAACAAGGTCTCACTAAGCTGCAGAGAGCCTAAGTTGCTGAGGCTGGCTGTGAACCTGCAATCCTCCTGTCTCAGCTCCCAAGTACTGGGATTACAAGTGTGCACCACCACGCCCAGCTTCAACTTATTACATACATGTACCAACTGCAGGTTCCTCACTGTGGCCGCAGACCCGCGTGGTCTAGCTTCAGCCCGCCTCCTTCCCGAAGGCGCGTGCTGCTCTCCCGCTTTTCACCATCCAGCCTCCCCCGGCCTCCACGCTCTTCCCGCACACACCAAGCTCCTTGCCAGTCTGGACCTCGTCCCAAGAGCATACTCGGTTACCACCTGAGCACTGTACGTTGCTTGTTCACAATCCTATCTCAGTTGCGATTCTTGCTCTATGTAGTTTTCTCTTAAGCTCCTGAGGGGAGTGAAGGGATCACGTCTGTCTTGTTCACTGATGAATACTTAGCACCCAGAACAATATCAGGCATAAAATCAGTACTCACTTATAGAATGGAAAGCCAGAGATGAACTACACGTTTCCTGAGTATTAATATAGATGCGAGTAGATGATTTATTCCCGAAATACTATACCATATGCTCCTATGTTAAAAGAGATACTTCTTATACCTACATATACTAAAATAAAACTCATTACAATTATGACTATTCAAATTAAAACTGTGAAAAGTTATTATGATTTGGCCTTATCTCCTTACCAAGTATACTTTATAACATTATAGCCAAAAGTTACAACCAGAAATATTCTGCCAGGCAGCCAAAGATACCAAAGACAGGTTTTCTCTTCCACATAAAATAAAATGGCAATCCCTCCAGGATTCAGGAAGGAGTTGCTCCTCCAGCTAACCAGTAACTTAAAAGGAGGAAAACCTAATGTACATGTTACATTCATAAACATATCAAAGTCAATCACTAAGCAAAACATGAGGAGGAGGAAGGGGGAGGGCCTGGGGTGGAGACTGGAGAAGGGCTGAGTGAGTGACCTGCGCACGTTCACATACCTCCGCCATCTTGTACCCTGTTAAGATGTACGACTACAATGCACCAATTAAAAAAGGAGGAAAGGGTAGCAACTGTATTCAAGACTACATTTTGTAAGAAGAAAACAGTTGGCATATGAAAGCCCAAGGAGAGGCTTTCTGTAATCCACACAACCTGCTGAAATATATGTGGGTCAAAACCCAGAAACACCACAGGACCAACCACATGCACATGTGATCTGGGTACCTAAAGTAAATATGAAGGGACAGGAGGCTCTAAGGCCCTTGGGCTCACTTGACAGCTACGCTGTTACCTTTAGAACACTTTATGATTTAGAACACTTTATAATTACGTCAGAGAAGCTGGGGATTTCCAGCCAGTCAGAGGCTCAACTGACTGCCATTTCTTCTCTAAGATGTAATTCTGGAGGTCTTCAAAGATGCCTGGGCCACGGTAACGGCGGAATATCCCATCCTTTGCACTACGGATTATAAAAACAAGAAAAAAATGTAAATAAATAAAAAACAGTACAAACTGAAGTAATTATTGGTCAGACATGTGAAGTCTTCTTAAATTTAAATCAAAAGGCACCCATAAACTTTCATCTATTACAAATGAGAAACTCCTACAATGAAAGCACTGAACATTTAGTTTTATCACTGCATAACTTGTCAGTATATGCCGCAAAATTTTTAGTAATGTACTAAGTTACTTTTTATTATTTTGGCTACTAATTATTTTGATGTTTTTCTTACATAGCAAAATAGCCATTGTTATCAGTCTAAAAATGTATCTACATTTTCACATTTATGGCATTCAAGTCTGTCCCTGATAATAAAAACAAAAGACAGCCTAATCTCGCATCCGCCTCCCTCTCTCCCTCCCTCTCCCCCTCCCAGTCCAGCTTCTCAGGAGAAGAATCTACGCGTCCAGTTTCATTACTAATTCACTGCTCCGGGGCTCTCAAAGGTGTCTCATTTTCCCTGAGCTTAGGTATATAGTTTCCTTTACTTGGAAAGTCCTCCTCCGCCTTGTGGCTTAACCCATCCACCTCTTATGTCACCAGGGAAGTCTCCCGGGCCCCCTTCCTTCCACACTGTCCCTGCCTGGCCGGGGCCTCTCTCTAAGGCACGGCGCACACCCCAGCACCCTTCGCTGCGAGCTGCCGCCATGCAGGCAAGGCAGGCCTTCTCTCCTCCAACATCACACCAGTGAGTGCAGGTCCTGGCAAAGGTCGGGGAATCGCTGCTGTACGCTTACTGTTCTCTCAGTTCTGTAACACCAGAAAATGATTTTAACTTACTGAAAAAACGCTGGGAGCGTGGTGACAAAGAAACGGCCACTCAGACCTACAGGAAGCACAAACAAAAGGTTAAAGGTCAAACTCACAGGAGCCGGGCAGTTAACTGGAGCTGCAAGAGAAGGCATCACCACGCCCGCTTCCACAACTGCCACAAAAATCCCGGCCTGCCACCCTGAGGCCGCAGGAGTCACCTCCAGCAGGGGCGCTCCTGCGGCTGGAGCCTGGGGCACTGCAGAACGTCCATCACCGCGCATAAGCTGTGACATAGGACAGTTACTTTTGCTCATTTTTATCTGCCTAACGCTTTCCAGTCACCGGTGCACATCTCACCCACCTTCCACGTGTTACCCTCAAGGTAGCGGCCTGTGCGTCGCTTGGAAATGTACGGAGGTTGAAAGACGATGCTGTAGTCATATAATCTGGGATAAATACTGACTAGCTTTAGTCTTAGATAAACTAACTTTTCTCAGTCCTAGTAACTGCAGAACTGCAGGACAGGTACATTAAAACCCAGTTTAATTGTTCTAAAGTTAAGCTAGGTTGGATCACGTATATTGAATAGCTTCACACGGTGCCTAGCGCACATCAGAGGATTCAGTAAATTACAGCCGTTCTTACGTGAGCATTTAGAAACAAGGAAGGGTACAGAATACTTAAAATCACATATAACCACTGCACAGTTATAAAATTCTCAAGTGCCATAAGGGAATACATATACTAACCATGTGTTTTCAATTTGTCCTAAGCAAATGTACCAAGTACCAGGTATATATCAAATGTTATACTACCTATATGTAAAGGCAAACATAATAAAACTTAGTCACTCAGAAAATATCTATTAAGAACCTTCTTCGTTCCAGAAACTGTGAAAGCTGCACAGAACACATAGGAACAAAAACTAGTAGTCTTTGTTCTCACACAACTCTCCGCCTCGAGGGACAGAAAAACAATGTAATCAAATAATCACAGTCATGATTCTGTGCAGATGATATCAAGAAAAGGGGCAAACAACAAAAACCTGAGCAGCTAGGAGCAGACCATCTCCTGCCTTAAATGGTTCACAGATAAATGGTGTTTACCAATAAATTATATCAGTGAGGGCCTCAAGAACAAACAGAAAGAAGAGTTGAGATATAGGTCAATGGTGAAGTATTTGTCTTGCAGGCACAATGCCCTGTGTCCCATTCCTAGTACCAAAATATTTTAAATAAATAAATAGAAAGAATACAAAAGAATCCAGTATGGGAAAATGACTGAGACCCTCGTTTTTTTATTATGGTATTAGGGTTTGAAAGCAAAGGTAACCCTCCCTCAGTCCTATTATTTTATTTTTTAGTTTGAAACAGAATCTCAATATGTTACCGAGTGCCTCATGAAGTTGCTGAGGCTGGCTTTGAACCTGTACTCCTCTGCCTCAGCCTCCCAAGTACTGGGTACAAGCAGGTGTCACCAAGCCTGGTTCTGAGACTCATTTTGACCTTCCCACTTAAGAACCTGGAAAAACAACCTGAAAATATTCAATATTGAGTTGTTCAAATTTCAGAGCTCTATGGTCACTTGAAACTTAAAATAGTGAAGCTTTAATTGCATGAGACATTTGCTTTTACTCGTTGTATAGTTTAAATTCACATTCAACATTATACAAACCCACACACATATAAATATACATACACTTTAACTCAGAGACATTCTACCACTGAGATATGACCCTGGCCCTTTTTATTTTTTATTTTAAAACACGGTCTTGCTAAGTTGCTGAGGCTGACTGTGAACCTGCAATCCTCCAGCCTCAGCCTCCCAAGTACTGGGATTGCAGGCATGCGCCGCCAGGCCTGGCTCATATTTTACTGATTAACAATGAGTCTTTTTACAGAAGGACTCTTTTTTCTCTTGTCAGACCAAATGAATGTTAAAACCCCCTCAACGTCCTTAAAAGAAAGCAAAGTAGTGTGGGGGAAATATAAGTAAAAGTCACAAAAAGAAACATTTCACACATTTTTCTTTCTACCCTTTTTACAAGTTGTACATCAGTTACAAAAGCACAGTGGTGCGGGGAGAGGCGGCCGAGGGTTTCATAGGACCTCATCCGAGGGTGCTCTTGCTCTGATGGTGCCTGGAGCTCTGCCCTAATGGGGAGCAAGGCTATTTAGCTCAGAGAATTTCCAACCATAACAGCCAAGGGAAAAATATAAATATTAGTAAGTGCTTAAAAGTCATTAAATGGTTTTGATTTAAGATAATCACTTTATGTAGTATCATATCTCCCTTCTTTCCCAGCTATTGATTATTATGCCTATCCTAAAAATTTATCTAACGAGAGTTATAGCATCGAGCAAGTATAGTGTATTTATGCGGCCTTTTAACGAAATGAACAAAATAAGCAGTATCTCATCTCACCTCTTAATGTTTCTATTTAGACTTTATTTTTATCAGAATAAATGGGATTTCTCATAAATGGTAGGTATTATTTAGAGAAATTCTTTAAGCTTCCTCTTTAAAATCCTTCATTTAGCATCAGTATGGCTATTGGCTATAGCACTAAATAAGTAAATACATGAAATAAGTAAAAGCAATTTCCTCGCCGGGCGTGGTGGCGCATGCTTGTAATCCCCGCCCTTGGGAGGCAGAGACAGGAGGATTGCGCAGGTTCGAAGCCAGCCGCGCGCGCTGGCTTAGGAGACCCTGTTTCCAAATAAAACAATGTAAAAATAGGTCTGGGAGTGTAGCCCGGAGGTAGAAGGGCTTCCAGGAACCCTAGTACCACAAAAAGAAAAAGGCAATTTCCTGAAACACTTTTATATACAGACTACACAAAACACCCTTCCCGACTGAGAAGCCAACATTCCTGGGATCAAACTCCATCAGATGATTTTATATTTATTTTTTTATTTTTTGGTACTGGATGTAGAATACAGGGGCCTTCTACCTCCGGGCTATACTCCCAGACCTATATTTATATTTTGTTTGAAAACAGGTCTCACTAAGTTGCTGAGAGCCTCACTAAGGTACTGAGGCTGACCATGAACCTGCGTTCCTCCTGTCTCAGCCTCCCAAGTACTGGGATTACAAGCATGAGCCACCACGCCTGGCATGATTTTATATTTAAAAAGCACATAGAATGTAGTAGCTGGCAGGACTATATTTAAAACTCTGATTAAATAAGAGAATGTAGCTGGATGTAGTGGTGCACGCTTGTTATCCCTGCGCTTGGGAGGCAGAGACAAAAGGATCTCGCTGGCTTAAGAGACCCTGTTTCCAAATAAAAATATATAAAAAAAAATAGGTCTGGGAGTGTAGCCCGGAGGTAGAAGGGCTTCCAGGAACCCCAGCATCACCAAAATTAATTAATTAATTAATTAATTAAGAGAACGTTAACAGACACAAACTAATTTCATCTTAAGCTCTTTGAAAATTGCACATTATTTACAAAACACAATTATACCCATACAAATGGATGTGTGCATAAAAATGAACAAATAACAAAGAAAATAAGAAAAATATGAAACAATCTGGGAAAATTTTCTGCATCTTCTTTGTTTATTATAGAAAGTATAATAGGACATCTGTTCCTAAAATTGCTCAATTAAAGGGCATATGAATTTTATGACTCTCATATAAGTTGCTGTGTTGTTCCCATAGCTTCTGTATCAATTTGCAAATAATCAATGAGATACGTTTAAAATAATGTGCCGGGCGTGGTGGTGCACTCTTGTCATCCCTGCGCGCTTGGGGAGGCGGGGACAGGAGGATCGCAGGTTCGAAACCAGCTTCGCTGGCTTAAGAGACCCTGTTTCCAAAAAAAAAAAAAAAAAAAAAAAATTATATATATTTGATGTCTGGGAGTGTAGCCCGGAGGTAGAAGGGTTTTCAGGAACCCCAGTACTACCTAAATAAATAAAAAATAAAATAAAATAAAATAATGTGCACTGTTAATCACCTATATCACCTAAAGTTGTGTGCATTTACACTTCTTTGTTAGAATGTATTCAGAGGACAATCCTCATGGAATAGTAATAAAGCTGCAGCTAGCTCAGACACTATTTTATCTGCTGTCTGGAATAATACACTGCAATTGAGGAAAACCAGCAAAATCTAAAGCAGCAGCAGTTGTTCTTGGACTGCGACACATCACTAAAACCCCTACAGGCCTGATGCCATCGAATATTCACCCTAAATTAACGCTGCTTCTAAGAGCCTCAATGCCTGGGTGTCATTTCAGTGCTAAACATATTCTATGTTAGGAGGTGTCAACAGAGCCCTCTTCTTTACCTGTGAAGTTAAAATATGACCACCTTGGCATAGGTAAGACCCATCTGAGGTCCTGGCTTCAGGGTTTGAAGACAAGCAGTGAAAATGGAGTGTGCAAAATCACTACGATACCAGGGAAGACGCCACTGCCAGGACTATATAATGATTCTGTGCAGTGAGCTTCAGAAATTAGAGAAGAACCCAAGTGCACCTCTAAGTCTTTAAATGAAAAGAGTTTAACCACAGCCTCCAAAAATTTCTGTATGCCTTTTCTATTTCCACTTTTAAGAGGTAACTTCTGCTTTTAAAGGGCAGCTTCTGCTTTAAAAATGAAGACTGTAGTGCAACATAAAAAGGACAGAAATCCAGAATGCAAAAAATCATGTTTTATGCGAACACTTACCTTAAACACTTTAATCAAAAGAAAAGCTTAAGAGAAAAAATATGGAAAGGAATTACGTGTTGATATACAAAACCAAAATTAAGGTCAATATTGAGAAAGCAGGCTGGACATGGTGGCAGATGCCTGTAATCCCAGTGTGTGGGCTCGAGGATAGCCCCAGCAACTTGGTGAGAACCTTCTCTAAAACACAAAATAAAAAGGGCTGAGGTGTAGCTCAGAGATGTCCCTGGGCTCATTCCTTGGTACACTAAAAAAAGAAGACAAAGAAAGCTAGCTAATCGCCGTTGTTCTACTATGTAACAGCTTGGTCATGTTACTATACCACTCTGAGGCTCAGTTTTCTGAGGAAGACAGTTTATTCTTCACGGGGTTATTTTATTCTAGAACACATATATATAACACAATTACAGGCAAAAGTGAATGCTGATTAAATGTTAGCTATCACCAAGGAGAGCAGCTGAAGAAAAACCCCACTGAAAAATGTAGGACAAGCCTTACCTCTGAGATGGAAATAAAGTGGCCAGTACGGCAGAATACAAAGAACAGCACTTACAATTACAAACTTAAAGACTTAACACACCGAAACAAAGTCACCAAAAATGGCTTCTGGATTAACTGATGATTTACAGGTGTCGATGGTCAGCCCTGGCTGGATTTGGCTTTCTTCTAATCTGATGACACAGCCGACACCCCGGGTGACGGATGAGCAGCTGCTCTTCCCCGTCCTGATAACTAAGCTCATCTGCAGCAACAGGAGGTTCAAGGACATACTCACCAAACTGAATTTCACAACGACAACGGAAACATCTCCTGATCTGTGCAGTATTCAACAGGCAGTGTAATGTAGCCTAATATAAGACCCATCCTTTCCTTGGCTCCTACATCTCAGCTATAGAAACATGGAAGTCCTCTTTTAATAATTCTGAAATATTTCTTATTTAAGATACACAAACTAATTTTAATTAGATATATCAATGAAAGAGTTATAAGATAAGAATATAGATGGACACTTCAAACATTCTTGCTTTCCCATTTCAAATGTTATTTGTAGAGAAGTTATTTCTGCCTAGCACTGCTGTGGCAAGGCCGTGTTGATGAAAGATACACAAGTGGAGGTCTGTACCCAAATAGAAATTTGTATACAAAATATCCAATAAAGTACTCAACGGTGGGAAAAAGTAATCAATAGTATTTCAATAGATTTCTTAATGCTTATTCAAGAGGTTAACTTTTGTAAAAAGTGGTCAAATTGCTTCCAAGAATAAGGACAAGCTGCCCCAGCAGCTTGCCAGAGTTGTATCACCTAAAATGTCCTCTCTTCACTTGGTTTCTGTGCTTTACTATTTTCCCTCTCTCTCCTATTAAACTGGTTACTCAGCCTTTGCTCCAACCTTTTTTTCTCCCCCTCCCCCTCCTTCTTCTTTGTGGTACTGGGGATGGAACCCAGGGTCACTGTTGGTTATTGAACCCAGGGTCATTGTACCTCTGAGCTACATCCCCACATCTCAGTCCTTCTTTTCTTTTCTTTCTTTCTTGTTTTGAAATAAGATCTCACAAGTTTTCTGCAAATCTCACTATATGGCTGAGGTTGAAACTTGCAACACTCCTATCTCAGTCTCCCAGTACTGGGATTCACCAGCGTGCCGGCTCCAACTTCCTGTGTTGGAGATACTGGAGCGCCCTGGTTCTCATCCTCGAGCACGCACCCCCTAGGCCATCTCAATTCTTCCCCTAGCTTCAAGCCTCTAGGCTAATGATACTGCATCTCCTTAGTTCAGCTCTATTTGGGTGTCTATTTCATACTCTGAACTTAATCCGTCTCAAATCTGCTAACAGTCTTCTCCATCTCCCCTCTTCACACCACCCACATCCCACAGCCAGTCTATCAGGAAATCCTAGTTTCAAATGCAACCATTTTTCCATGATGTCTACTGTCTAAGCCACCATCTTCTCAACTCCAGACTACTGCGCCAGCCTCCTACACGTTCTTCCCGCTTCCACTTCTGGCCCCTAAAGACAACTTTTCACAGAGCAGCCAAAGGAATTCCTTTAAACATAAATCACAAGATGTCACCGCCTACTCAACCTTCCAGCAGCTTTCTTCTTCTACCTCACATAGACTCTACACTCCTTGTCGCGGCCTACAGGACTACAGCGTCCATCTCTAGCGCCTCTCCACCCCGTTCACCTTGGCACTGCACTGGCCACCATGATTCTTCAAACGAGCCGGGTGTACTCCACCAGCACGCGGTGCTTCCTCTGACGTTCACTGTCTCAGTTAATGAAAACCTCTGGTTAAACAGTTCTTCCTTGGCCATCCTATCTAAAAGAAGTATCTCATATTACTACACTATTTTATTTTCCTCCATACCTCCTACCATGCAATGCATTCAGAACAGGATACCAAATAACTCAAATATGAATAGACAAGCTGCATTTTAAAGAATCCCATCATAAAATGTGTCTGGTGCCCACTAATTAACAAATCTAAAGCCAGATGTCAGCAGACTCAAACTACTAAAATAAAAACAAGTACTCAACAAAAATTTAATTAAAATGATTTGATCTCCAAAAAGAATAACTGATGATAGCAGCCCAAACCATGAACTAATCTCTAATAGAAGATGGACAGAGCCAGCTTTGTTTTAGATGCTTACACTGTAGAGACTCTAAGACTCATGGTTTTTAATAGAAACCTCTCTCCATGGGTCTGTCCACATATTCACCTTAATATAACATTCATTTTGGTGTCCAAGTAATTTGTACTTCATTACTACATGTTTAATTATCATAGTTATTGGAGAAAAGTCAATAGCTACTCTTCCATGCCTACCTTCTTTTTCTTTTATAAAGAGATACAGTAGGTACACAATGAATTTCAATAGGAAAACATGGATAAAATGATAGCATTCACAACAAATGGGTACAGACGCAATGGCAGATTTAGATACTCACCATTCTGGACCCCACTGATTTAGGCAAGATCCTTATAGATTGTAAAACCCCAAAGTGTCATCTCACCCATTACTTGCTAATAGCAAAGTGAGGTTGATTCCTAATCACTGAGATATTTACTGTCAGCACCTTGACAAAGGGCTCATATTTAAGCTAACGGTGACAATAGGTGCCTTCTGATGAGGTACAATGTATCACAGTACCACCTATAAACTACTCCTTCCATAAAAGTCTAACTTCAATCAAGTCGTCCCTCTAGATCAAACTTCCAGTTTATAAAAAAATATATATATGACAATAAGTTAAATGTCACCATAAGGGAACAGCTAGGGAAATCCTGGCCTGTTTTCTTCAGAATATCAATGCCATAGGAAAAAGGGGGACAATTTCAAATTGTAAGAGACTAAACAATCAAATACAATTTGAAAACCTCGAGTGGATCATAAACTATAAAAAGCCCTATGGGAAATAATCAGGAAGATTTTAACATGCTAAAGAATTGCGGGGTGGACCATTATTATATCTGCAACTTACTCTCAATGTTTCAGAAAATATAATAATTAAAAATACAGACTATATATGCACCTATGTGTGTTTAAGCACACACATATATAGACCCAGACGTGATAAAATGTAATCTGCTGATTCAAGGTGTTCAGTTCATGGGTAATCAACATTCTGGTCTTTCAATTTTTCTATATACTTAAAAAAATTCAAAATAAAGCTATTAAACTTTTGCATTTAATGTTCAGCATTTACAGTACCTGGTTCTTGTATGACATCTACCTTCCCCACACTGATCTGAAGAGTTTCACCATTCTTTGCAAAAGCCTCCCATTCAGAATCAGTCTGCTGGCAGGAAGGACACCATGGAGCGTAACTGTAAAAGAAGAGGATAGCTAATCAGTACAAACATACACGACAAAATCTGTAAAACAAAATAGAGAAATAAAATATTTTGCAAAAATATATTTTTAACTGAAGAAATTTATAAAAGCAAGCTTTACCAAAATTATTCTCTACAGAAAAGAAGAAGCCTCTTTTGACCCCAGGATTTAGTATTTGAATATCAAGTCTATGGGGGGGAAAAAAGATTTAGTATTTGAATATCAAGTCTATGGGGAAAAATAGCCAATGTTTGAGGATATGTTCAGAAATTATTGTAATATATAGAAATGTTTTCATGTTATTACAGTTGAACCAAATCTTGTCACTTTCAGTGACAGTGAACACTGTTCTGAGCAGTGTTCATGAGGGAGTCTCTGGAGCAGCCAGACCAGTTTCAGATTCATGGCAGCTACAGATCCGGGGACAGAGACCAGAAGATCCGTGACTAGTGGGTCCTCAAGCACACCTCCAAACAGCCAAACATCTGTTGCAGTTCTGAAGCAATCCAAGAAGAAAAGAAGCTATCTGCTAACCTATGCAATATTTCCTTAAATAGAAGAGAAGAAAAATATGCCTTCAAGCCAGAACCCTGCCGCTCACATCCCCCTTCAGTCACTACCACTAAGCGCTCACCAGTGAAGGGGATGGACTCAGGGCTCACAGCCCTGGAGATGAATAGAGACGCGCAGGGCAACCGCGGAGCAAGCGAAAAGGACTGAGGTACAGGCACCGCAGAGCGGCAGAGCGCAGAAAGGCCCAGCAAGGCCGCAGAAGGCAGGAGTAACACCAAGGAGATGTGAAGGAGTGTTCTAACCCAGGCAGAGAAAAGAACAGGAGCAAAGGCTCACAGCACTGAGAGGGGAAGGTGATGACACCACCCGCTGCCTTCCAGTAAAGTAAGACTTTACTGGAAGCTCCATGATACGGCCCTAAGTGCGAGAGAGTTAGGACCAGGTTTGAACTGTGGAGGATCTGAGGCTGTGGCTCCTGTTGATAGTGTATAAGAGAAGGGTGAGATGGAATCAGAGAGAGGACTGGGGCAGGGCCATCGGGCAGCATGTGAGTGGCTTCCCCTTGCCTTCCCATGTCCCAGAAAGGACCATTAAAGACTCATACCATGAAGCGCTGAACTCTTCTCAGGGTTTGGTCTGCAAATGATAAGATAGACATCTAAAGAAGTTTACTACGAAGAAAATGTGGATTGAGTAATATTCTCTTAAAAGACATATCCAAGTTCTAGTCTCAGAACCTGTGAATGTGGCCTTATTTCAAGAAGGGGTCTTTGCACATTAAATTAAGAATCCTGGAATAAGAGCATCTGATCTAAGATGGACCCTAAATTCGGTAACAGTTCTTTCAGGAGGAGGAGAAGGGGCTGCCCAGAGAAATGGGCAGAAGCCATGGGAAAATGCAGGTAGACGTTAGAGAGTAACGCAGCTCCAGGCTGAAGAACACGGCACCAGGGACGCAGCTGCCACAGACAAGGGGTGAGGTAGAGGGGCACCCCACGCCCCGGGGGCGCCAACCCTGCTGCACCTTGACTTTGGACTCTGCACCTTCAGACCTGTGCGGAAGTAGGGTTCTACTGTTAAAGTTACCCAGTCTGTGGTAATTTGTCATAGCACTCCAAGGAAAGTAATACAGAAAAGAAAATATTTTAAATTAGAAGGAATTCAATCAAATAAATCTTATAGAGAATTACAGAGCTGGCAGCTTAATATAAAATAATGTGGACAAACAATACCATATGCTGGAAATCCATTTCAAAATACTAATGACACAATTAAAAGGAAAATTAACATCCACAGAATAATGTCACAAAAATACAAAGGATCAAGTGGAAAAACATTTGGTTTTGCTTAATGATACCCAGAAAGCAGTAAATAAAATAACCAATGCTCACAAAATAGAACCAGATACTCCAGAAAACAAACAAGCACACAAACAAACAAAAATCAGGCGTATGCTTTAAATAATATTTCAGGATGCCACCAACAGCTTTTTTAAAATCTGCTTAAACTTATTTAAAATCTTTAATCCAAGTCAAAATACTGAGGAAAATAAACGTAAAAATGTCTTGCTATCATTAAATAATATAACAAGCAGATTTTATATAAATGAAAAACAAGGGCTACAGGGCAGGAAGTGCAGATGAACCAAAGCTGGAAATGTAATCACAGCAGCTGAACCCCAACAGAGGGGGGAAACCCCCTCTATTTTTATGTCTGTTTAAAAATAGTCAATTTTTTTAAAGACTTGATTAAAGAGACACAGAAAGTTGTCGAGAGCCCTATAAAAATTGTGAATCCTTTCAACTTAATATTTTCTTCCACTTATGGAAGAAAATAATTTACCTTACGTTTTTACGAAAGGTAACCGCTACATTCCTACATTAAGAGAGAAAAAAACGTAGGGGAAAAGAGGTAGAAAAAAACCCTGCACTCCCCAAAGCAAACAAAATGCGCACATGTGCACACACACACACACACACACACACACACACACACACGCCCGCAAACTCGCGCATCATCGAGGAAAGGAAACCAACTAAGGTGAAAAGTGGTAAAGTGCCCAGATTCTGTCACAAAGTTTGTGTTCAGCAGGATGCAGCTCTCCGTTCACAAGTCCTTTTAAGATCTTCAACTGTGCAAAGGCACGTGCAACATCATCAAACATCTGAGGCAACGATACACAGAAAATTTGCTAACAAAAAAGTGAAATCGGGCAAGATTTGGATCTTTCACATCATAAACAACATGAGGTAGGAATGTTAAAAACCAAGTTTAGAGAAAAGGATGCATTTGTATTAGGAAAAGCACTGGAAATTAGGCTGCACACAGAAGAAGGGCTGCACACAGCTGAGGCGGGCATCTCTCTCCCCAGAAGCAGCAAGACTGAGTAAAACTCAGATGCTTCCCCTCTTAGCCCCATCTCCAGAGGAGACTGCTACAGCCAACCCCCAAATCGCTCCTCAGTGCCATTAGTCTTTTCTTTTTGTTCCAGAGCTGGGACCCAGGATTCATGGACCTGAGAACAAGCTCCTGACGACTCTGAACATGGGAGTTTTTAATTTCCCTATTTCCAGAGCAAAGTATACTCCTGCCACACAGTAGGTATTCTATAAATGTATGCTGATAAATAAATGTATGATGTTTGGCAAAAATTATATTCACCCAAGAAAAGTTATTCTCTACATGTCTTCTAAATATCCAACTTAGTTGGCAAACTAGAAAATAAGGAATGCTGAAATAATCAGTATATTTCAATAGGCATTTCAGGACACTGAATAAGGGCCCTGCCACAGGAATCAGAAAGGCCAACTATGAGTTAACCATGTGATCTGGGGCAGATTAATCATCTCTCCAAGCCTCAGCAGCCCCAACTGTAAAATGGGATATCAGTAGTTCCCTTAGAAACCTCCTGGGAGATTGGATGAAACCTGCAAAACAAGCACACAGTAAGAACAATCCTTAATAGAAATCACATTTGACTGCTTGGTTTAGAAAACATTTTATAATACCTGAGCTCATCTGAGCCTCACTGTCAAGATGATAAAGCAGGTTCAGAGGCTTGCTTTATGGTCGTCTAAGATCGCTCAGAGCAAAAATCCAGGAGGAGGTATTTATGTGATTAAAAGAAAAAATGAACACTCAGAGAAAAAACAGAAGAGGCAAAAGAAAAAAAAATGTGCCAAAAATAAGGCAGAAATCTTAAAGCATAATGTAATAGATTTTAGACACTCTTTGCTTTACTCCCCTAGGACACTGTCTTTGCATACATGTGCTACAGTAGTAATTACTAAGTTACACAAATCTAATTAAATCAGTTCCTAACTTCTAGCTAGGCTATTCTAAAAATTGGTACTGTGGTGAAATTGGTCTTCAGATACACAATCATAACACATCCTCAGGCATGTCACTAAGGTGATTCTAAACTACTGAACTTTCCACATTGCCGGGACCCACTGCTCTCTGGCACTATCAGTGCCGCTACTTCTGA
Organism: Muscardinus avellanarius; assembly: GCF_963383645.1. Lineage (NCBI taxonomy): Eukaryota > Metazoa > Chordata > Mammalia > Rodentia > Gliridae > Muscardinus > Muscardinus avellanarius. Next base: position 10,223,252 of record NC_137805.1, on the reverse strand, counting down.
GATTTGGTCACAGCTGGTTGTGTTGGAATGCACCAACATGTTCTTTCCGTGGTGAAGATAAGACAGCTCTGAGTTAAGTGTGGGATTTGCTTCACGATTGATGCAGCTTATAAAATTATTACTATTCTTTTATATCTGAAGGACAATAAGTTAGACAAAAATTTAGAACCTGTTATCAATAAAATATCTACAGGGGTAAAAAGGCATGCAAGGATAAGTCATATGACCTTCACTGTCTCCTCTCCTTTTTTCTCTCTCTCCATACATAATTTATGCACATATAATTTATTCATGTACATATGCATAAAGAAAACTCATCAGAAAAGATTGAACATGATCTTCATTTATATTATTTAAAACTAGGAGCCAGGCACAATGACACAGACCTGTAATCTCAGCTATTTGGGAAGCCGAGTCACTAGGACCACAAGGTCTAGGCCAGCCTGGAAAACTTAGTGAAGCCCTATCTCAAAATAACTAATAAGAAAAGGGATGGGGTAGAGTAGCCCTGGGTTCAATCCCCAGTAGCACAGAATAAAATAACTAGCTCACAATGGCAGTCTTTTCCTAAGAACTATAAAGATCTGACTTGCCATAAACTTGTGCCTTGCACATAAATGAATCCTTCTTTGATTTAAAAGCCTTCATGGGGAATTAGCATCATTATTGTTCTAGAAAATGTAAAAAAGTATCTTTTCTACTTAAACTTTTTGAGGGTCACAGTAATAAGTAAAATTAGAAAGCATCATAAGGCATTTGAAATATATTTCAGATAGCCAAAATGCTGTCAAATTTCACCAACTCAGCTATACTGCAAAGAGTATACTCCATTCCTGGGGGAGCCAAATTCCACAGGTTAATATTCATGCACAAAGTAAGATAGTGAGGTTATGATGGAAGTAAGGACCTTGATTCCTTTATTACACAAAGTCACTGAACTTCATGTGAGATTTCATTAGATATACTAAATATTTTAGAGAAATGACGCATTCAAATATATTTTCTAGGAAGAAAATTTTATTAAAAGTAAGTTTTTATTCAACAATAGTGAATATTTTTCTTCTTCTGTCTTGGCTGTAATCTCCAGTATTTCTAGTACATCCTCTTTGTTGACTTTTTCATAACCTTGCAGAAATGAGATGGATGATCACAGACAAAATTTCGCTTAGAATTTGCCTCTAAACATTCAGCAGAAACAGTGACAACAAAGAGAAAGAAGTATACTAGGTTCATTTTCTACAACTTAAATAAAACTAAATCAAAATGTCAGCAAATGATGCCTTAACAACATCAAGTGTCATTCTACCTGAAAAATCTAGAAACAGTCTTCAAGAAGAACTGAATGGAGTGCTGAATGCCGGTGCGTCCCCATCACTCTGGATTTTATTATGATGAGAGCCTATAAGGCACCCGTAAAAGAATGTTAAAAAAAATTGAAACCCTTATGCTCATATCTATTTCCTTAACAAACCATTGCTAGAACACTTCATCTCAAAATGTAGAGAGAAGACAAAAATTGACAGCTATTTGAAAATGATGACACCCTAAAAATGAAGACTCCCTGTAGACAGTAACTTCTGTATCACACATCACTAGTACCTGGAACAGCAGGTCCTGGGTCTCAGAAATACTTATGACACAATGAACACATGGGAGATGGCAGTGGTTACCGTTAGTACTTAAGATACACAGATGCTTCTTTAGTGATATACTTGAAGAAACTCTTGAATCAAGAGACAAAGTCTATCATGCATTCACTTATTTTAGTCAAAAAGGACTAAACACTTATTTAAAAGTTTATTGCCTAGAAGAAGAATGAAACTAAAACCTAGAACAAAAGCAAATAAATTTATAACTAGTTATAGTAAGGATCATGATAGACACAGCAGGGCATTGTAAGACAGACTGTTCCTGAGGAGATGGGATAGAGGGAGGCCCAGGGAACTTTTTAAAAAGTAAAAATGAGAAAGACAACATTCCACAAGAATGCTGGAATGATCAGCATTTGGAATATGTAATGTAAGCATGCAACTGTTTACTCTAAGTGCTGAGAAGGAAGAGGATTTAGAGGTGATTTGATGTTAAGTTTCAGTAAAACTTTAAAGTCTTTGTGGAAACAACCCCAAATCAAATACTTCTACCTTTGCATATTTTAAATACCCATAACAATGCCTAGAGCAATGTCTCCAGTTAGAGGCACTGAGGTGTGCACAGGAAGTGGGAGTTAGAATTCTGTGATGTCACAGGACAGAATGCAATGGGCAGGGCCAGGAGGCCAGGGCTCTGCAACTTGTGGGCCATTCCAGCAAGTCCAACTACCCAGCTATGATGCCAACAGTGCCCTACTGCGAACCACTGATGAGTGTCAAACACAGAAGAAACACCCAGTAAGCATTTATTAAATACATGAGTGCTGTTTGTGCCACTTATTTCCTTCAGAGCAGTGTACAGTGCCAGTCCCATGAAACCAAGGTTGTAACTCATTCATCTTCACTTTCCCAAGTCCCTAACTGTAGAGAGCCATTAAGGTTTTCCACTTATCGTTACTAAAAGAATACTTCTGTCCTTCCTTAGCGATTGTCCTTCACTCAGCTGACTGTCCTTTGCCCAGAGTCAACAAGGTTTGGGGTCATGGAGGGTTCAAAGTAATTATGGTCTGAGAGAAGAATTTTAGGTTCGTGTTGTTCGTGATGGCACGAGGGTGTAGATTGACCTGCCCGTGATGTATGTACTTTGGATTGGTCATTATTGTATTCCGGTGTAACCTGAAGTGAGAAACTGTATGAATACCACAAGAGAAATAAACCCGGGATCGGCAAGTAGAGATATTGACCCAGGAGTAGACTGGCGATTCTCCCTTCCTTGAATTGAATTCTTTAATCCTCACTCCTCTCTTCTGAACCGTACTTTTGCCGGCACCTGACTTGACACAAAACAAGAATCTCTTAAACATTATATCCACAAATCAAGACAATGTATTAAACTGCAAGGAAGTGTAACTATTTGACACAGGCAATTTAAGGCAATGATATTCAATATATTCCCTAAAGGTATGGGAAGGATACTACAAAGACAACCCCCAAACCCAGGGGTCCTAGGGAAATAAATGAGGCCTTCCTCCATCTCCTGGTATTTAATCTATTTAAAACTGTGAACAGTCCAAGAACAAAGTCAGAAAAAAAAAAGTGTTTTATAACAGCAAATCTACTTTATGGAAGTAAATTAACTAAAGATTCACTTTTTCTGTAGATACTAGTTTAAACTTACAAAGGTTAAACTATCAAGCTATTAGAATATCTACTTACTTGGGGAAGAAAAGCCACCAGAAGAATACACAGAATAGATCACACTGCATACTTTGTGTTTCAAAAGAACAAAAGTAGTATTCTCCAAGACTGCATAAGGGAGTCAGCAAGTGTTTAAGAGAGCAAAAGGTTGCAAATCAACTGAAAGAAGGAGAGCAGGAAACAATGGCCAGAATAGGAGCATCAGAAGATCTTCTTTAAAAGCACAACAAGCCAATTATAGTGGCATGGCAGAAATGGGTGGACATTATAATCTAATACGTGAAAGCCAACAAAAGAGAAACAAATACAGTAAGACCACAGCGCTAAAGAAAATTAAGTAACAATGGAATAACTTTACAGATTTATAAAAAGATTTCAGAAAAGAAATGGAGAGTTACTGCAAATATATTCTCAACAGATATTTCTCTTTAACACAGAATTGCTTTTTTAAAACTGGAAATTCAATTGCAAGAATCCCAAAACTTAGCTCTTTGAGAAAGACAATTTAACAAGCTAAATTCTACAATAAAAGCTTTTTGTGTTTCAGAGCTTCCAAATGCTGGTAAACCCTTCAAAATTAAATTGAATTATCAATACCAATATCTGCATAAATTGCATTACAGGGCTATTGTATGGCAGGAGATATAAAAGAACAGATTCCCAGAAGAAAGGCAACACGTAAGCAATGAACAAATTAAGAAGTATCATTTACAGTGAGGCTATGCTGGCCGTGGTGGCGCACGCTTGTAATCCCAGCACTTGGGAGGCTGAGACAGGAGGATCGCATAGGTTCGAAGCCAGCCTCAGCTACTTAGTGAGGCTCTCAGCAACTCAGTGAGACCGTGTCCAAATAAAGTATAAAACAGGTCTGGGAGTATAGCCTGGAGGTAGAAAAGCCCCTGGGTTCCATCACCAGTACTACCAAAACATAAAAAAAAATTAAGTGAGGCTAAATTGTTATCAATTTTTAATACTATCAGAAAGGTTCCTAACTTGCCTCTTTAGAGAATTTAAGGATATCATCTGCAGATTTCTAATAGTCTATTGTAAGACTGAACAAAGTGTCGCCATGAGAGGCAGTACAAACACATTTTGTTCTCTCATATACATCAGGGGGGAAAAAAGTTGATAATGTGTGAATTCTGAGAAATTTACAATAGGTCCACTGTGGTACTGAGAATACAGTAATTTTATATTTTTTAAAGTGTTGGATTTTTTTCAAAGGGAAGAGGAGGAATATCATCTACTAAAACAGAGAAAAAGTAAAAACAGGCAAGAGCACAGTGTTTCTTCAGAGAGAGCACTTCTGAAGAAAGTTCTGATATGCACACAGAAGTTGGATATACAGCAAGTGATGTGCACACATATGGATGGATGGATCTCCTTGACTCTCACTATGGTGTACACTTACAGTGCAACAATAAAAATATTTTTAAAAAAACCATGGCACATCTGTCATCCAGGACTTGGGAGGGAGACAGGAGGATAGGCAGGTTCAAGGCCAGACTCAGCAACTTAGCTACACCCTGTTTCAAAAAAATTTTAAAAATAAATAAAAATAGCCGGGGGTGTAGCTCAGAGGCAGAATAACCCTGGGTTCAATCTCCATCACAAAAAATACAACAACAAAAAGCATATAAAAAAACGAAGTTGGATGTAACAGCTGAAGCCCATCCCCTTCCAGCCTGGCTTCCTATCCTAAGGGTGAGACCTGACAGCCTTACGTCCAGGTTTACGAGAGACTCTTCTTGTACCACATGACAAGTTGACAGCAACTCATTATATCATCTAGGTTCAATCACTTATAAAAAGGTAAAACTCGGGCCCTCACCACAGCCAAACACAGGAGTGGTTTACATTTAGAAGTTTTACATTTCACATTTAGAAGTTTACTGGGGCAATGATATTCAACACATTTCCTAAAGGTATGGGAAGGATACTGCAAAGATAATCCCCAAACCCCATAGCTTTAGTGTTCTTAGTTCTTTCACTTAAAAAAGAAAAAAGCATAAAAAAGGAACTAAAGGAGCTGATGTCATTAAATATGAGGCCTTTCTGCTTTGATACAGAATACAAACATAGAGACACAAATTCAGTTTAACCAGAAAACTAACATCTGAAAAAACTACATGGTATAAGAACCTAAGAAAAGAAAGAACTTCTGTAGTAGTTGCTGAAGAAACACAGTCTCTCTACAGTCCTTATGATTATTACAAACAAGGCAGTCCTAACATAAAGCTCCACTTAGCTTAAAAAACTCTTGTGGAATATAACCTTCTCACTTCCACCCAAAGCAGTTAAGCAGCTTAATAAGTTGTTCATGTCTGTAGCTTTAATAGTTTCACAGATTTATTATAACAAGGGCGTCTCATTTAGTGATCTAAATATCCCCTTTGCAAACAAAAGTGAAATGTCTGTTTTAAGGCATGTTCTTTGAGCAATGTGATTTGTTAAGTGACACAATCTTTGGCTCTGATCTCACAGTGAGTTTTTCAATCCTAGGTATCTGCCTGCAATCTAAATTGAAAGAATCAAAATTTGGGCTTGGATAAATAAAGAAGCTACTCTGAGTGTTTATGTTCTGAATGAGCAAGTGTCAAATATTAGTGAGTAAGCATTTATATTGCCTAATAGCACAGACTACAGAGATGTGGTCTCAGCAATTATTTCTCTATTCTTTATTTTCCATACAACATGATGGTCTCTCAAGCCTATTCAGTCCCCGGTCAATTTCAAGTCTTCCTTCAAATGATCACTTCCTGGCTGTTCAACTTTTTTTTTTTTTTTTTTTTTCTTGCAGTACTGGGAACTGAGTCCAGGGGCATTCTACTTACGAGCCACACCCCCACATCCCCAGCCTTATTTTTTTTATTTTAAAACAGTGTCTCACTAAGTTGCAGAGGCTATCCCTGAACCTGCTATCCTTAGGTCTCAGCCTCCCAAGTACTGGGATTATAGGCACATGCCACCATGCCCAGCTTTTCAAAGCAAATCCTTTGCCTTCTTCTAATTCAAAATACTGTTTTCCATCCTTTATTTTTTTATTTTGGTACTGGGGGTTGGGGATGGGTCCCAGGGCCATTCTACCTCCGAGCTATCCCTCCAGCCCAATGTTTTATTCTTTATTTTTTGAAACAAGGTCTCACTGAGTTGCAAAGGGCCTCATTAAGCATCCTCTTTAAGCGAGAGAAACATAAAACACTGTTTAACTTCTATTGTTGAAAGGTCAATGACCTTTTATGACATCAGCACAATTATGATATCTACCCAAAAGTCCTACCTCTAATAATTCTAATATCAGCATTTACTTGTAATCTTGTTGTAAAACTTAAAATAAGGAAGGCGCCTATGTTTATGTTTTGTTTTCACAATGACATCTCAAGGTCTTCCAAATAAAAGAGACTGCGCTATCCGGACAAACTGGTCTGCCTCTCAGTTCTGCCATGACTTATTCAACACCTACCTTAACTAGCCTGTGCTTGGCGTTCACAACGCACCTCGTGCAGGTGAATGCCTGTTCTTTCTCCTGTACATGCATATTTCTACCTCTGAGCTCACGGTTTTCTTGCATTTCCCCCCTGCTATCTCCTTCTTTTGGCAAACTGCCCATTCCACACCTGAAGTACCATCCCCAAGGTGTGAGCCTGGTGCAGGACGCGTCCATTGCAGAGGCCGCCGGGGGGTCGGACCCGCGCACGCGCAGAGCGAGCGCCCGGGCGGCGGGTCCCGGCCCCAGGTCCAGCCCGGGGCGACCGGGCGGGCACACTCACAATTTCAGCATCCACTCGCCCTCCATCACCAGCGTCCAGTTGGAGGCGGTCATGGGCTGGACCCGGCTGGGCTCCGCCGGCAGCGCGGCCTGCTCGGGGCCCTCGGTTGCCGTCGCCGCGGCGACCCAGGCGGCCAGGAGCGCCGTCAGCAGCGGGCCGCCCGCCATGTCGGCGCGGAGCGGCGCTGCCCGCGGGGCTGTGGCCGAGCGGCGGCGGGGCCGGGCGTGGGGCCGCCCGCTGGCGGGGGCTTTCTGTACCGAGGAGCGGGCGCCGAGCCGCCCCGCCTCCGCCCGCCGCGCACCGGACCGCGAACGCCACGCCGGGCCGCACGCGCGCCTTTTATAGGCCTGCGCCGCGAGGCCACGCCCCTCCGTCCGGCCCCGCCCCGCGGTTGGCCGGGACGTCGGTTGCTACGACAACGGCAGCTCCTCCCCCCGCCCACCCCGACAGCCTCTTGGAAACAAGATCCTAGGTGATGGAAGATAAAGCGCACGCTGCTGGCTGGCAGCCCCGGGCCAGGGCGCTCGGCCTGTGGGGTTTCTCTAAAGAGAAATGTGGCCGGTGCTTTGAAAACCCACCGTTTCTTCAGTAGTAGCAAGAACAAGGGCAATGGACGCGAGAAGTCGTATGGTTAATGGAAAATGGAGGGACAGGGTGAGCTTCTCGCTAAAAAAGAACATTAAGTGCTCTTTGCTTATAGACATTGAAGCATCGCCGCCTAATTGAGGATACTGATGAAACGAGAGGATGTAATTATGTAATGGTGCGTTTAAAATATGTACATATTTGATATGTAAATATATAATTATGTATACTATATAAAATATATATTACATACCATATAAATATATAATCATACATATAATATGCAAATAAATAAAATAATATGTATATACTACGTGTGTGTGTGCGTGTGTGTGTGTGTGTGTGTGTGTGTGTGTGTGTGTGTTACTGGAGATATAACCCAGGGACATTCTACCTCCAAACTATACTCCCAACCTTGTTTGTTTGTTTGTTTTGAAAACAGGGGCTCCTAGATTGTTGACAGTCTCACTATGTTGCTGAGGCTGTCTTCCAACTTGAGCTCCTCCTGTTTCAACTTTCCAAGTGCTATTTTTAGTTTTCTAGAAACTTAAAACATGGGCACTAACAGATAAATTGAATCAATTTAGTATGACTATCCTCCTGTGGTAGTACAGTAGACCTCAGATTTCTCTTAGCTACCGTTTTGTCAGATCTGAAACGAGAGTAACCTTAAATGATTTCCAAATCTCTTTCTAGATACACGCTAGATGAATAAACACTTTTGGACCACCACACCCTGAGTATGTAAGATTGATTAAAATCAGAGCGTGAGAGAGCTTTTTCAAGTTGTCCTTTATGAGCATTTATGGGGTGTGCACAGTATGAACTCAACAGTGTGGTTAATAGATCCTGGAAACGATGGGGTTTCTCTCCTGGGCTTGAAATAAAGACAGCTTTACAACTATGAGCACATCAGGCACTAGCAAGCAATCTCCAGTCAGTGGTATAGGGAAGATTAATTTTGCTCACAGAGAAAAGTTTGCTTGAATTGGGTGTTAATTAGTAGGAGATAAAGCTTACTCTTGATAAGACCCAGCTCTTATCATCAAAATATAACAGAGTTTATAAGCTATTGTAAATTTGAGAAACATCTGGGCAGTGAATATTACTAAGACACATTGTTATTGTATACGGGTCAATCCTAGAAAGTCAATGGAAAACATTTTACTGTGCTTATAAAAAGAATCATAAAATCCGGGCGTGGTGGCGCATGCTTGTAATCTCTGCACTTGGGAGGCTGACAGGAGGATCGCACAGGTTCGAAGCCAGCCTCGGCTACTTAGTGAGACCCTGTTTCCAAATAAAATATAAAATAGGTCTGGGAGTATAGCCCGGAGGTAGAAAAGCCTCTGGGTTCCACCCCTAGTACCACCAAAAAAAAAAAAAAATCATAAATAGGACATTGATCATTCTTTTAGTGTAGCGTTTTGGTATAGGATGTTTACTGGCATAAAACATTCTTAAAACAGCATTTGATAACAATTACTACTAATTTTGTTGAGTGCAATAAAGATCATATAGCTGTACTTTTTAAGTTCTTATTGGTTATAAATAGTAAAATATTTATGAGTGAAACAATATGATGTTTAGAATTTGCTTTAACCCCCCCCCCCAGAAACAAAATGTAGGGAGTAGCACTGAAATTCAGTGTTGATGTTCATCTACTGTTATGAATGTTGAGAAGTTTTCAAATGAGTTGTAAAGACAAAGCATTTAATCTGGGTGTGATGGCACACATCTGTAATCCGAGTACTTGGGAGACTGAAACAGGAGGCTTGCAGGTTGGAGGACAGAAAGCCCCAGTAATGTAGTGTCAGCAACCTAACAAGACCCTGTTTCAAAACGAAAATAAAAACAGCTGGGGGTGTAGCTCAGAAGTAGAATGCCCTGGGTTCAATCCCCAGGACCACGAAAGAGAGAGAGACAGCCTCTAAGACACAAACGCCCTCAGTGCTGAAGCAATTCTGCCTCTGATACAAATTGTATGTTCAGGTATGTTCTGATACAAATTGCATTTCTTGGCCTTTGGGTGGAGGAAGACAGAGAAGGAAGGTAACAATACAGCAAGTATGTGCTACAAGGACTTTGCCATGAAGGAACATAGACCAGAATAAAGGAGCAGTTACTGCTAGACCTCGATGGTAACCAGGTCTTGACACTTACTAGCCATGTGATTTAAAGCTACAACTTGTTTACACCAAGGTTCTGCTCAAATGCAGGTTAGTGAAAGGAGCTGATCTCCAAGGTATAAGCTGCTCTCAAGATGGTGTAAGTACATGTCATGACTCAGAAAGGGTTATTTGGAGGCCAATATATATTTTGGTTAGCATGACACACAGTGTCCTTTGCAGACCAACTTGGGTTTGCCCACCTTACATCCCGCAGCCCGTGCTCCAGTAGCACCAAGCTGCCCCCCGCCCAGCTCCCAAACACACTGTTTTGCGATGCCTGCCTGCCTCTTCATTCTGCTTGCAGTACTCTTCTCCAGTTGCCTAGTGAACCATTACTCTGCCTCAGTCATGTAGTTTACGTCTTACTCAAATGGCCTGAGTTACCAAGCTGCCTCCTAGACAGTAGGTGTCCTGGACCATTCCCTGGTTCCCAATGACCTTCACATAGGTATAAATTTTCCTTATGCTAGCCTATTCAAGTTATCTGTTGCTGCATAAACAACCATCCCAACACTCATCTCTCATGGCTGTGGGGGTAGAAGGCCTGAACTGAGCACATGTGTCAGCGTGTGTTCCTTCATATGGTGACAGCTGCTGAGAGTCTAAGGACAGAGTTACAGTCCTTTGCATTCACATCTGCCACCTGGTTCAGGATTGTTGGGACAGCCAGGGTCTGCTCAGGCATCTCTCTTATCCCAATGGTCAAACAAGGCACTGGAGGCCAGCCTAGACTAAAAAGGGAAAAGAAGTCAGATTTTCTCCCTTAACACGAAGCAGCAAAATATAAATTGTGGCCATTTTTGATCTACCAACAAATCACATAAAGCACACCTGATGGCACATGCCTGTAATCCCAGCAACCTGAGAGACTGAGACAGGGGAATCACAAGGACAAGTCAACCTGGGCAGCTTAGTGAGGCCCTGTCTCAAGAAAACAAAACAAAACAAAACACACAAGATTAGTACTGAACCTCTGTGGTGCAGTACTCTTGGCTTCCTCCCCACACCATGCATACAAAGTCACTGAAAATATGGAATTGTCACTGAGTATAATTTAGCCTTTTCTGTGGAAGCACATGCTTAATTTCAGTACTTGAGAGGCTGAGCCAGGAGGATCACAGGTCTACAGCCAGCCTCAGCAACTTAATGAGGACCTGTTTCAAAATAAAAAGCAAAATAAGGCTAGGGAATATAGCTCAGAGGTAGAACACCCCTAGGTTCAATGCCCAGAAGGACTACCAAAAGGAATTATGTAAAATCATGATACAGAACAAAGTAGGAACTATCTCTTTCCTTTTGAGTTTTGTGAGTAGGCCCCTATGAGATGCTTGTTTTGGCAAAAGATACTGGAGAGAATAATTTTCAAGCTCTTGGGAAGTCAAATGGTTTGATACCATGGTATTTACTCAAAGGACTTCACAAAATTTTTGTCAAAAACTGTTCAAAAAAGTTTCAAAAGTATGTGGTGAAACTCATGTAAACATCTCTCTAAGGATTAGGTAGTTTATCTTTTGTATTTTGAACCATTTTCCCCTTGAATAATGGGTGTTAGAAAATAATTTTCAATAGAGATAAAAATCTTATATTCTAATCATGAGAGTTTTCAATTACATAGTTACCAACCAAAGACTTGAATAAAATCGTTTACTTAGTTGGGATTTGATATCAAAAAGATAATTGATGAAAGATAAATAGATTACATTTTTGTCACAAAACTGGAAAAATACGGTATAGAAATAGTAATATACAATGGTTTTCCTGTGGAGGATGATGAAACTGATACGGAAATATTAAATAAAGTAAGCAATGCTGTAAAATTAGTCTATAAAGTAATAATAGTACAGGAATTTAATTACACAAACAGATTTGCTAAATGCCTTACAGGAACAAGAGGTGGAAAGGAAAATTTAAATAGGACACAGTAATATGTCCTAGAACAGATGGTAGAAGAAACCATGAAGGATGGAAATAGACTGAAGAGATTTAGGCAAATCCAGGTTTGGTAAGCCTCTAAACATTGACCTTAGGCCCATGTCTTGATAGGAGGAAAATAGCTAAGTTTTTTCAGAATAAATAGGCTCAGGAAAAGAATATCTGCATGTAAGAGAAACACAAATTAATTGTCTTCCTATACACTAATAATTTTAAATGCAATATAGCAAAGATTCTATCTAATAGCAACAAAAACTATTTTTTAAAAACATGGGGAACTAATACGAAATACAGGAAAACAGCTAGAGGAATTTATTTGGCATAGACGTCAGTTCTCCCCAGTTCATCTTTAAATTGAACGCAGTGTCCTTCAAAAATTGTATCTTAGAACTTAGTGCTTAAAACTACCCAACATGAGTTTTGAATTGTAGCAATGATGTAGGTCTTGGTCCCACTAGGTATTAAAAGTCACTATAAAGTTCCAGTGAAACAGGGGAGTATTGGCATAAGAAGCAGCAAATAAATGAATCAAAGTTAATACCCAATATATATGTTTGGAGGGTGTGTGTGTGTGTGTGTGTGTGTGTGTGTGTGTGTTTGCGTAAGGCAATATATCAGACTTAGGCTACAATAACAAACAGCCTCTAAGTCTCAGAAGCTTAACTCAACAAGTTTCATTTCTCTGTGATGAACACTCTACCTTGGATCAAAGCAATGCTCTGCAGTGAAGCCGTCTACCAGGCAAGGCGCATACACAGTGCACACTGCTTCAATCTCACAGCTCAGCTCTCTCAACATGACACTTTCTCCATGGTCATAGCACAAAAAAAGAAATGTCTGACTGCACGAAGCCTTTGCTCTCTTACTTAGGAGTAATGCACACCAATTTAGCTCACAGTGCTTTAACCAGAATAAAATCCTGCCTAACTGAAACAAGGAGGAGGTCTTTCAAGGAAACTCAATATTAATTAATGCAATATTATTCACAAATGACATTTTAACTTAGTAGGAGAAACTGGACTAATACAGTAGTATTGAGACAGTTTCCTTTTAATCAAGAAAATATATGTATATAATACAGATTATATACATATACATATATGTATATAATGCATATACTATAACCCCAAATAAGTGTCAGATTTACAAGTTAGAAAAATCCAGGGTTAGGTATGTAGGTCAGTGGTGGAACATTTGCCTAGCATACATGAGGTTCTGGGTTCAATAACCAGTACCAAAAAAAAAAAAAATCCAGAAAGTATTATTTCTGGAAGTTCCTAACCCACTAATGATGAAAATTGAAATACTCTTGGAAAGTTTTGGAGAATAGTTTTGTGTTCATCTTTTAGGCAAAGCCTTCCTAAACACATTTAAAAAAAAAAATCTCTGGAAACTCGCCACACGATACAATAATAAAATAAAGCAACACAAAACTCAGTAAAATGGTCTGAAGTATACACAGCACATAAATATTGAGTAGCATGCAAAGTCAAAGTAGTTCTACAAATAATTAAGAAAAAGGCATACAGTCCAATAGGAAAATAGAGAAGATTGCCTACAGAAGTTGGCATGGTGGTGTAGGCCTTAATCCCAGTACTTGGGAGGCTGAGACAGGTTTGCAGATTCCAGGACAGCCTCAGGAACTCAGGTCCTCGACAATTTATTGAGATCCTGTTTCAAAATAAAAAGTAGACCTGGGAGTGTAGGTCAGAAGAAGTAATGAGATGGATATGGAACGCTATCCACCTATGCTGCTCATCAGGAAAGTACGTTTTACCACTACTGATAGTTTATTCGATTTCCCCCCATGATTTCCATTAGAGCTCAATTAACTGTGAATAGGACTAGCTGCCTAGTATTGTACAGTGCTCAATGGACTCTGCTCACAATTTCCTTTTTATAACTATTCACCTCTACTTGCCTTATAATTATACTCTTTGGTTACATGATATTTATAAATTTGTCAGGTCTGTATCAATTTTAAATTATGACTAAATGGAAACTGGAAAAGAAGTATATTTTATTCCATATCATCATGAATCTCAAATATGGCAAATTGTCCATAAAAGGAAAGAAAATCTATAATGTATAAAAATTACTCATAACGTTGGGCGTTCTTCAATAACTACCAGACCCGGATATGGGGGCATATCAGTTGGTGTATTTATCTTATTCATCAAATTTCATTCAGCACAAATCGTGCACAGGCCGGATGTTAGATTCCATGAGACAAGAGAGGAGAATCTCTGTTCTTCATGAGACAAGTACTGACTGATTTAAGTAACAGTAGACAGTGTTTAGAAAATAGTAACCCAAGAGCTGCTGGGCAAACCATTGAACAATGGCTAGATGAATGTTTACATATATAAGTGTCAGTGATCTAGAACATTTTAGCATGGGAAGACTCAGCATATACCAAGGAAGATATTGAACCTGGGAACCACTGTGATAGGTAGGTAGGAAGAAAACAGATTTGGGGAAAATGGCGACATAAGAAAGTATGAGAACTCTAAAGTGGGGCTGAGGATGCATAGCGTAGTAGGTAAAGCACTTGCCTAAGCATGTGCAAGGTCTTAAGTTCAATCCCCAGCACTGTCAAAAAAAAAAAAAAATGAACAAAAATTCCTTAATGTTTAACTTTCAGCCTATACAAACCAACTGAAAATCTCGACCCCGCTAATTATGAACAAAGGGCTCTTCTTGCCTTTTGGCACTTGAAGTTTGGGGGGTTAGGATCTGCATTTGGGCCCTTGACACATTTAGTCAAGATTTCTTTTCATTGAAGAGAAGAAACTGGAAGGGAACACACATGTCCACTGAGTTTACTGCTGTGTCCCACAGTAATAAAACACACTAACTAAGCCATCATTCCTCACGTGTTTACCCAGAGTCCACTTCACTTCAGAGATATCTTTCAGGAAATATCCCTTGATGTTTGAGCTGAGTCTTTCTCAGCATACTTAAGTCGTGTGTGTGTGTGAGTGTGTGTGTGTGTGTGTGTGTGTGTGTGTGTGTGTGTGTGTATTGCAGTACTGAGGATTGAACCCAGGGGCATTCTGCCTCCGAGCCACACCCCCAGCCCTATTTTTTATTCTTTATTTCGAAACAGGGTCTCACTGAGTTGCAAAGGGCTTCACTAAGTAGTAGCTGAGGCTGCCTGTGAACCGCCAACCTCCCATCGCAGCCTCCCAAATGCCAGGATTACAAGCACGTGCCACCACCACACCCGGCCATATAATTTTTAAACTTTGTTTTGTTTATATTTTGATGAAGGTAGCAATCAAGTGTTCACAGTGTAATAAGCATAATTTTATGTTTCTAATTTATCATTTATCTTTGTTCCTGTATCAAACTCTTCGCTTATTTTCATATAAAATTGTGAAATCCAAAGTTAGACGCAGATAAGCATTGACATATTTGATAATGTAGGCTAAGAATTTAACACCTTCAACCCAGGTGTGGTGGCACATGCTTGTAATCCCCGCACTTGGGAGGCTGAGACAGGAGGATCACACAGTTTCAAAGCCAGCCTTAGCTACTTAGTGAGGCTCTCAGCAACACAGACCCTGTTTCCAAATAAAATATAAAATAGGTCTCGGAGTATAGCCCAGAGGTAGAAAACCCCTGGGTTCCACCCCCAGTACCACAAAAAAATAAAAAAAGAGAGAAAGAATTTAACACCTTTAATTTTACCTAATATAATATTTTGGAATAATTGCTAAGTAAATGTGTACTGTGTTCCTGATAAAACCTTAGAAAACATTAAAGATAAATTCTATAAAAGAAAATACAACTAAAATAAAAGTTTACATTTGCATACATCATACAATTTAGCATATATACAATACATTAAAAATTTAAATATAGTTAAGATAGAGTTCACACAGCCTTCAACCTATGCACCTGTGGTGTGCTGGCAACTATTTAAAATGGATGAGTGAAGACTATACTTTCAGGGACCATTTCTATAGTTCGCTACTAGAGAAGTTTCTCTGATCGTGTAGAGTAGCCGGGCGTGATGGCGCACGCTTGTAATCCCTGCGCTTGGGAGGCTAAGACAGGAGGATCGCGCAGGTTCGAAGCCAGCCTCAGCTACTTAGTGAGGCTCTCAGCAACTTAGTGAGACCCTGTTTCCAAATAAAATATAAAATAGGGCTGGGAGTATAACCCAGAAGTAGAAAGCCTCTGGGTTCCACCTCCAGTACCACCAAAAAAATAAAATAAAATGGATGAATGAGCTAGTTTTCTATGATCTGTTTCCTCACCTTATCTGATTTCAAACTGTAACTTAATATTCATTGGATATTAAAGTTTCTGGAAAATATCAAGTGGTTCTTACAGTTTGGTATGAGACAACTCCAGAACCACACTGCAAACACTGATAATAGTATATTACCACTTAACAAATTGCTTACCCTTTACTCATGCTAAGTACTAATGGCATGGACTAAAACTTTAAAAGCACATGCAGAAATTATGACTTTAGGTGTGCATGTTGCATATTTATGAACTTAAAATGCTACAAGTGATTCAATCCTATGTTTTTATTAAACTTCTTTTCTTAGCTTATTTTTTTTAAAGGGGTTCATTTTTTTTTTTTTTTTTTTTTTTTTTTTTTTTTTTGTCTTTTTTGGAACCGGGGATTGAATGCAGAGCACCACATCTGCAAAACAGGCGCTTTGCCACTGAGCTACATCCCGGCCCCTATTAAACTTCTTTTAAAGTGTTTTGCAAAATATAATCAAAGAACATATATATTATTAGGTTAATTCTTTTCTTTTTCTTTTTCTTTTTTCTTTTTTTTTTTTTGCAGGTCTGGGGATAGAACCCAGGGACATTTGATCTCTGAGCTACACCCCCTGCCCTATTTTTTATTCTTTATTTTGAAATTGGGTCTCACTGAGTTGCAGAGGGCCTCACTAAGTAGCTAAGGCTGTCCGCGAACTGCCATCCTTCAGGTCTCAGCCTCCGGAATGCTGGGATTACAAGCGTGCGCCACCACGCCCGGCTCAAGTGAATTCTTATAGGTGAATATAACTTGTACTGAGTTACTTCTTGTACTCGCACCCACACACACTGACACCCACACACACCTTTGAGTTTTTAAATGACTCAGTTTAGTACAGGTGGTTGGGCTGTGGCAAATGATGCTTTTTCCAACATAACTGAATGTTACTTTTTTTAATGTTCCCTGGCAGATTTCCAGACTGCTTAAACCCTAATGAATCATAATATTACTTTTTCTCAAAATGTACTTATATAAAAGACAACATGTACTTTAAAATAACCACAACAAAATATGGACCATCTTGTCAAGTTTTCAGCTTCTACCTTTTTAAAATAAAAATAAAAATAAGTCTACCTAGCTCTTAAAAATACTTGTTTTCCCATACCAAAGGCCAGAATACTTTTAATAGTATCAACAAACTAGTTTTTAAGATGCTTATTTTGAAAAGATAAATATGTTCTCTACTGATGCTGTTTCACGCCATGTAAATTAGAGAATTTTATCAAATCATTTAATATAATTAAATTACTCTTCTATAAACTAGGAGTCTTTAAAGCTCTCAGTGGTTAGAGGAACTAGGGAATAGAAGCGACCTCAAACCCTGAATTTGAGCAAACAGCAGAAAACCCTCCTGAGAGAAGGTACACAAATGTCCAGACTCTGCTTATGTGGTAGGTTTAAAATCCTGTTGACTATTGTGCAAGAATAGCAACCAGGTCTTGTGTTACAGATTTTCATTGCACAACTACTGTACCACTTGTGGGACATGACTTTGTGCCCCAGGGGACATTTAGCAATGTCTGGAGAAATTTCAGTTGTCAGTGGGGTCTCGTGGGTAGAGGTCAAGGATGCTACAAACATCCTATCATAACAGAATAGCACTTCCACTATAAAAGCCACAATGTCAAAAGAAACCTCGTCCGATACCTAAACAATTACACACATGTCAATCACACAGATAAAGAAATGAACCATCCTTAGCCCCATGAAAGCTGCTCACCCCGCCCTCCCTAGTCCTAGGACCCTGATCCCTTCCGGAGGTCATCTCGGTCTCTACTTAGGTGGCAATTATTTGCGGGCTTACCTTCATAGTTGATAGTTCTTGTCACTATTGGAAAACAGTTTTGCGTGTCTTCAAATTTTAATGAATATGATTTTTAGGTGACTGTGATACTTTTACCAGACATTCATTAGCATATTTCTTCTCTGCTCTAACATTATATCTACAAGGCTTGCACATTTCAGTCAGTGGATGTAGCTGTGTAGTCTTTTAATTAAAGTGTATGCATACTATTGCATTGTATAAACATAACATACTTTATGTATTTAGTGTCATCTAGATTATTGGTGTGTAGATTGTTTCTTGTTTGAGACAATTCTGGCATGACCCTATGGGTAGATGAGCTCTGTGATCCATGAATACCAGTTCTTTACTTATACACATATGGTGGGCATACTAAATATTGGGGAATGTACGGTTTCAATCTTATCAGTACTAAATTATTTTCCAATATAGTTGTACCAATTTATAATTCTCCCAGTAGGGTATGAGAATATCTGCTGAATAACATTTTCTCCAATATTTGCTATGGTAAATTCTTTAAACCTACTGACTTGTTGAGTCTGGACTGATATCTTATTGGAATCTTAAGTTATATTTATCTGATTATTAATAAGATAAAAAAATCCTTACAGATGTTTATTGGCCAATTCTTCCTCTTTAAAGATGGATCAGCTGAGGGCTTTTGCTCATTTTTTTTATCATGTTGTCTCATATTTTTTTATTAATTTATAGGAGTTTCTTACATGTTCTTGAAACGAATCCTTTGCCAGTCACATGTGATTATTTTTAACTAATTGAATGGTATCATTTTGATTAAAATGTACCACTTTGCCATAGACCACTTGTTTACTTATAATTTGATTTCTGATTTGTCTACTTTATTTCATTGAGCTTTTTGTCTTCTCTGTATTCTTACTATATATATATATTTTTTTTTGGTGTTTTGTTTGTTTTTTTTTTTTTTTTTTTTTTTTTTTTTTTTTGCTTTTGTGGTACTGGGAAATGAACTCAGGGGCATTTTACCTCTGAATTATACTCCTAGCCCAATTTTATTTTTTATTTTTTTTGAAATAGGTTCTTACCAGGTTGCTGAGGGTTTCACTAGGTTTCTGAGGCTGTCTTCAAACTTGTGATCCTCCTGTCTCCATCTTCCGAATACTGGAATTGTAGATATGAACCACTGTGCTTGATTCTAACCTGCTTTAATTATTATATTTATGATACACCTTGATATCTGGTAGAGAAAATCGTCTGCCTTGGTCTCTCTGTTTTCATGGGTTCCTTGGGCATCGTTTATTACTTTTTCAATATACATTTTAGAATTCTTTGATTTTGGTCAATTATAAAACCAACTAAACAACCCACCAAAAACTTTGGAATTTTTTTTAAATTAAAATATGTATGTAAATAAAATTGCAAGAAGTGATATTTTAGCAACTTAGAGTTTTCCAATTTATCAACAATATAGAGAATTCCTTTAAAAATACCACATTAAGCCAGGTGTGGCGGCACAGGCCTGTAATCCCAGTTACCAGGGAGACTATTCACTGGGCCTGGGCAACTTAGCTGAGATCATGGGTCAATAAAAATAAATAAAAAACAAAGCTATCATCCCAATAACTGAAGGCTGAGACAGGATGATTGCAGGTTGCAGGCCAAATCAGGTAACTTAGCAAGACCCTGTTTCAAAATAAAAAAGGGGTTCGGGTATAGCTCAGGAATAGAACAATCATAGGTTCAATATAGAGTACCAAAAAACAAAAATGCTTTTTATTAAAAAATAAAAAGGGCTGTGGGTTTAGATCAGTGGTAGAGCACCCCTACCTTATTTAAAGTTTAAATTAAATTTAATTAATGCTTTCATTAAATTTTTACATTTTTCTCCATAATTTTTTTGTCATATTTACTGATTACTCTCACTTGGTGGTTTTTTTTTGATACTAGAAATTGAACTTGGATTAGGGCATTCTAACTCTTATCTACACCCTCAGTCCCATTTTATTTTTTACTTTGAAATAGGTTCTCATTATATTGCAGAGGGCCTCAATAAATTGCTGAGCCTAGTCTTGAACCTGTGATCCTCTTGTCTCAGCCTCCCAAATACTAGGATTACAAGCATGCTACCATGTCTGGACTCATTGCTCTTTTAAATAGTTTATTTTAAATTTTTCAACTTTTTCTATTACTTAAAAATTCAAATGACTTGGTACATACATGACTTGGTATATACACACACACACACACACACACACATATAGTGTATATGTATATATATGTATGTATGTGTATATGAATTCTATATACACCTAACTGGCTAAACCCTTAAAAACATTGTCTGCTCTTGTGTTGCAGGAAGTGTTCTAGGTCCTGGATTCCTGCCCTGTGATGTGCAGGCCCCTCTAGGGTTGCGGGGCCTATATGATGAATTTTCACCCCATATTAGGTAACCTTTCAGGCAAAGGTAAAGGGTTTCTGAAGATATCACTAAGGTCTCCAGTCAGTTGATTTTGACTTACTTAAAATGGAGTTTAGAGCCGGGCGTGGTGGCTCAGGCTTGTCATCCCAGCATTCGGGAGGCTGAGACTGGAGGATCGCGGTTCGCGGACAGCCTCAGCTACTTAGTGAGGCCCTCTGCAACTTCGTGAGACCCTGTTTCAAAAATAAAGAATAAAAAATAGAGCAGGGGGTGTAGCTCAGAGGTCAAATATCCTTGGGTTTCATCCCCAAACCCGCAAAAAAAAAAAAAAAAATGGAGTTTATTCTGGGACTAACCTAGTCATTTGAAAATGAAGGGAGAGACCAGGCACTCCATGATGAAAGAAAGGCTCTCGTGATGGCCTTAGGAAGCAAGGAGGCTCCCCGCATGGCCTCTGCCCGGGGCTGGCCTTCAGCAGCTCAGGGCCTCAGCTTTTAACTGCAAGAAACCAGTTTCTGCCAACAACCTGGGCAAGCTTGGAAACGGTCCTGAGCTACAAGGAGAGCACCTGGGTCAAGAGAGAACAGGAGCAGAGCGCCCATGAGGTGTGGGTTCACAGCCCACAGACACTGGGAATGATACGTCTTTTAAGCCACCAGGTTTTGGCTTATTTTAATTTTTTACAAATACAACTTTATTAGTAGTAGTAATATTTTCTGCAGTACTGGGGCTGGAACCCAGGGGCATTCTAACTCTGAGCTATACTCCCAGCCCTAATTTTTTATTCTTTATTTTGAAACAGGCTCTCACTGAGTTGCAAAGGGCTCACTAAGTAGCTAAGGCTGCCCAGGAACCTGCAATTCTCCTGTCTCAGCCTCCCAAATGCTGGGATGACAAGCGTGCACCACCATGTCTGGCTCTAAATACACCTTTATTCTAAGTAAATAGAGTTTTATATCTTCCTTTTCTTTGTCTTTATACTACTTATTTCTAATGTTATAGCAAACTTTTATTGAGAGAAGCAATTTAGTCATGATACCTTAATCCTTATTATAATATTTTGAAATCATATCTCCAACATATTTCTTAAGAATTTTGCAGCTATATTAATGACTAAGAATGATAATTTTCTTTCTTTTTTTGTGTGTGTGGTACTGGGGATTGAACCCAGATGCATTCTACCTCTGAGCTACACCCCCAACCCTCTTTTATTTATGTGTTTTTTATTTTGAAGCAGGATCTCACTAAGTTGTGGAGGGCCTCACAAGTTTTCTGAGGCTAGCTGCAAACCTAACATCCTCCTGTTTCAGCCTCCCAAATATTGAGATTATAGGTGCGCACCACTGTGCCCAGCTTTTCTTGGTGTTTTGATAAAAAGAATATGCTCATCTCTTGCAATGAATTCTCTGAAATTGTTGCATAAGACTGAAATATCTCCGCCAACCCCATGAATACTAGAAACGAATGACAAACCATCTACTCCTAGGGGAACAGTGAAGACTTAAATATGGTAGCTACCGGTTGTCAGAATAAACATGGTAAATATGCTAATGGTTAAAACACCCACCTACATCCAGCTAAACTTGTTTTCTCAGCAGACTGGCATTGTAAAAACATGCCCACAGAGAGCAAATGAGACCCTGAAGCAGTACGCTGTAAACTTCTTTGGCCACAGAACGCTTCTTCAATTTTAACTTGCGATGTAGAGTGTACTTTGTTAACCTAAAACTTTCTTTTTTTTCATTCATCCAGTTTCCTAATCAGTAGATTCTGAATGAGTGGACAAATGCATGCCAAATTTAAACATTGAATGACATGCCTCAGTTTGTGGATAAAGGTTGCTTGGGGATTAAAGCTCTGATTTTTGCATTCATGCTATGAACAAAAGTATCAACCACGTGGTTCAGTTATGGAGCAAGAGTACAGTTCCGTACTCAAAAGTAATGTCGAAACACCTTGGCTTGCATTGCTCAAGTCTTATGAAAGGAAAGGAACATTCAAACCACAATGCTTCCTAGAAAAAGAAAAAAGTAAAGGAATAAAAATGTCATTTCATTTCTCCCATTCAATACCTAACGCATCACAGCTATTCTCAGGCCTCACCCTGACACGTAGACACACATGTGCACACTCCTTAAAGACTGACCTATTTCCCTACACCTTAGTTTCTCCCACTATTTATTTTTCCGTGGTACTAAGGATTGAACCCAGGGGCATATTCTATCTCTGAGCTACATCCCCAGCCATTTTGTTTTGTTTTGTTTTGTTTTTGAACCGGGGTCTCTCTAGGATACGGAAATTCTCACTAGGTTGTTGAGGCTCTTTTTAAACCTGTGATCCTCCTGTCTCAGCCTCCCAAGTACTAGGATTAGGGTGTGTGCCTCCACTCCTGATGGCTTCCTCTACTTCTTTCAAGTTACAGACTCATTAGCCGGGCGTGGTGGCACACTCTTGTAATCCCCACCCTTGGGAGGTGGAGACAGGAGGATCGCACAGGTTCAAAGCCAGCCTGTTCCCAAATAAATATATAAAAATAGGTCTGGGAGTGTAGCCTGGAGGTAGAAGGGTTTCCAGGAACCCCAGTACCACCATCAAAAACAAAAAAAAAAGTTACAGACTCATTCAAAGATGGGAGGAGAAAAAAAAAAAAAAAAAGCTGGAGGAGATGAGGCTAACTTCCGTAAGGCAAGAAGCCTACCAGTTCTTCAATAAGCCCTGAGCTTTCTGAGCTTCCTGACATACATTGCTAGACCATACCATTTACAAACGTGAGTTATTATATGCTATCAAGAGCATTGGTTATATATTTTTGGTCATTTTTACTTATATTCATGAATACTTTCAAAGAATTTATTTCTTATGAGTGATATTTTTCTTCAATACTACTACTTTCTGTGACATACAAAGTTTTCCAAGAAACACACATTTCATAGAATTTACTTTTCTATTATATTTTAGTTTACTTTTTTGCAGGACTGAAAATTGAGCCCAGGAACATTCTACCTCCATGCTAAACCCCCAGCTCTATTTTTATTCATTATTTTGAAACAGGGTCTCACTAAGTGCCGAGAGCCTCACAAATTTTAGGGGCTGACCGCGAACCTGTCATCCTCTTATCTCAGCCTCCCAAATACTGGAATTAGAGGCATGTGCCACCATGCCTGGTTCAGAGGACTTTCTTAGTCCTTTCTTTCAAGTCACCATCTTTAAGGTGACTTACAGATGTCCTTGTTGAAAGTGAATTATGTAATAAAATTTATTCCCAGTGTCAATCATATAAAAGCTACTAAGAAATTATAGCCTTAATTTGTTAGATGCCTTTATGGTTTTAGACATGTGAATTCAGATGGATAGTCTCAGCTTCATATATATCATAGACACCTCACAAGCTCAGATTTGTAAAAGATCCACTGAGTGTTAATAGCAGCACAGAAAAATATGTTGCAGCCAATGTATTTTCAGAAGCAAAAGTCATAACTCAACACGTTATTGCTAATGAAAAGTTTGAAGGCTTAAAATACAAAATTATGCTGGGCTCAGTGACTCATGCCTGAAATCCTAGTACTTGAGAGGCTGAGACAGGATGATCACAGATTTAAACTGTCCCCAGCGGCAAAGCAAGACCCTGTTTCAAAATAAAATAAATGAATAAATCAAAATGGAGGGTGAAGGGTATATCTCAGAGGTAGAATGCCCCTGGCTTAATGCCAATACACTCTCCAAATGCAAGGTTGAGAATATACAGATAGACCACTTCCTGTGGTTAAAACCGGATTCTGTTTCAAAGAGTTTTGATGACGAATATAGCAGCAAGAGGCAGGAAGGGATTGCCTTGGACAATAAGAAATGTGTTTGTCCCCTTTTGATGACCAATTGAGCCATGTACGCTTGCGGTTGTGAATGTTTCTCTGTGTGTATGCTACTTTAATTAAAACATTTAAAATTTTAGTTTACTTGAAGTTTATTAAGATGAGGTAATGCATACTACATTGGGAAAGATAATAAAATGAACCATAAAATAGCACGTTTATCCTACTCTCATATTGGAAAATATATAACTGTGTTTGATCACAAAGGAGAAAAACGCTTGAAAAACATATATCAACAATTTCCTAGTAGTTAATAACTAACTGAAGCTGATATAATTCGTAGATAATGCTACATTAGTACATAAAAATGTTCTCATTTTAACAGCTTCCTCATTTATGCATAATATTTTATGCAAAATGTATTTATGCAGATTTTCATTAATGCCATTAATTCATTTAGATTATTTCTAAACCTGTACCTTTGTAAACAGCATTGCAAGAAATAATACCCTCTATGCACTGTGTTGCATGTGTGCAAATATATCTGTAGAATAATTTTCTAGAAGCATAATTGTTAATTGTTAATTTAGAGGAAATGTATATTTGCAACTGACAGGCATGGTCCTCCCCAGCAATGGTCCTCCATAGATTTTTTTTTTTTTTTTGGTGCTACTGGGGTTCCTGGAAGCCCTTCTACCTCCGGGCTACACTCCTAGACCTATTTTATATATTTTTTATTTGGAGACAGGGTCTCAAGCCAGTGAGGCTGGCTTCGAACCTGCGCCATCCTTCTGTCTCCGCCTCCCAAGTGCGGGGATTACAAGCGTGCGCCACTACGCCAGGCTCTCCATAGACATTTTCTATTTTTACACTTGTAAGCAATGTCTTAAAGGGCCTGTTTACATACCTCTGCCAACATACTTTAGCGTTTTCTTCAGAACACTTACCAAAAACATAAAAATCACACAGATAAATAGTTTGCTGATAAGTGATTTTCTTCCCTTTTGTTTGTTTTCTTTGATTTTTTTGTTTAGGTTTTCAAATTAACTGGAAAAATTCAAGTTACAGAACAGTGTGTATAGTTTATTACCATTGGTGTAAAAATAAGAAAAAGCAAAAGGTATGTTTATGTATATGCAAAGAAATAATTTAGAAGTTGAGGTGACTCCCAGAATGCCATTAATCTGTGACATATTTCTCCATGTTGAGCTTTATTAAGCATAACAGTCCAGCCAGGCATGGCGGTGCATGCTTGTATTGCTAGCATTCTGGAGGTGGAGACTGGAAGATGGCGGTTCATGGACAGCCTCAGCTATTTAGCGAGGCTAAGTGCAAACTCAGTGAGACCCTGTTTCAAAATAAAAAGACTAAAAAACATATAGGGCTGAGGTGTAGTTCAGAGGTACAATGCCCCTGGGTTCCATCCCCAGTACCGAAAAAAAACCCAAAAAGAATAACAATAAAGCTGGATATGGTGATGACCATCTGTAATCCCAGTACCTGAGAGGCTGAGAGAGGAGGATCACAGGTTTGAGCCCAGCCTTGGTAACTTAGAAGGACTGTTTCAAAATTTAGAAGAAAAATAGACCCAAGAGCTATGTGCATGTGTGTAACTGTCAACATGATGCACATTATGAGACTATGAAGCAGCAATTAGAACACAAAAATAAACAATTGAATTTAAAAAATAGAAAGCGTGGCATATATATTGGAGTAGAATGTCCCTGGGCTCCATCTCCGCTACAAAAAAATAAATCAAAATCTCAGATAAAGCGAAGAGGGGCCTGTGAATTTCTGGTGGCTGAGCGGGTGCTCAGGGACCATCACCTAGAGATGGGCTCTCGACGTGAGGTCCAGGGGTCTGTGAAGCATCTTCATTCTGTGCTCAGGGACTGCCAACTTGACTTTCCAGGAGCCCCCCACCTTGGCTATTCTGGGTTCCCTTGACTATGGGCTGTCTTTAGCCAGGGACTGTCTCCCGAGGGTTCTTCAAAGAGATGCCTTTTCCTCTTAAGAAACATCAGTAAGTCTGTTTACCTGGAGATCCGAGACTTGAAGGTGAGACCTGGTCCTCTGCCTTTGCTCTGAGAATGTTTGCCTTGTAAAGAAAGCGAGTGCCACTTTCAGGCACCAGTTCCGCCTCCTTCCTCTCAACACATAACAGTGTTAAAGAAGCCATTGAACTAGAAACAGGGTAAGGAGATTTTAAACTGAATATCTTTGTTTCTTTGTGAACCTATCACCTATTAAAATGACTAAATAAATATAACTAGCACCCTCCGAGTGCTGTGTGCATGTACGCCACTATCATGGACCTATCACCTATTAAAATGACTAAATAAATATAACTAGCACCCTCCGAGTGCTGTGTGCATGTACGCCACTATCATCGTGACTTACGTTATGATGTGTGACAATAATGCACCAAGAAAAGTATATAAGAAAAAGAAAAAAGGCCCTGGGTCAATTCCCCAGCACTGACAAAAATAAAATCAAGCATACAGAGAGGGGAAAAATAAAATTAGTAAAAGTAGAGTTCAATCATGAAGTCTCTAATCAAAGGAATATGATATTGCTGGTTTCCTCTTTTGTCCATATAAATGGAAAATGCTTCTTTGCCGTACTTAAACATTGCCAATTTAATTTTGATAATGGAACATTTGGCATAGGGAAGATTGGATCCAGCTGGAGAATGTGACAAGATTAAAGTCCTTTGGCTAAGAACAGTACAGATCCTGTGTTAGATTTTGGAGCTCTGCCTAGTAACCCCCCATCCCCCTTCTGAAATATATTAGTGGATTTTATGTGCTTTCTGAATGTATTAATGAAATTACTAATTTTAGGTTTGACCATTGTTTTTTTATCATTCTTTTTGAAGTAATGATTAGGCTTCAGGACTTCACTATACTAGTCCCCTCTCCATAACTTCATTGCCTTAAACAAGACATAGCTCTTTTTTTTTTTTTTTTTTTGCTGTTGGTTTACTTTGTTTTTTTTGTTTGTTTGTTTGTTTTTGGTGCAAATATAGTTTTGTATGGTAAAGAAAGCCAGACAGATTAGGATGTAGATTGAATTTGGCCTGTTTAGGCAACTCCAATGTTACTCAACTTCTCTGTTTCACTAATACTATCTTCATTTATAATATAGGAATACCAATGGCAAGTGAGCCTAGATTCCTGAGAAACCAAAGCTCATGCAAGGCTGAGAGCACCAATTCTCAGTGTGGGAAGATGGGAGTGGGAATCTCCAGCTATACGAGAAAAAGAAAGAGGGGACATGGGGTAAATGGAGATATGGATACGCACCTGCAGACATATTGACCAGGCAGAAGTTTTCCTATGCTGCTAAAAATAGAATCCAGTTGGGTGTGGTGGTGCCCACTTGTAATCACAGTACTTAGTAGGCTGAGACGGGAGGATCACAGGTTTGAAGTCAGTCTGGGCAATTTAGCAAGATTTTTTTTTCAAAAAAAAAAAAAAAAGAAAAAAGAAAAGAAAAAAAAAAGGAGGGTGGTTCTAGTGGTGTAGCTCAGAGATAGAATGCCCTTGGCTTTAATCCCCAGCACCTACTCACATCCACAAAAACAAAACAGAATACAGAATCCATGCCTCTGTTCAGTCCATGGGAAGGAGCCAGAGGGCGCATATTGGCTGAGCTTGGCACACCTCCTCTTCCTCACTGGCCAGTTTACCTCAATGGGCTTTAACTCTGTGTGCTGCCAGGGGCTTCCTCCAGCTCTTCAGCTGCCTCTTGAAAAGCCATAGCCCATGTCCTAGCTGTGACATTTTACTGAAGTTGTCAAGTGGCTGAAAAGTCAAAATTCCAGAGGCGTGTGCCTGGATGCTTCATGGAGGCACTGGAGGAGCGTCAAGCATTCGTGGGACAAGTGGATGTGTGCTAGGGCAGTGCAGGGCAGCGTGGGGCGAATGGCATGACTCCCTTATGCCCTCTGATTCACAGCCTATGCAAGTATTCTTCATTCCTTGGGCATGTCTTCTAGCTGTTATTGTGATCAGATCAGAGACAAGATCAATACACTGCACTTGCTGATGTGTCCTTTACATTAGTATAAATGTTCTTCAACTTACAATAAGGTTATGTACCAACTTGAAAATACTGTACATCAAAACAGCACTTAATACTCCTAACCAGCGGGGTACCATAGCCTGCCTGGCAATGTCGCGTGCCGTGGAATAATGCCTGCCTACTTTTGTGATCACATGGCGGGGAGCTGCCCATGATCAGTGGGGTATCTTACCACATATCACCAGCCCCAGTGAAGAACAAAATTCAAGATTTTGAATTTTCAAGTTTCTGTGAAATTAATATCACTTTCCTACATCATAAAGAAGAGAACTAATAAGCCAAATCTCTGTAATTTGGGGACCGTCTGTATTGTATCCCACTTGTGTTTTGAAGAAATGTGGCCTTTGTCTTATAGAAGTTCCCTGATTTTAATTAGGATGATATAGCCAGTTTCATCTTCATTCTTTAATCCTGAAGATTTCTGATCTACTCTGGGTCGAACCAGTTTTTTTCCTCCAGAATGTCACAGAAATACAATCTTCATAGATAGCCTTTTAAGTCTGGTTTCTTTCACATATCAGACGTCTGAGATTTACCAGTGTTGGCGGGTGTGGCAGCATCGTGTGTCTTTCTATTGCTGAGTGTATTCCACTGTTTTACATGTTCCCTGGCTCAGGGGGATTTGTGCTACATCCAGGTTTTGGTAATTACATAAAGCTACTTTATATTCAAATACAGGTTTGGTTGCAAACTTAAGTTTTCATTTGTCTTGAATGTAATTTCTGAATTAGATGGTAAGGTGTTCAACTTTATAGGTATCTGCCAAACCCTAGTGACAGGACCATTTGGAATCCCTATGAGCAATGTATGAGAATTAAATCTGTTCCCTATCCTCATCAATACTTGCAATTATTATGTGATATAAACATGTACAATAAAACATTATTCAAGAATGAAGTTCTAATACATGGAAAAAATGTAGATAAACCTTAAAAACATTATGCTAAATGAAATAAAACAGACACAAAATGACAATTATTTCAGGATTACATTATTTTGTAATAACGACAACAGGCAGATTCAAAAAGATAAAAGATCAGAGGTTTCTAGAACTGGAGAAAATGGAGTGTTATTGTTTAATAGATAAAGAGTTTCTGCTTGAGGTGGTACAAAAGTTTTGGAAATGGTAATGGTAGTGGTTGTGTATCATCGTGGGTATAATTAGTGGCATTTAATCTTTGTGGGGCATGCCTGAAATCCCAGCTACTTAGCAGCTGAGGCAGGAGGATCACAAGCGTGAGACCAGCCTTGGCAACACGGAGAGACCTTGTCACTAAAAAGGAAAACCCAACAGGCATTTTCTGTTCAATAAGATGCACATTTTTACATATTCATATAAAAATAGAAAAGTGATTACTGAGATATTCTGATCCGTTTCAATAAGTGTATGAAAGGAAAGAATTGATGAGTACTCTCAGGTGTCACAGACTGTGGGTCTGTTTGTGCTCTTAAGACAGAGCACACAAAATAGTGAGGTGTGGTAGTACATACCTGTAATCTTGGTATTTGGAAAGCTGAGAAGGAGGGTTGCACATTGGAGGTCAGCCTCAGCAATTCAAAATAAATAAGTAAGTAAGAAAAAATATAAATAAAAATCTTCAAAAAGGCTGGGGTGTAGCTCAGTGGTAGAATGCCCTTGGGTTCAGTCCACAGTCCTGCTCCCCCAACGCACACACAGAAAGAAGATTATGAGAATGAGGAAGATATTGGTTAGGTTTTAATGACATTGAGTCTGAGATGGTTACGAGCTATTAGTAATACGTTCATACGGTTCTGAGTAATGGAAATGTAGGTTTGTAGATCATTAGTCTTTAGTTGTAGCTGAAAAAATTATATCATGATAATTAAAACTTGAGATGATTTTAGGGCAGTTTAAGCTTCTCTCCAAGTGTAATGAATTTGACTACATTATCTGAAAATAATCATAAAATAGCCTTTTCCTTAGCTGTAGTCATAATTCTCTTCTTGATGTTTGTGGAGATGGAAAAATCCGAGGTAGCATTGCTGTGACACTTCATAGCAACAGTCTAATTTGGTTTTTCTTTGTTTGTTGCCAAAAATTTAATTAGAGACATAATCCAGGGCCATTAGTAGTTTGTCTCTTTACTTCAGGAGACAATGGGCTTTTGAAGGCTAGTTCTGAGAATCAATTTACATATGTGACCGGTGCTTTCAGTGGGAGCGGGCATTGTTGCTAGGACTCTATGAACTTTTCCCAGACAGTTCATCATGCGCTAACCTGGAATGGCCTCACTGTGATAGCATCCTTTGCCAAAGCTCAAATGAGGCAAAGCATGAGAAAATCTTGATATCATTTAAAACTCTATAGAAATAGTACTTATTGTTGATATTATTACTGTTATGATACAATAAGCTTGAGTCATTGGATCAACTTCCTCATTTGCATAACAGGATAAAAGAGAAGTTAGGAACGTGATAATTTGAGCCTGTGTGTGTGTGTGTGTGTGTGTGTGTGTGTGTGTGTGTGTGTCACTCGCAGCTTTCCCTAAGGATTAGAGGACTCTGATATGGTTCCTTAGCTAGTATCTAAGAAAGCTACACCACCGGTATATTCAGGGATTCTCAGTATCAGCAGAATTAATGTTTTGGACCAGGTGATTCTTTTAATCAGAGCATCTCGTGTGCATTGTAGGATATTTATTAGCTTGGCTGACCTCTGCCTGCTGGGTGTCTGTTCCACTTCGCCAGTAATAGCAACCAACAATATCTCCCAACTTTGTTACATATTCCCTGTGTGTAGTGGAGAGGGAAGAATTACCCTGGGTTGAAATATCCCATGTATAGATCATGTAAAAGACACATGGGAAGTGTCAGTTTTCTGTGGTGGTTGCTGCCCTTGCTATTGCTGTTTGGAAAGTACAAACGTGGAGTTCATCTTCAGGTGCATAAAAGAGATCATCCTTCCCTTCGTTGATAAGTAAAAATAATAAAAGCTAAAACAGCATAAAACAAAAAAGAGGACTAATGTTTAATAAATATACAATATATTACACATTCTATTTTAATAATTTCAGGTATACAGAGATGTAGCAAAAATAGCATATAGTTTCAGCTTTTACTAATGTTAACATCCTATAATTATTAAAGCAATGATATGAATCTTGGTACATTTTTAATCCAAAATCTGAAATGCTCCCAAATCCAAAACTCTGTGAGTGACAATGTGACACCAGGAATTAAAAATTCTGCACCTGATCACAGTTAAAGTACAGGTGCACTAGCCGTCTGCATAAAATTTCCTTCAAGCTATGCATATAAGGTATATATAAATAAGCTTCATATATAGATTTGGGTCCCTATAACCCAAATAGTTTTTTTATGCATGCAAATATTTAAAACTGTAAAAGAAATCAGAAATCCCAAACACTTCTGGCCCTACATTATGAAGAAGGGATTCACAGCTTGTATTAACCAAGCCCTGTTAGTTTGATGTTCACCACTTTCTCCACTAGTGTTCCAAGGTCTGCATTCTGTTCCAGAGCCAATGTTCAGTTAGCATGTCCGCTTGGAATCCTCCAACCTGCAACACTTTCATCTTTCTTCGCTTTGCATGACCTCTACAGGTAGGCTGTTCCTCCAGTTGGGTCCATGTGATCTTTTCTCGTGATTTGATTGAGGGTTTGCATTTTTGGCAAGAATACCACAGATGTAATTCTTTGCCCTTCTCAGAGCATCCTACGAGGGGTTTGCTATGAAAACGTGTCTTATGATCAAAGGATGTCATTCTTGTTCCCTCGGTGTAGGTGGTGTCTGCCTAGCTTTCAGACCTTTGAAGTTCCTTATTTTCCTTTTGCACTTAGTTAATGTATTGGGAAGGTACTTTAAGATTATGCATGCATCCTGTTTCTCAAACTTTCGCCTGTAACCAGAATGTCCTTGGTAGTACTGGTGTGTTCTATTCCTCTCCTTATTTTTACATTTATCAATTAGAATCCATGGGTAGAGATTTCTCTGCTTATTTATTTATTTATTTATTCAACTATTTATTCTTCCAGCAGGGGCCCATGAATATTGCTTTTAATCTCTGGGCTATAATTCAACGTTATCATTTATCTTGTAGCTCTGCGTCCTGTCTTTGGACGTGGGGACTTTCTCAACCTGGTGTCTGTGTCCCTTTGACGTGCCCTTGTCCTCTTCCCAGCATTTCCTTAACTGTCTGGCTCCATCAAACCTTTGAGGCTCACCTCGTATTTTTTAAAATGAAATCTTCTCTTTCTTCTCATTTAAAAATCCTAGAATAAAAAGGCTTTTCATGCAGTTAATAAAAAATGAACTAGGATTTACAAAAGCCCAGTAATGATTTGGAAAGAAAAGAGATTTAATCTCTAAGAAGAAAGAAAATGATAGATTTGGGAAGAAAAATATGAAAAGGCCATACCAAAGAACAATACAAATGACACATACCAGAAGCAAGTGTGTTTGAGAAGAGAAAAAATTGAGCGTAGGAAGGAGGACTTTATCAAAACATAAATGACACTAAAGCACATTAAGTTTTTAAAATGGAACTGAAAAAGAGAAAAAAAAAGTAATGGTTTTAAGCAAACAGTAAATCTGAGTTTATAGAGACGTGGGGACCTTGTGATGTTAAAATTAAATATTTCGTTTACACCATGATAGCATTTATAAAAATTTATGAGAATATGAAAGTTTCCAATTTTATTGCTTGGGGTCTTTTGAATTTAGAATTTATTAGATTTGGAAGTAGCTGCCATCTCTGAGACAAAACATGCTATTATTATTATTATTATTATTATTATTATTATTATTATTTGCTTTGTTTTGTTTCTCTAAAAAACATGACATGGAGACAAAATGATTACATGTTTTAGCATGTTGACATGATTTCCTTCCCTGTTCTTCTTTTAGAGTCTAAATAACAAGGCCTATAACTAATAGATCAGCTCCCCCACACCACCACTCACTCTATTGTATACTGACAATGAGCAAAGAGAAACTCCATTCTATGGCGCTTGGTTCTTGAGACTAAGTTTGCAAGCTCCCAGGCAGGTGGGGCTCCCTCTGCTCTGCTATCTGGGTCTTGTTCTTAAGGTCTTTGACACTAGATGGCGATAGAGTTCATAATTGCATCTTCGGTCTTGTAGTCTACCAGATCTTTTAAGGGCTCCATTATTTATTCATTTGATTTAAAATCATTCCTTAATGTTCAGTTATAATTATTATTCGATAGCCTCAAGGCGCTATAAATTTCTAGAGGACATAAACCCTTTCTATTTTTGTGTAATCTCTTAACTCCTTGCATAAGCCCGATCTATAAAATGATACATATTTATACTGTGTATAAATTATATACCACATACATACATTAAGTATGTAAATGTAAAGCAGTATGAAAGGGAAGCATTAGACAGCAAAGTTTGCTGTTTTATAAATAAAGATTAACCCCAGAGTGTGTCAATCTTGTCACTTGAAAAACACTTTTTTGTTTACCCATCTAGTATAGAGTCTGAAAAACAGCACGTACTCTGTAAAGACTTATCAAATGAATGAATTTATTCAGTTGACTTTTGTCCCTCCTCGATTTTTAAGTTTAAATATTCAATTTAAGCTGGGCGTGGTGGTGCACACTTGTAATCCCTGCGCTTGCGAGGCGGAGACAGGAGGATCGCGCAGGTTCGAAGCCAGCCGTGCTGGCTTAAGAGACCCTGTTTCCAAATAAAAATGTAAAAATAGGTCTGGGAGTGTAGCCCGGAGGTAGAAGGGCTTCCAGAAACCCCACTACCACCAATAAATAAATAAATAAATAAATATTCAATTTAAAAACTGAATATTTAAAAACTAACTCATTTAAAAATATTCAATTTCCAAAAATCATTAAGTAGGTGACTATTAAATTTGACATTTGAAGTATAGTAGCAAATTTAAGCATCACAGTGACTTGAGACCGTCCCATCTTCTAAAAGAACCATATTTTCCGACAATTACTTTTAAACTTTGTCTTTCATAGTAGTCAGACACACAGGAAAGAGAAAACAACTCCAAGTGCCTAAAATCAGATGAAACTGAAAAGGATCATGGGATTGTTAAAGGAGACACAGCGAATTCAATGTCTGCTTGACACTTCACATGTACTGTGGAAGAGTCACTCAATATGGCCCAACCACGGCACAGTGAAAGCCCACTGATGTGGGAGATGCATAGAATATGTTCGGTGAGTAGCTATGTACTTCCTACCTCTCATCCCCAGAGAGCAGATTATTTCTGACTTTGTCTTGAGTTTTGGAATTAACTTTCTTATTTTTATTGCAATTATTAACAAATTTTAATTGTAAAAATTAAGTGTGATTAATCAGTGTGTTGTTTCTTTACATGTATGAATTGTAGTTTGAACATATCTACCCTCTACCTACTCCTTTCCTTTTTCACTAGTTATTCCCTTTTTATTCAGTTTATATTTATGTATTTATTTCACATATGAGAGAAAACACTGGATATTTTTTTTCTGTATCTGTCTTATTTCATTTAATCTGATGTCGTCGAATTCTACCCATTTTTCCTCCAAATTATATAGTTCATTTTTCTTTATGGCTAAATATTATTGCATTGTAAATATATGCCATTTTTGTGTGGGGGATTGAACTCAGGGGCATTCTACTTCTAAGCTAGACTCCCAGCCCAATTTTATTTTGAAACAGAGCCTCACTAAGTTTCTGAGGCTGGTTTCTCTCAAACCTGCAATCCTCCCGTTGTCTGCCCCCCAATCCCTGAGATTACAAGGGTGTGCCACCGCTCCTGTCTAATACCATGTTTTAAATGAATTTCTCTGTTGCTGGGCCCTATAGCTGATTCCACATCTTGGCTACTGTGAGTTGTGCTACAATACATGCAGGCATACAGAAATCTCTTGGCTGCAGACTTCATTTCCTTTAAGGATGTATCTAAGAGTGTTCTCACTGACTCCCGATGTTTTAGTTTTAGTTTGTTGAGAAAGCACCATACTGTTTGAAATTAACTTCCATATATGATGTTCTTTTCACTCTGTGGAGTCCCTCCTTTGAGCTCAGAGACACCAAGAGCTGCTGCTCCTGCCCGTCCTCAGAGGTCTGACCCCCTGTGGGGGGGTCAGATGCTAAATTTCTTGTGCTAAATTCTCATCCTCAGAATTGGTGTGCTTTGTGTCTCCTAAGGAGACACTGATTAATCTCTGATTTTCCTCTCAAATCTTCTCCATTAAATCTTTGCAAATTTCTCATTAATAATGATAAAAAGTGAATTTATCCATAGTACACATATATTCATATTCTAAGGGGTCTTTCTAACATACAAAGGGAGATCTAACAAACATCAGCTGCTTTTGCAGAGTACATGCCTTATTTCTACTGAAAAAAACTCATTTTTACAAACTATTAACTTAAACTTGTTAGAAAAATCTGGTCAAGGACTTCAAAAAGCAGAGGACCCTGAAATTTAAAGTATACGTAGCTTATATAATACTGAAAGAAAATTGAGTGTTTTAAGGAGTTCTGACTATTACATTGTCAGTTAAGTAGCAAAAACACATTGCATTTTACATAACTTCTTGCTTCTCTGAGTGGAAGAAAACCATTTGGACCTTGTTTCCTCTTTCTATAGCATGCCTTTCTCAAAAATGCAGCCATGGTTTAATTGGAAAGGAGTTCTGTCAGAGGAAAATGAAATTATCTGGCCTTAAGATTCAAGGAGTCTGATTTATCTATCTTAGTAATTCGTGTTTATATGGAATGTTTCTCAGACGGCATAATGGACTTCAGTAGACAGCTCAGTTTTAGTTTGTTTTGTTTAATGAGATGTCCTATCTTGCTTTCTTATTAAGGCATGTGAGTTACCATGGCTACTGTATTTTTGAAGAGTGAATTTTTTTTCTTATAATGAACCTACCTTTACCAAGTGTTTTAAAAAATATTATATAAGTGATACTCGCTTTAAAGCAATTTAGGAGGCAGATAAAATTATATGGAGAAAAGTTAAGTTTCCCGGAAATCTCACAGTCCTGTCTCATTATTTACAACATTAATTTATATTGTTTTTTTTTTTTTTTTGGTGGTACTGGGGTTCCTGGAAGCACTTCTACCTCTGGGCTACACTCCCAGACCCATTTTTAAATAATTTTGAAACAGGGTCTCATAAGCCAGCACGGCTGGCTTCGAACCTGTGCGATCCTCCTGTCTCTGCCTCCCAAGCGCGGGGATTACAAGCGTGCGCTACCATGCCCGGCCAAATTTACATTGTTTTATAAAAAGGTTATGATGGAAAATTTTCAACGCCACTTTGTGAAACTAGTTTGCATTATCTAGTGAAGATAACATTTATGCACCCTTTAATGTGGCAATTACAGCCCTAAGCATAAATACTCGAGAAACACTGGTCCATGTGTCCCAGGGGAAATATCCAGAGATGTTACATCCCAAATGAGGGAACAACAGCCTGTCCATCAACCGGAGTGGAGGTGAACAGTTTGTGGTATAGTCATAACTAGATAATTATATAGCAGAGAAAAATAAACTATCGGTGCGACTAAATAATCTTTTGAAATTATTATTATTGTTATTATTATTATTATTATTATTATTATTATTATTTGCAGTACTGGGGATGGAACCCACGGGTATTCTACCTCTGAACTACACCCCCAGGCCTACTTTTTATTCTTTATTTTGAAGCAGGGTCTCACTGAGTTGCAAAGGGCCTCACTAAGTAGCTGAGGATGTCCGCAAACCACGATCCTCCTGTCTCAGCCACCAGAATGCTGGGATTACAAGTGTGCGCCACCACGCCCAGCCTCAAAATTATTTTTGAAAGAAAAAAAGCAGTTGCAAATATGTGTCTGCAAAAAATCCCACTTTTCTATGAAGATGAGAAAGAAGAAAAAAATATTAAATTCTGTTTAGAGATATATGATTAATCCGTAAAGGAGAGCGAGGGAATGACAAAGCACCATACTCTTTCCCCTTTTTGGTTACCTCGATCCCTCTCTCTGAGCCGTGTCTTCATTTCTTACTAAACCCTGACGCATGCCTTCCATACTGTGATGGCCATGGACTTGCACTGCATCCATAGCCTTTCCAGAAAGAAATCAACATCTCACTGGAAAATTGGAGTTGGCTGACAGCCTCCATGGTGGGGCCCTCAGGCTGCCCGTGGCTTTGGATTTGCTGTTGCCCTCCTCCTAGGACCACACACAGCCCATGACTGCAGAGTGGGGCCTTAGGGCCATTTGTGCTCTATGTAAGGCTCCTGTAGGGGGCAGTCTTTGCTCCAGCACATCCTCTTAAGTCAGCCAAGACTTTGGCGCATCCAATTATAATGTAAAGTGTTCTATTGTATTTTGCTTCTTTCTTTTTGTTTCCTGAGCACAATCACAAGGAGAAAAAAAAAAGCTCTTTTAAAAGATGATGATGATGATGACGATGATGATGGTGATGATGACGACGATGACGACGACGACGATGATGATGACGGTGATGATGTTGATGACGACGATGATGATGGCGATGATGATGACGGTGATGATGTTGATGACGACGATGATGATGGCGATGATGATGACGGTGATGATGTTGATGACGACGATGATGATGGCGATGATGACGATGATGATGACGATGATGATGACGATGATGACGACGATGACGACGACGACGACGATGATGATGACGATGATGATGACGGTGATGATGTTGATGACGACGATGATGATGGTGATGACGACGACGATGACGACGACGACGACGATGATGATGACGACGATGATGACGGTGATGATGTTGATGACGACGATGATGATGGCGATGATGATCTGGTGTTGGGGATTGAACCCAGAGGCATTCAACCTCCCAGCTACTCCTCCAGTCCTTTTTATTTTTATTTTTGAAACAGGTGCTCACAAAGGTGCTGAGGCTTGTCTTGAACCTGCTGTCCTGTCTCAGACTCCCAAGTACTGAGATGCCGGGCATGCACCACCATGCCAGGCTCTCTTGCACTCTTAAGCTCATGTGAACATCTGTTTCCCAAAGGACCAGAATGAAGCACGTATGTTTCTCCATTCACCCAATTATATGCAAATGCATACATTAGAAAGCTTAGCATTGTTTACAAAATTGTGATAATAACCACAATTCTAATCATTTTGCTTTTCAACCACTTAACCAGTAGTGTGGACACACCTCCAAGACCACCATGGAGTCCCAATTCATTGTTTAATAGTCAGGTAACATTGTTTGACAGTGATATACCTCAACTTAGTAGTTTCCCCACAAATAGTATTTTCCCCAATCTGTTTGCACACCATAACACACCTGTAGCAAACACACTTGTAGTAAAAACAAGTGCTTTTATTTATAGATTTATAGATATTTATAAATTTATAGATATTTATAGATTTTCAGAAATAGGTTTCAGACAAAAGTGGTGGGGCACACCTATGATCTCAATACTTGGGAGGCTGAGATGGGAGGATTGCAGGTTTGAGAACAGCCTCAGCAAGTAGTGAGACACTCATTAACCAAGCAAGATCCTGTTTCAACATACAAATGAAGTAGAGCTGAGGATATAGTTCAGAGATAGAATGCCTCTGGGTTCAATCCCCATTATGCCTTTCCCCAAAATAAACAAAATAGAGTTTCTGGAACTAAAAGTAGGTGTGTTATAAACATAGTTGTTCATGCATTAGTTTTGTATTTTGGTTTTCATTCTTTTGGGTAGATACCCAGAGGTGGTATTTATTGCTGGATCATATGGTAAATTCATTTTCCTTCTTCAGAGGATCTTCTATGATGTTCTTCAAAGTGGTTGCACCAACTTGCAATCCCACCAACAATGTATTAGAGCTTCTATTTCTCTGCACTTATTCCCACTTACTGAAAACCTGAAAGCCAGAAGGTGAGGAACTTTGACAGGATGGTCCACTCACAACCATTTTTTTTTTAAACAGAGGTCACTTGGGTCTGGAAATCTGCTGGGAGATGAGGTGAGGCAGCTGCAGCTTCTAGTGCTTCCTGGCCGCACAGTTGAAGAAACCCGCTGAAACCCACTAAACCAGGTGTTCTTCAAGGAATGAGTGGATTTCAAAACTATGGGATATGTACACAATGGAAATTTGCCCAGCCGTAAGGGAGAACAAAATTATGGCATTTACAGTGAAATGTCACCAAAAAATAAGAAATTAGATGTTTTTCTTAATGTGCAAAATATCAGGGAGAAATGGGTAACAGGAGGAACTCTAGTTGAAGAAGGGACCCTACAGAGGAGCAATGAAGGTGACACATCTGAGGGGATAAGGAGGAGGATAAGGGAAACTCTTTAAAGCACATGATGGACTTAAACATATCAAAGTCAGTCAGGAAGCCAAGCATGGGTAGGAGGGAGGGGTAGGGTAGGGGTTGGGTAGGGGTTGATTGGGTGATCTGTGCATGAATATCTCCACAAGTTTTTTTGTTTTTGTTTTGTTTTGTTTTTTGGTGGTACTGGGGGGTTCCTGGAAGCCCTTCTACCTCTGGGCTACACTCCCAGACCTATTTTTATACTTTTTTATTTGGAAACAGGGTCTCTTACGCCAGCGCAGCTGGCTTCGAACCTGTGAGATCCTACTGCCTCCGCCTCCCAAGCGCGGGGATTACAAGCGTGCGCCAACATGCCCGGCTCTTCACTTGTTTTTTTTATCCCATTGAGATGTATGACTACAATGCACCAATAAAAATTTATTAAATAAAAAAAGTAGATGTGCATAGAATTTTACTAACACGTTGGTAGATCACATCCCGAAAGGCCCTCAACAATGACTATCCACGTCAACAGAATGGAAAGACACACTATCCCCCACATTCCTACTGGTGTAGTTTTAATATTTCTTCCACCATAATTATTGGTATTTTATTATTTTTTTATAATTTTTTCTTTTCAAGTGATTCACGTTTATTTTATAAATCTACAATCACTCATTTGGCTTTGGTGCCATTTAGTGTCTTTAAAAGAATAATTATAAGCCGGGCGCGGTGGCGCACACTTGTAATCCCCACACTTGGGAGGCAGAGACAGGAGGATTGCGCAGGTTCGAAGCCAGCCACACGTGCTGGTTTAGGAGACCCTGTTTCCAAATAAAAATGTAAAAATAGGTCTGAGAGTGTAGCCCGGAGGTAGAAGGGCTTCCAGGAACCCCAGTACCACACACACAAAAAAAGAATAATTATAGCTAGGCATGGTGGCACATACCTGTAATCCCAGTGCTTGGGAGGCTGGCACAGGAGAATCGTCATCTGTCTGAGGACAACCTCAGCAATTAGTGAGATACTCATCAACCTAGTGAGAACTGATTCTAAAATAAACATGAAATGGACCTGAGGGTGTGGCTTGGAGGTAGACGCTTCTGGATTCAATCCCTGGTCTGTCTGTCTGTCTGTCTCACACACACACACACACACACACACACACACACACACACAGAGTTTCCAGACTCTTATTAGTCTTATACTGTTGACTAATTTTGAGGTCAATTTTGCTATTTTTCATTTTTCTTAGAAAGCATACATTTTATCACAATTATATATAATCACCTAATCACCTGCTTTCATTTTTTATCTTTTCACCTATACAGCTCCTTTTTTAGTTCATAGTACTGAATATTTTCTACTTACTCTCTTTTATCCAGTAAGTATGTTTATCTGTTTAAGTCCAGGAGTTATCTATTTACTATTTCATTTTTGGAGGGGAGGGAGCTGAGGATTGAACCCAGGGGCATTCTACCTCAGAACTATACCCCAAATCTGTTC
This sequence comes from Muscardinus avellanarius, assembly GCF_963383645.1. Taxonomy (NCBI): domain Eukaryota; kingdom Metazoa; phylum Chordata; class Mammalia; order Rodentia; family Gliridae; genus Muscardinus; species Muscardinus avellanarius. The sequence continues at coordinate 10,182,343 of NC_137805.1, read as the reverse complement.
ATTTATTTATGTTTTCTTAGAAACAGGGTCTTTCTAGGTTGCTGAGAGTGAGAGTCTCGCTACCCACTATGCTGTTGAGGCTGTCCTGGAGCCTGGCATCTTCCTGTCTCAGTCTCCCAAGTACTGGGAGGACAGGCATGTGCCACCACCACATTCAGCTTTATTATCTTTATTCACCTCTTCCCCTCACTTGCACTTATTTTTATGTTCTTTCATTTTCTTAAAATGAGTTTTGTTGATGAAAGGGTATAAACATTATTTTTAAGATGTACAGGTTCTGAACATTGGCTGGTAATAGATCTATAAATTAATTTGACTATGGTCATCAATACATAATGGAAAAGGATCTCAAATCACCACACTGTAAAACTTTAACATACTGAATCTTTATTTGAGAACTAGTTTTAAATGAAAATAATAATTTTTAACAGAATAGTGTTTAAGGGTATGGACCAAACTCCTCTGCCTTTAAAGCTTCAAGGGGGGATTTATTTGCCTTATACTTTTGTTTCATTTATCTAATGAGGAGTAAAATAATCGTATAATCATTTGTGAGCATTATATATTTTAACATATATAAAGAATATATAGTACTATCTAGATGTAGTGAGCACTCTGAAGAAATGGAACTGTTTCTTTAGCGGATTTTTTTCTCTTTCTTTTTTGGTAATAAAGATATTTCAACATATTGATGTAAAGTATTTTTCTTAATAATCCTTTCTATATAGATTTTTATGTCAACTTTATTTTCCTAACAAAATGAAACGTCACTTGTTTTATGTGTGTGTGTGTGTGTGTGTGTGTGTGTGTGTGTTACTAGTGATTGAACCCAGGGACATTCTATCTATGGGATACACCCGCCACCCTATTTTTTTTATTCTTTATTTTGTTTTATTTAATTAATTAATTTATTTTTTGTGGGTCTGGGGATGGAACCCAGAGGCATTCTACCTTCGAGCTACACCCCATGCCCTGTATTTTATTCTTTATTTTGAAACAGGGTCTCACTCAGTTGCAAAGGGCCTCACTCAGAAGCTGAGGCTGTCCACAAATCGCGATCCTCCGGTCTCAGCCTCCCAAGTCCTGAGATTACAAGTGTGTACCACCATGCCTGGCTTTTTTTCAATTTTTTGAAGATTTTTTTTGTTTATAGGTTATAGAAGATGTGGGTAATAAAGTAGAATTGTTCAGCTTTGAATGGCTAATTATATGATTAATTTTTATAAAACTCCCACATATCTATGAAATAATTTCATATTATTCTATACATGCTACTATTTGCTATTTCATAAGATCAGTTTTTGGCGTTTCAGTCATTTCTTGCTCAACTCTCATTGAGTTTTAACATTTTATATTACAATATCTTTCCAAAGCTGTATTTTTATTAAGTTCTCCTTGTGTTTCTAATTGTTCTTATATTGCACATTTAGTTGACACAGGCTATTGGTTTATAATTCTTATAACTTATTTATTAACCATACATTTCATCTTACATAATATTTCTTTATCCTGTTCATGCTTTCGATCTGAAACACTCTCTTGTCTACTATTAATATTTTAAAAGCTTGTGTCCCTTCTATTTTTGTTATCCCATAACTACAGTGTTAGAATCTTCCTTCTTTTCTTGAGGACTCTTTTCTTCCTTTCTTAAAGCCTTCCACAAATGTACCTTCAGGTTCAGGAGTTTTGCCAGGATGCACCAAGCCTCACCTCACCGTCCCTAGCAGGAGTATATTTTATCTTTTCATAAGAAGAATCCAACTTTCCTCCACTCGGGGTAAATATCTTCTATTGCTTAATTATTACCTCTCCTCCATCTGTTCCTTTCTGCCCCTTTGGAGCGCTTATTCATCACATATTAGATTCCCTGGAGTTGCTTTCCAAATGGATTTTGGTTTACTTCTTGATTTCCAACCCTTCATTACATGTTGTGAGTTTCGAGATACTAGGCAGCGTCTTGCTGGCTGATATGTGTGGTCTGAGCTCCCCTTCAATATATCTCCAGAATTATAAAAACTTTAAATCACTTGTTTCCATTTCCCAAGAACATCGTGTCTTATAATCGAATACACTCACATCCTTTATTTGTCCACTTACTCAGTTCCTTAGCCAGTTCCCATGTGTTTTCCAGAGTCGTCCTTTTCTTGCTAGAAGCCACCTGTGCGTGGCAGTCACATCCCTCATGCTTCCTCTGGCTCCTGCTTCAGCTCACTTTAATGTTTTCCCACTAGCTTGTAACCAGTGCAAGGTCTTTGCCTTGTGTATATATTGGTGTCGGTTGCAAATAACAGGAAAATACCTAACAGGGAAATACCTAACTGTGATTATAGATTTATTCTAAATCTATAATCATTAAAACAGTGTGGCAATAAATTTTTAGAAAATGTACCTAGAGGAGTCAGATATTCTAATTAGGCCCAGTACAAAATATCTTATAAATTCCAACTAAAGTATTGAACAAGGCAAGGAAAGCTATTATCATGGTCACTTGTTAGTGATTATAGCCAATGTCATAAAACAAGACATAAACTACGCACATTGATTAGAAGGGAGATGAGTAAACTGACATCATTTGCAAATCATGTCCTTTGACCAGAAAAATCTGCGTGTATAAAAAACCAAAATCTTCCTTGGAATAGTAAGATAATTGATTGACATGGTCAGATGTAAAATCTCAGATTGGTTCAATAATAGCAATAAATATCCTAAAATAAATAGAAATAAGTCCATCAAAGGACGGGTGGAAGATATAAAAGAAGGAAAACATGAGATGCTATAATAAAGTGAATAAAAGGCAATTAGTAGGTAGAGAAACATGTTAAAATTTTATATAAAAATTTAGGCCAGCATGCTAAGAACACCTGTCATCCCAGTACTTAGGAGCAGAGAACAGGAGGATCCCAGGTTTGAGGTCAGTCTCAGAAATTTAGCAAGATCCTCAACGACTTAGGAAGCTCCTGTTTCAAAAGAATAAATAAAATCTGGGCGTGGTGGCACACACTTATAATCTTAGTACTTGGGAGTTGGGAGGCTGAGACAGGAGGATCCCAGGCTCACGGCCAGCCTCAGATATTCACTGAGGCACTCCACAACTTAGTGAGACCTTGTTTCCAAATAATGAATAAAAAAAGGGCTGGGGATATAGCTCAAAGGTACAGTGTCCCTGGGTCTGTTCCCTAGTGCTGAACATAAATAAATAAATAAATAACTTATTAATTAATTAATTAAAAAGAGGGCTCAGGGTATAGCTCAAAGGTAGAATGCCCCTGGGTTCAATCGCCAGCACTACTACTACTACTACTACTACTACTACTACTACTACTATTACTACTACTACTATTACTACTGATAATAATAATCACAAATTTTCAATCTTCTACGTATTAAACTCTTAATTTAATGCAATAACAAAGTCAACATTAGATTTTTATATGAACTTGAGAAACCATATTTAAATTTCATCTTTAAAAGGACAAAACCAGCATAAGGAAATCTAATATACTTTCACAGAAGCCAAAAATAATATATTTTGTCTGACCTAATATTAGAACTTACTTTAAATCTATAATCATTAAAACAGTGTGGCAATAAATTTTTAGGAAATGTACCTAGAGGAGTCAGATATTCTAAATAGGCCCAGTACAAATGTATGTCCAGTGGGAAATTTAGTATATAATGAAAGTGACATTTTAAATTGGGAATAAAAAGATGGATTGCTCAGGTTGTGAAATTCAATATGTGATAAAGATGACATTTTAAAATGAAAGTAAAAGGATGGATTGCTTAGTAATATGTACTTAGGTTGTGATTTTGGCATTTGGAAGGAAAGCAAATTCAGTTATCTACTTCAAATTTTTTGCAGATAAATTTCTTCAAAGAGCAATGTTTGAGACAGAGATGTGTTGGCAGGATGCTTACTAAGGATTCGCTCCTAAAATCATGCTGTGAGCTGGGCATGATGGTGCATGTTTGTAATCCCAGCATTTGTGAGGCTGAGACAGGAGGATCTGGGTTCATGGACAGCCTCAGCTACTTAGTGAGGCCCTCCTCAACTTAGTGAGAACCTGTTTCCAAATAAAGGATTAAAAAATTGGCCTGGGGGTATAGCACAGAGGTAGAATGCCCCTGGGTTCCACCACAAAAAGAAAGACGGAAAGAAGAGAAGAACAAAAAGGAAGGAAGGAAGGAAGGAAGGAAGGAAGGAAGGAAGGAAGGACGAGAAAAAAAGAGAAAGGAAGAGAGAGAGAGAGAAAGAAAGAAAGAAAGAAAGAAAGAAAGAAAGAAAGAAAGAAAGAAGAAAGAAAGAAAGAAAGAAAGAAAGAAAGAAAGAAAGAAAGAAAGATCATGCTGTGAAGGGCGTACATGGAAGTGAAGCGGCCATGGACAGACAGAGAAGCTGAGCTGTACTTTGGTCTGGTTGAGGCCTCAGTGGATCTGAAGGTAGGTATACAGCTGGGGTGTCCCCTTACAGCTGCGCAGGTCTGGGATCAGGGATCAATTATGGGGGCAATCACTGAATGTGGGCTGCCCCTGGGAAGGGGGTATGAACTTGGGCAAGGCCACAGCCCCCCAGGTTTAATGTATGACATCCTTAAAATGAATGCCAGATGGATCTAAAAACAATGGTAGAAAACTTAAATATGGGATGGGAGTGACAAAAAAATCAAGATATATATAACCTTAGAGTAAGATGGTATTTCAAAGGACAGCTGAGTATCAAGCCCTAACAAAAATGTCTACAAACTTATCATGTTAAAAAAAAAGTCAATGGATAGGGGGAAAAAAAAGGATTTTCAAATGTTTTGGTTACTATGTTTTTAGGGATGCAATAAAAAGTAACTTCACTCTTGATGACCACATACATCCTAAAAATTGCCTAAGAAGAAGCCTCAGGGGCCCCATGATGTTTCTGACTTACATCCATGTTAAATTGGAAATGCAACCTTATTCTGGTCCAAGATGTTTATCAGTGCTTCCAACTTTCTTCCAAGAGAAGAGTCTCTTCTAACTCTTGCTGCATTTGTGGAAGGGGGATGAGGTTTTATCTCTTTCCACCTCATGCTCTCTTGGTAACTATGGTTTTAGACTCTGCCTGGCAGAAACTGGCGGAGGGAAAAATTGGACAGAGCTGGAAAGGTCTCTCTTGCCTGGGGAGGGTCTGTCAGAGCAGACTTCCTGTGTTCTGGCCTGGCTGATGTTCAAAGGAGAAGCTCTTACACAGGGAATTTGATCAGGAAATCCCAGTGGTCCTGCCAACCCCAACCACAGAATCCATGCCTCCCTGCTTCATGCTTTCAGTTGCTACTGGACCACTGTCCTCCTGCCACCATCTAGACATCTTGAGCAAGAGGCAGAGGCAATGAGCTTTGCACCAACTGCAACCCTGTGGACAATGTTGCTGACTCTAAGAGGAAAAGAAGAAGTCATGGGTACATGGGACAGGACTGGAAGAGAGTTGGAACCCACACTGGGCAGAGGGCTCCCAAAGAAATCCGCTAGGAATCCCTGCCCATCTTCTGTTGTGGGGAGATTATTATAATTTTTTTTTAGATTCAAACGTGTTCTTTTTGGGCACATTTCTTCATGCTGTATACAAGAAATATAATTAAATATATATATAAATAATTCATATGAAAAGCCTCTACAAACCAAGAAAAGAATGACAAGTAACTCAGTGGCGAACTGTGTTGGTGGCATAGTCATATACATATACATATCTTCACGAAAGACAAAGAGACAATTGAATGAAGCAAAGGGGCTCAAAGTCATTAGTGATCACCAGGATGTAACTTTGCTCAATTGGCAGTTGAGTTGTCAAAATTGAGAGAGTTTCAAGGCATCGGATTTGCCAAAGATGTGGGGAAGTAGATATTCTAATTCACGTAGTGTGAGTTCAAATTGGCAGTCTGGCAGACTTAAAATGTTGGAGGGCCGTTTATCTAGATAATTAAGATGTTAGTCCTCAAACCCTTCAGTCTGCTAGAAGTGACTATATTAAGTTTTCTAACGATGTTTGAAAAATTATTATTCAAGATTAGGAAAAATACACAGCTATGAAGTAGGGATTTATGTTATGCCATCTGATCTGTGACTATCAAAGCTGTGTCTGTGATATATTTTTTACTTTAATTTTGGTGAGAATATATTTCTATAATATTTGCATATTTTAAATAATTTTAAGAGAACATTCCTGAGATAAATTCCATTTATTGTTTTGCAATAAATTGGAACAATTGTTTATAAGACTAAAAGTGATTTCACTAGTAAACCCTTTTTTGCCTTTTTAAAAGGCTACTAGCCTTAGAGAAAAGCAACACATTTTAACAACCATTTTATTCAAAAGGAAGATTGCAAAATGATAGAAATCAAAGGACAAGTTATTCCTTCAAAGCTCTAGCTCCATCAGGTCATTTCCTGTATTCTTCTGAGATTTTAGAGCCTAGGTCCTCAGATGATGTCAGGTGATGGTATCCCTTGTCCTCAGATGAGGCCAGGTGATAGTATCCCTTAAGAGGCTGTGGACTTTCTGCAGGATGGATTGTGAACAGGCAAGGAAAGTAGGGACTCCAGAGCAAAGACTCATTCTCTTCTCTTGCTGAGTAGTGTTCTATTGTACGAATGCAACACAATTTGTTTTGTCCATTTACCTGCCAATGGATATTTGGGTTGATGTCGGCACAGAACATTTTTTTAGAGTAGTGGAAAAGGGCAAAGATGCACCTGGGCATATAGCTTAAATTTCTTAACTCCCTTCATAGTGCAGGTCATTCTGAGTTTTCTACTTAGCAAAACTTAGAAATCATCAATTCGATGGGAATCGCACAAGGGAAAGCAATGATCTTTTTCTAAATCATTATTTTCCTACTGAATTCCTTCTTGTTTGGAGCAATTGATCCTGTTTCTCAGCCGGCCAACATGTTTTTGGAGAGTGTTTAAAAAGGAATGTGTTCCAGTGAGTGGCAGCCGGCCTCACAACAACTGGATGACCAAGGATGACCCAAGTATATAACTTTAAAAATTGGGCCGAGAGTAGCCAGGTGTGGTGGTGCTTGCCTGTGGTCCCAGTTCTTGGGAGGCTGAGACAGGAGGATCACAGGTTCAAGGTCAGCTTCAGCAACTTAGCAAGACCCTGTTTCAAAATAAAAAAGACTGGGAGTGTAGCTAAGAGATAGAATGGCTCTGGTCTCAATCCCCAGTACCAAAACAAAACGACAAAAAAAAAAAAATGGCCAAGGGTTGGGTCAGAGGGTAAAGCACCCTCTTGGGCTGACTTTTAAGCCTCAGATCCTCAGATGATGCTGTTGTTTCGGTGGTCATGGGGTGGCTGCAGGTTGAACTGCACACAGGCAAGGGCAGGAGGAGGTACCCTGGATCCTGAAGAAATAACATGCATATTTATTTTTTCCCATTATGCAGTTTCCTCCCCGTGATAACTCAGAGCAAGTCATTGCACATGCCGTGCACGATTTCAATAGGTGAAAGCTAATTTTAAATCCATTAAAAATGATCCTGTCTCAGCATCATCTCTGTGACCCCTTGCCTTTCAAGCGAACGAGAACAAAGCAGCTTTGCCGCATTTCTCCTTCTATTGTGTCATTTGGCACAGAGCAGGTGTGCCACGGAGGATTCACCGCCAGCTCGACAGAATCTGCCTGCACAGTTCTCTAATTTCACTGTCAATGCGGCAATCTTCTCTCCTTTGTGAAAAAGACTCACCCTCGAAAATCACTGTTAAGTAATGCCAGGGCATCCTGAATTTAAGTCAAATAATACACTCATCTTTCCCACTAACTTTTGAATCTTGAAAAAGCAAGATCCAAAAAAACCCAGAGATTAGCCTTGGAGTGAATCACTCAGTACTGGATTTCTCTGGTTTTGTGACCGCCAATGTTTCTAAAAGGAAGAAAATGACAGGAAGTAAAAAAAGAAGTTGTCTAGTATGGTTGAAGCCTCAATTATATGTTTTATTTTTTATGGATCTATTTGTTTATTACCAACCCTCTTTGTTTTGTAATACTCATTTCAGTAAGAACATTTTCATTGAAAAATTAAATATCAGCCTACCATGGTGGTGCAGTTCTAGTTTTTGAGATGTTGAGGATGCAGGTTTGAGCCCAGCCTTAGCAACATAGAGAGACCCTGTTTCAAAAAGTAAAACAGGGTCTAAGTTGCAAAAATAAAATAGGGTTATAGATGCAACTCAGAGGTCAAATATCTTAGTACTGAATTCAATCCCAAGACTATATATATATATTATATTTTACATTACCCACAGCTGTTTACATTACCCATAGCATGTGCAAATGCATATATAAATACATAAAAAGAATCAAAGAATCAAGTAACTATGTGTATAATTTCTGGTGACGTCCCCCACCCCCACGGCTTCCTGCTGGTGCCAGTACCTGCCCCACCCCCACTGCATCCTTTACCTTCTTTTCCCTGCTTTTTATCATTCTGGCTCCACAAGCTTTTTATCAGCTTTTTAAATGCGCCAAGCTAATTTCTGAAACCTTATCTTTGCTCTCCATGTCCTCTTGGCCCAAGAAATCTCTTTTCTTCTCTGATTTGATTAAGTCAAATGCATTATTTGACTTAAATTCCAGATGCAATGGTATTACTTAATGGTGATTTTCAAGAGTCTTTTAACAAAGGAGAGAAGATTTCTGCATTGCCTATGACCAAGCCTCTCTCTTCTTGCTTGTCTCAGCTTGATATCACACACTTAGAATAATTTTTGTTGGTCAATTTTTATTTATTAATTTTTTGGTAGTGGAGATTGAAACCAGGGGCATTATACCTCCAAGCTACACCCTCAGCCCCATTTTATTTCTTACTTGAAACATGGTCTAACTATATCATTGAGAGCCTGGCTAAGTGGGTGAGGCTGGCCTGGAGCCTGCAATCCTCCAGTCTCAGCTTCCCAAGTAATGGGTTACAGGCCTGTGCGGCAACACGCCTGGCTTTCAACACACTTTTACTGTCTGTCTTTCCTTTCTTCTTTTCCTTCCCTTCTCCCTTCTCCCATCTAAACCATCCGTGACCTCGTACTTGTTTCAGGGTTGTGCTTCTGAAGCATTCGACCTAAGATGCTCCCTGAACTAAAATGTAAGATCCACTAAACGCAGACAGTGACTGCCTTGCTCATCACCCTTTGCCTTCCCTAAGGCCCAGCTGGGCACACGCTCAGCACAGGACAGATTTGTTGACTAAATAAGTACTCATTTGTGTATGCATGAATGTGCCGTAGGGTGTGATTGGGATGCTTTGAGAGGTTTGTTCATAACCTATGCAGTTTCTTCATTGGCGCTAGGACCTGCCTGTGTCCTAACGGAAAAAAAGCTCTCCATTGCTTTGGTGCCTAAAACATAAAAGAGAAGTCACAAAAGCATGCAGAGGACTCGCAAAAGACAATTTGGGACCTTGGCGGTTTTAAATTGATAGTTAAGACTACCTGAATGTTAAGGATCTGATTTCTGAAAAGAGGGATTTTTGTAGAGAGGATGATGGGTTGAGGACCTAGTAATTGCTTTTGCCATGCTGCCTATGTCCAACGCCATTTCTCCATCAACCAGAGAAAAGGAGCATATCAATTTAGTGAAGATTGTCAGTGGGTTAAAGTCATATGTTAACATCATTCAATCAAAAGTAGTTATCCAATACCTCTTCTATATTTCCCAGACTATTTTAGACATTGAGTTTATGATCATGAACCAAATAGCAAGAGATCCCTGTCCTGGGGGAGATGGTGTTTGAGTGGACAGAGGTAGATTAATGAAAACATTTTGAAAATTATGCTAAATGTTAGCCAGACACCATGGTAAACATCTGTGATTCCAATACTTGGGAGGCTAAGACAGGGTGATCACAGGTTTAAGGCCAGCCTTCACAACTTAGTGAGGTCCTCAGCACCTTGGTGAGACTCTGTTTCAAATAAAAGTATTAAAAGGGTCGGGATGTAGCTTGGAGGTAGAATGCCTTTGGGTTCACCGGGCGAGGTGGCACACGCTTGTAATCCCTGCGCTTGGGAGGCAGAGGCAGAAGGATCACGCAGGTTCGAAGCCAGACGCGCTGGCTTAAGAGACCCTGTTTCCAAAAATAAAAAAGTATAAAATAGGTCTGGGAGTGTAGCCCGGAAGTAGAATGGCTTCCAGGAACCCCAGTAGCACCAAAAAAAAAAAAAAAAGCCTTTGGGTTCAATCTCTAGTAACTATAAATAAATAAATAAATAAATAATAAATAAGGAGGAGGAGGAAAAAGATGAAGAAAGAGAAGGAGAAGGAGGAGGTAGAGGAGAAGGGAGAAGGAGGGGGAGGTGGGAAAGGAAATGGAGGAGAAGGAGGAGGAGGAAAGAGAGGAGAAAAGGGAGGAGGAGGAGGAAGAGGAGGAGAGTTGATTCCTATTTATGATCCAGAGGTCTTTGATGATACTAGAAATATAACTTTCAACTCATTAGAGTGACCCTGAAATATGGAAAGAGGATAATAATAATAATAATAATAATAATAATAATAATAATGAAGAAGAAGAAGAAGGAGGAGGAGGAGGAGGAGGAGGAGGAGGAAGAGGAGGAGGAGAAAGAGAAGGAGGGAGAAGAGGCATGGTGTAAGTATTAATCTAAATGGTGAAAATGAAGGAAGGAAAGAGGACAGATAGAAGTGGTGCTACTTGGATCGAGAGGTGAGGTGAGTCCCTCTAACACAGCACTTGGGCAAAGGCCACAGTAATTTGCAGAAGCCAGCTTAGCAGGTATCTCTGGAGAGAGGGCATTTGAAGTAGCTAAAATAGTTCCAGGCAGAGGCTCTGCATCTGGAATGTGCTCAGTGTGTCTGAGCAGCTGCCTGGAGACTCTGAGGTGCAGCTCAGAGAGGGAAAGAAAGGGTGGTGGAGGATAGGACCAGGGACCCTGGGAAGTGTAAGGTCTGTAGTTTCCAGTTCATCATTGTTGGGCCTCAGGTGTGTTGATCTGACTCTCATGCATTAGCAGAAGAGGTATTTGATCATCCATTTTCTTCAGAGTCACAGGATGGCTGCTGTCTCTCAGCCTATGTCAAAATGTCAGGTAAACCCGCAAAGGTTTAATTTCACCTATGAACTATCAATTGAAAGGTAACCTGCATACTCAGAAGTGTTAAATCCATAAGTGTGCAGATTGGTGGGTTTTCAGAAACCAAACATATCTATGTAACCAATATACAGATCAAGAAATAAAACATTATCCTTTTTTTCCACGGAGAACCACCATTTTGACTTCTGATACCATATATTACCTTTACTTCTTTTAAAATTCTATATAAATGGAATAAAATTGCTCACCAATAGCTTTAGAAAGAGCCATATATTTTACTACACATAACTGTGCTCCATTCTCTTTGCCATGTGTAAATTATGTTATGAATATATCACAGTTTATTCATTCTGATGTTAGTGAGCATTAGTATTTTTCATTTTGGGCTACTACAAATAGTGTTGCTGTGAACATTCTTGTATTTTTTGGTTAACATATGTGGATGCTTTTGTGGATATTTAACTAAAAATCAAGCTGCTAGGTTAAAGTATAAACATCTAGCTGGGCATGATGGCACATATCTGTAATTCTAGTTCTTTGGACTTTTAGACAAGAGGATCACAGGTTTGATGCCAGCCTCAGAAACTCATGGAGACTCTGAGCAACTTAGTGAGACACTGTTCCAAAACAAAAGATATAAAGGACAGGGAGTATAGCTTGGAGGTAGAATGCCTGTGGGTTCAGTCACCACTACCAAAAAAAAAAAAATTGACCAAAAAATTATTTAAGTTTTCCACTCCCAGTTTTTTAAATTTTTAAGTTTTTTAAATTTTTAAGTTTTCCACTCTTGCCAAAAGTGGAGAATAAAAAGTTAAAAAGTATAGGCATTGCCGGGTGTGGTGGCGCACGCTTGTAATCCCCGCGCTTGGGAGGCAGAGACAAGGAGGATCACGCAGGTTCGAAGCCAGCCGCGCGCGCTGGCTTAGGAGACCCTGTTTCCAAAATGAAAATATAAAAAAAATAGGTCTGGGAGTGTAGCCCGGAGGTAGAAGGGCTTCCAGGAACCCCAGTAGCACCAAAAAAAAAAAAAAGTATAGGCATTTATTAAGTTTTAGTATATTCTCCTGAACAGTTTTTCAAAGTGATTTACCAACTTTTTCTCCCATTAGCAGAGTATAAGAATTTCTATGGGTCCAGCTGAGATAACTGCTATTTTCTCATCACTTGGCTTTGAGCTGTTCTGTGCACAGGTCTTAAGATTTTTGTAGTTTTAATTTATATATCTGTAATGATTGGTGAAATTTTACACCTCACTTTTTGCTGGCAATGAGATATTTATACTTCCAAAACAGCTCATAAATCATTCTCAAAGTGGAAATGAGAGTTATAAATGGAAATAATAACAGGCCCCATGTTATGGGGTGGAGAAGATTACATGAAAAGACCCATGTAAAAACTGTAGTTGTGATCCCAAGCAGAGGGTTAGAGTGCAATTAATATTCCGTATTATTATCCTTATTATATAAGACAAACAATAGCCTAATATATGGTAGTAATTAATCTTTGATACTAAATATTCATTTGAAGATGAAATTCAAAGAAATTGCTATGTATAAATAAAAAAGATAAGCCTTTTTGATAGGACCAATAGAAAAAAATGGTACCAGAATATAAACAAACAGTCTAATCAAAATAACTTCAAAGGCTGTGCTATTTTTATTTCAAATTATAAACAGAGTCTTAAAAATGACGGTGAGGGTCAAAATGATGACATTGAGTAAGTTTTTGAATTTAGCAGCTTATGTACTTTGGGAGTGGCGATTGACAGATCTCATGGAGCAGGATATTTTCATCTTTGGCTGGGTAGTCATGTGTTTTGAAGATATATAAAATGTATCCAGTTATAGTCAGTGCAATTCATCTGTGGCCTATTTTCACAATTATCGCCATCAGGTATTAATAGTTATTTAGAAGGGTTTTAACTGATTTAAGCCACATCAGAGTATAGGCAGAGGAAATCAACATGGTAGAATGTTAGCATCAGAAGTTGGCATCTCATTTCTACTTTTAAGGATGAATTTTTAGTAAGTAAATTTTTAGTAATTTTTTTTAAGGATCTACTTTTAGTAGGATGAATTGCAGTCTATAACAAAGAAGGTTATAGGAAGACATTAAAATAACAACAGAAGAACTGACAAAAGTGCTACATGTAATGTGTGGAGGATTGTGAGGTCCGGGATTACAGATGTGCAATAAATAAGTAGAGGGACATAGGTTGCAAAGATACAAGGGGATCTAGATTTTGATGGATCTTGACTATCATGCTAGATTTACGTTGGTAGCCTCCAGGGACTTGAGAAATAAATGATGCTGAGTGGAGAAATGAGAAATGACATGTCCATAATCTGAGAAGGTAACTTTAGGAATCTTATACATTATGGATGAGGTGGCATTAGGGTTGGGAGTGACAAAGCCCTAAAGATTTTGTAGCAGTTGGTGTATAATGAAAGCCTGACTGTAATAGAGACAGGGCAAAAGAAATGATTAATTTGAAATAAGTTTTGAAACAGATTGGATAAAAGTTAATATAACTTGATAAAATAGTTGAATTGAAGCATAGCCCAAAACAACACCATTCAAAAAGAAATGACACAATCCTAGCCTAACGCTAGAACTTTCTAATTTTACAAAGTATTAACAGCACTCAGTAGAGACCAAATTTCTAGAGGACCATGAGTTCTATTTGAGACTTTTTGATGTTGATAGCTAATTCCTTCACATTTGTGAACCTATTGCAGATAGTAATTATAACTAATGTAAAGTCAAAGGTGGAAGCAGTTTTGATTGTGCCCAAAGCATCTATAAAGGAAAAAGTAAATTAAAGGAGGGAGAAGAGAGATAAATAATCACAACAGTGGGGCAAGTTTATGAGACAAACCAATTTGGGCAATGAAACAATGAAATGATATTTTGTATGGATGATATAACTTACGGTAAAACAGTTGAATACATAGATTTTTGTACATATCCATATTCCCCTCAGTATCTTTACCTCAATTTAATCCAATGAGGAATTATTAGCACTATAATAAAAAATAGTTAAGAGAAATTTTAATAATTAACTTATATCCATATTTTTATCCTCATAATTAGAAAAGAGATCTCCAAATGGGTTGTAATCTTGTTTTTCTTTTGTCAACTCTTTGTATCATATAATTTATTTATTCATAACATTTAAAAATTTTTTTACCATTTGGGGGTACTACTTTAAGCCATGGGTCTATAGCACACTATAAATCCCAAATCTCAGTCTTTCTCGAGAACTTTTGAATGAGTATCCAGAAAATAATACCTGGCCCCACATTCACAGGAACATATCTGTTTACTTATTTTTCTCTCCTTGCCAAATACAACTAGAATTAGACATTTCCATAATTGTTATAAACAACCTACATATTCTTGGCAATTGTGATAGGCTAAGAAACACCTGTCTAATAGAGATAAGTGGCATTATGATTTCAGCACAACTCTGCTAACTGGAAAATGCTAAATAAACATTTAAGGTGCCTCCTGTAATTTAACAAGTGAAGTCCACGTTTTATAACAGATATTAATCCACACTTAAAACCGTTCTAATTTTTCACATCATGAGAGATTTTGACACTGCAGTTTGCTTTCCCAGAAAGGACAGCGTGTCCTTAAAATAATTATTTAGCTAACCTCTGAGTGAACTAGCTCCCCTGTCACTGATAAAATTTGGAAGTACTCATTACATTAATAGGTTTTGGCTCATTTCTGCTTATTTCCCTTTTTTAAGAACAGTTCTTGTTCTCAGTGGTCTACATTGTGCAAAGATAAAAGGCACGTTTATAAATCAGTCCTACCATTCTTTTTAACTTTTCTTTATCTCTTATAATTTGGATCGGGAATCTCACACTGTTTAATCGCAGAATAAAAGGCATCGGGGCACTCATCACTATGAGAAACTTCCTTACATAATGTTGGCTCTCATCTCTGATATTTTATCTTAGCTGCAGAAAAGTTCCCAGGATTCGGAGTAAATATCTTTTCCTCAACTGTTCATTAAATCCCCAAATATTTACTACCCACATATTAGTAAATGCATATTTGAAAAAAAAACAAATTTGGACATGTTTGATTCTATTTTAAATACGGCCTCTGTGTATTATAAATCTTGCTTTGACAACCCATTGTTATTGTTACTTAGTTTTTGTTGCTTTAATGCAATTTTTCACTTCAATGAGATGAATTCCTGCCAGAACATCAAGACCACAGATACACTAAAATCTCATCGAAGCCAAGCAAAACATTTAAAAATAGCCATCTGGAAGAACTTCGAATTTTAGGAAGATATTCTCACCTTGAATGTGCAGCACTTCTATGCAATAAAGTTCTGATCTGTTGTATTTATAGAATTTTCCAGATGCCTTGAAATATGTGTTTTTCCTCTGAAAGAACATGAAGAAGACTAAGTATCTACAAGAATTCCCAAGATGGTATGTTTAAAAAAAAAAAAAAAAAACTATGTCAAGAGGGAAAAAAAGCAAAAAGGATTGAAAAGATTTTTATTTTTCTCAGAATACTGACTAATTTCTCTGGAAAAGGGTTCAGTAGAAGAAGTCATAAAATAAAATTACAAATAAGGTAGCTCGCTAAATTATGCATGAAAAACTTCCTCTACTGTGCGTTCCAGATGAAAGGAATTTATATCCATATTTCAGTGTTAGTCATATATTCACTACATAATCTGTTTCATTTCATTACATATTTCATAACCTTCAGATTAGATTTTGAATCTTTTTAATACACTATTACCCCCATTCCGGGTGTGGTGGTTCATGCCTGTAATTCTAGTGCTTGGAAGGCACAGACAGGAGGATCATAGATTCAAGGACAGCCTCAACAAGCAATGGGACACTCATAAAACTAGTAAGACTCTGTTTCAAAATAAAAATAAAATAGAGCTGGAGGTAGAATGCCCCTGGATTCAATTCCCAGTATCACAATACAAATTAAGTTAAAAAAATAAAAAAGATGAAAATGCATGATATCTCCATAGCTTACCTTTCCAAAACACATACTGAAGATAGCTTTTCTACACTTTTATTTTTAACATCATATTGAATTATAGGCTTACCCTGTCTGTAAGGCGCGAGTTGTATGGCTTATGTTGCATGTTCTTGCTTAAAGGAACGAGAGTTTATCTCTCACTGTACTGAAGGTCAAAGTATATTTCTCACTACTGTAGTTCAAAGTTTTTTTTTTCTCACTTTACTGAAGTTCTAAATTTAGTTCTCACTTTACTGAAGAATGCAAGATATAAGCAATCCATTTAAAAAATAAACCACCAAGAGTGTAGTAGAGATAAGCAACATTGGTATTTCTTCTAGTGAAAGTCAACCAGGTGACTGGAGTTTCCACAGTCTAAAACCAAGTCCACTGCATGTGTCATTTGAAGTATCAGAAAAAAAAAAATACCGAAGTATCTGTGTTTTAACTATGCCTTTGTATTTTAAGAGTGAGCCCAAACCATCCCAATTATGAAAATAACCATTATTGGGAAGGTATTCAGTCCCCTATAGCCACTATGAAGATACCAGGTGTTCAGACTTCAAGTGTAAGTAACAATCCAGGTATTTGTTGGAAGATCCATCGCTGGAGCAAGCCCAGGCTTTCTAAGGGGATGGCGTCGTGGGGGTGGAAGAGAGAGACTTGTGTTGTTTTGCTTCTGAGATCTAGGATGTCAAATGTTCAACTACATCACATTAGACGGTGACCTTCAGTGACCTTCAGATTTGTTGATTATCTGTATAGAAACCAAAGCAAGAAAGTCATAAAATAATACCATAACTAAAGAGAATGGCTTTAGGATGGATAATTTCCTTTCTATGAGATATAAAATTATAGATCAAATAAGATTTAAGGCTAAAGACAATATTTTCCAATTTCAGCTGGATATATATATGATATGAATATATATATGTATACACACATATAAAATATACATATACATGTATATGTATACATATACAGGAAAATTCAGTATATATATGAAAACATATATATGAAAATATTTATGTGTATATATATGAAAATATATATGTATATATATGAAAAAATATATATGTATATATATGAAAAAATATATATGTAAATTCAGTGAGTCAAATGCCAATGCATTATTTTAGAATCTTTTCATAGGTAATATATAGCTCAAAAATATATTTGTGGGACTCTGGGCCCCAGGCCGAACTGCGCATAGCACGCCAGACCCCTGGAGAAACCAGGCCCAGTAAGACACTGAGTTCTGGGCGGGGGTCGCGGGCGGGGCACGCCTAATGGGGCCCGGGTCGCGGGACTCTGGGCCCCAGGCCGAACTGCGCGTAGCACGCCAGACCCCTGGAGAAACCAGACCCAGTAAGACGCTGGGTTCTGGGCGGGGGTCGCGGGCTGGGCACGCCAGATGGGGCCCGGGTCGCGGGAGTCTGGGCTCCAGACCGAACTGCGCGTAGCACGCCAGACCCCTGGAGAAACCAGACCCAGTAAGACGCTGGGTTCTGGGCGGGGGTCGCAGGCTGGGCACGCCAGATGGGGCCCGGGTCGCGGGACTCTGGGCCCCAGACCGAACTGCGCATAGCACGCCAGACCCCTGGAGAAACCAGGCCAAGTAAGACGCTGGGTTCTGGGCTGGGGTCGCGGGCTGGGCACGCCAGATGGGGCCCGGGTCGCGGGACTCTGGGCCCCAGGCAGAACTGCGAGTAGCACGCCAGATCCCTGGAGAAACCAGGCCCAGTAAGACGCTGGGTTCTGGGCAGGGGTCGCGCGCGGCGCACAAAAGCCGGGGCCTGGGTCACGGGACCCTGGGCCCCGGCCGAACTGCGCGTAGCACGCCAGACCCCTGGAGAAACCAGGCCCAGTAAGACGCTGGGTTCTGGGCGGGGGTCGCGGGCGGGGCACGCCTAATGGGGCCCGGGTCGCGGGACTCTGGGCCCCTGCCGAACTGCGCGTAGCACGCCAGACCCCTGGAGAAACCGGACCCAGTAAGACGCTGGGTTCTGGGCGGGGGTCGCGGGCTGGGCACGCCAGATGGGGCCCGGGTCGCGGGACTCTGGGGCCCTGCCGAACTGCGCGTAGCACGCCAGACCCCTGGAGAAACCAGACCCAGTAAGACGCTGGGTTCTGGGCAGGGGTCGCGGGCTGGGCACGCCAGATGGGGCCCGGGTCGCGGGACTCTGGGCCCCAGGCCGAGTAGCACGCCAGACCCCTGGAGAAACAAGGCCCAGTAAGACGCTGGGTTCTGGGCGGGGGTCGAGCACAGGGCATGCCAGCTGGGGCCCGGATCGCGGGACTCTGGGTCCCGGCCGAACTGCGAGTAGCACCCCAGACCCCTGGAGAAACCGGGCCCAGAACAGAAAAAGATAAAGAAAAATATCGGAGAGGTGGTAAGAAAGCCGTTATGGATGCCAGGACACTGGAGATGCAGACAAAACTTATCTAAATGCACTGGAACTTATGGAAAAATTCGCCGTGAAAGAGGACTGCTATCTCTCTATATTGTTAAGAATCTCAGACATCACATATAAGGAGAGAGTTTAGCGGAGACCAAGGAGAAATGCGGTGTTGAAAGAGTTCTTCGCGATGGTGGTAGAGACTTGTATTCAGGAGAAGCAGAAACCGGATCTTACCAACTTTATTTTTTTGGAGAAATTACACCAAATGTCGAATGCTACCATCACGCATGCTTAGGAACACTGGACAACATTCAGAGTGGAAAAAGAGCCTGGGAAGGATTTGAAACGGTGGAGGCAGTGGCAATGCCAGTGGCCAATATTCGGGGGAGGCAGAGATCTGATACATTACAACTGGAACCTTTGAAATACTAACCACAGAGACAGTGATCGGAACCTGCTGAGGGGTTAGGCGGGCGCCGGGGCCAGTGGCCGACATCGGAGCTTGCTGTGAGACAGGGCCACTACTGAGGCCTCCGTGGCCGGGATTGGAACCTGCAGAGGGGTTAGACCGATGCTGGGGCCAGCGAGGCCGGCATTGGAGCCTGCCATGATGCAAGGCTTGTGCTAGGGCCTCCGAGGTCGGGTCCGGAACTTGCTGAGGGGTTAGGCCGGTGCTGGGGTCAGCGAGGCCGGCATTGGAGCCTGCCGTGAGGCAAGGCCAGTGTTGGGGCCCCCGAGGACGGGACCGGAGCCTGCTGAGGGGTTAGGCCGGTGCTGGGGCCAGCGAGGCTGGCATCAGAGCCTGCCATAAGGCAAGGCCGGTACTTGGGCCTCCGAGGCCAGGATAAGAGCCTGCCGAGGGGTTAGGCCGGTGCTGGGGCCTCCGAGGCCAGGATAAGAGCCTGCCGAGGGGTTAGGCCGGTGCTGGGGCCTCCGAGGCCAGGATAAGAGCCTGCTGAGGGGTTAGACCGGTGCTGGGGCCAGCGAGGCCGGCATCGGAGCCTGCCTTGAGGCAAGGCCGGTACTGGGGCCTCCAAGGCCAGGACAAGAGCCTGCCGAAGGGTTAGGCCGGTGCTGGGGCCAGCGAGGCCGGCATCGGAGCCTGCCTTGAGGCATGACCAGTGCTGGGGCCTCCGAGGCCGGGATCGGAGCCTGCCGAGGGGTTAGGCCGCTGCTGGGGCCAGCGAGGCCGGCATCGGAGCCTGCCTTGAGGCAAGGCCGGTACTGGGGCCTCTGAGGCCGGGATCGGAGCCTGCCGAGGGGTTAGGCCGCTGCTGGGGCCAGTGAGGCCGGCATCAGAGCCTGCCGTGAGGCAAGGCCGGTACTGGGGCCTCCGAGGCCAGGATAAGAGCCTGCTGAGGGGTTAGGCCGGTGCTGGGGCCAGCGAGGCCGGCATCGGAGCCTGCCTTGAGGCAAGGCCGGTACTGGGGCCTCGAGGCCGGGATAAGAGCCTGCCGAGGGGTTAGGCCGGTGCTGGGGCCAGCGAGGCCGGCATCGGAGCCTGCCGTGAGGCAAGGCCGGTACTGGGGCCTCCGAGGCCAGGATAAGAGCTTGCCGAGGGGTTAGGCCGGTGCTGGGGCCAAAGAGGCCGGCAGCGGAGCCTGCCGTGAGGCATGACCAGTGCTGGGGCCTCCGAGGCCGGGATCGGAGCATGCCGAGGGGTTAGGCCGGTGCTGGGGCCAGCAAGGCCAGCATCGGAGCCTGCCGTGAGGCAAGGCCGGTACTGGGGCCTCCGAGGCCAGGACAAGAGCCTGCCGAAGGGTTAGGCCGGTGCTGGGGCCAGCGAGGCCGGCATCGGAGCCTGCCTTGAGGCATGACCAGTGCTGGGGCCTCCGAGGCCGGGATCGGAGCCTGCCGAGGGGTTAGGCCGCTGCTGGGGCCAGCGAGGCCGGCATCGGAGCCTGCCGTGAGGCAAGGCCGGTACTGGGGCCTCTGAGGCCGGGATCGGAGCCTGCCGAGGGGTTAGGCCGCTGCTGGGGCCAGTGAGGCCGGCATCGGAGCCTGCCGTGAGGCAAGGCCGGTACTGGGGCCTCCGAGGCCAGGATAAGAGCCTGCTGAGGTGTTAGGCCGGTGCTGGGGCCAGCGAGGCCGGCATCGGAGCCTGCCTTGAGGCAAGGCCGGTACTGGGGCCTCGAGGCCAGGATAAGAGCCTGCCGAGGGGTTAGGCCGGTGCTGGGGCCAGCGAGGCCGGCATCGGAGCCTGCTGTGAGGCAAGGCCGGTACTGGGGCCTCCGAGGCCAGGATAAGAGCTTGCCGAGGGGTTAGGCCGGTGCTGGGGCCAACGAGGCCGGCAGCGGAGCCTGCCGTGAGGCATGACCAGTGCTGGGGCCTCCGAGGCCGGGATCGGAGCATGCCGAGGGGTTAGGCCGGTGCTGGGGCCAGCAAGGCCAGCATCGGAGCCTGCCGTGAGGCAAGGCCGGTACTGGGGCCTCCGAGGCCAGGATAAGAGCCTGCCAAGGGGCTAGGCCGGTGCTGGGGCCAGTGAGGCCGGCATCGGAGCCTGCCTTGAGGCATGACCAGTGCTGGGGCCTCCGAGGCTGGGATCGGAGCCTGCCGAGGGGTTAGGCCGCTGCTGGGGCCAGCGAGGCCGGCATCGGAGCCTGCCTTGAGGCAAGGCCGGTACTGGGGCCTCTAGGCCAGGATAAGAGCCTGCCGAAGGGTTAGGCCGGTGCTGGGGCCAGCGAGGCCGGCATCGGAGCCTGCCGTGAGGCAAGGCCGGTACTGGGGCCTCCGAGGCCGGGATAAGAGCTTGCCGAGGGGTTAGGCCGGTGCTGGGGCCAACGAGGCCGGCAGCGGAGCCTGCCGTGAGGCATGACCAGTGCTGGGGCCTCCGAGGCCGGGATCGGAGCATGCCGAGGGGTTAGGCCGGTGCTGGGGCCAGCGAGGCCGGCATCGGAGCCTGCCGTGAGGCAAGGCCAGTACTGGGGCCTCCGAGGCCAGGATAAGAGCCTGCCAAGGGGTTAGGCCGGTGCTGTGGCCAGCGAGGCCGGCATCGGAGCCTGCCTTGAGGCATGACCAGTGCTGTGGCCTCCGATGCCGGGATCGGAGCCTGCCGAGGGGTTAGGCCGCTGCTGGGGCCAGCGAGGCCAGCATCGGAGCCTGCTGTGTGGCAAGGCCGGTACTGGGGCCTCCGAGGCCAGGACAAGAGCCTGCCGAGGGGTTAGGCCGGTGCTGGGGCCAGCGAGGCCGGCATCGGAGCCTGCCTTGAGGCAAGGCCGGTACTGGGGCCTCTGAGGCCGGGATCGGAGCCTGCCGAGGGGTTAGGCCGCTGCTGGGGCCAGTGAGGCCGGCATCGGAGCCTGCCGTGAGGCAAGGCCGGTACTGGGGCCTCCGAGGCCAGGATAAGAGCCTGCCGAGGGGTTAGGCCGGTGCTGGGGCCAGCGAGGCCGGCATCGGAGCCTGCCTTGAGGCAAGGCCGGTACTGGGGCCTCGAGGCCAGGATAAGAGCCTGCCGAGGGGTTAGGCCGGTGCTGGGGCCAGCGAGGCCGGCATCGGAGCCTGCCGTGAGGCAAGGCCGGTACTGGGGCCTCCGAGGCCAGGATAAGAGCTTGCCGAGGGGTTAGGCCGGTGCTGGGGCCAACGAGGCCGGCAGCGGAGCCTGCTGTGAGGCATGACCAGTGCTGGGGCCTCCGAGGCCGGGATCGGAGCATGCCGAGGGGTTAGGCCGGTGCTGGGGCCAGCGAGGCCGGCATCGGAGCCTGCTGTGTGGCAAGGCCGGTACTGGGGCCTCCGAGGCCAGGATAAGAGCCTGCCGAGGGGTTAGGCCGGTGCTGGGGCCAGCGAGGCCAGCATCGGAGCCTGCCGTGAGGCAAGGCCGGTACTGGGGCCTCTGAGGCCAGGATAAGAGCCTGTCAAGGGGTTAGGCCGGTGCTGGGGCCAGTGAGGCCGGCATCGGAGCCTGCCGTGAGGCATTACCAGTGTTGGGGCCTCCGAGGCCGGGATTGGAATCTTGCCAAGGGGTTAGACCGGTGCAGGGGCCAATGGCCAGCATCGGAGCCTGGCGTGAGGCAAGTTCACTCCTGCGGCCTCCAAGGTCGGGACCAAAGCCAGCTTAGGGGTTTGACCAGTTCAGGGGCCAGCGAGACCAGAACTGGGTCCTCCCATGAGGCAAGGCCGCTGCGTGAGCCAGCGAGGTCTGGATCAGTCCACTGAGTAGCCAGGCCACTACTGGGACCATCAAGAGTGGGATTGGTACTTGCAACGCAGCATGCACAGAGAAATATCGCAGAAAATATAAATCAGACGCTTCTCTTAATCAGCAATAACTAGGAGGAAAAGGGCAACAGGAAGAGGTTGAGCTATAGAAAGGGCCCTATAGTGAAGCAACTAATGTGATCAATCAGAGGGTATGTAATACTGGAGGACGGAGCCTCTTTAAAATGCAGGAGGTACATAAATAAATGTATCAAAGTAAATCACCAAAGAAGTGTGGGATGGAGGGAGGGGGAGGGAATGGGACGGGGGCTGGAGGAGGGCTAATTGGATGATGTGTGCTTGTATATCCTCTCAAGTCTTGTACTCCAATGTGATTGATATATGACTACAATGCACCAATTTAAAAAATAAATTAATTAAAAAAAAAAAGAAAAAAAAAACATTCATAAATATTTATGTATAAATTAAAATTATTTCTTCTGTACCAATATATTACTATGCCATATATATTATGTTATAATGTAAAATAAATATTAATAAAACTTTAATGCTTTCTTCTCAAAAAAAATATATATATATATATTTGTGCATTCATCACTTTTGTGTGTGTGTGTGTGGGACTGGGGATGAAACTCAGGGGAGTTCTACCTCTGAGTTACACCTCCAGACCTATTTTATTATTTTATTTTGAAACAGAGTCTCATGAAGTTGTTGAGGCTGGCCACAAACTTGCAATCCTCCTGTTTCAGTCTCCCAAGTACTAGGATTACAAGCATGTACCACCATGGCTAGCTACCATTCTCTGAATTGAAAATGTATTTATTTTTTAAATATATAATACTACTTGATGTTCAATTCACACTGGTTCCTTTCTTACTTCCTAAGAGCCTTAATTCATTTCATAAAAATCAAGGAAAAGTTGATTTGTGATTTTTTTTTTTTTCTGTACTGGGGATGGAACCCAGGGGCATTCGGCCTCTGAGCTACACCCCCAACCCTATTTTTAAGTCTTTAGTTTGAAACAGAGTCTCATTGAATTGCAAATCTGCGAACCATGATCCTCCTGTCTCAGCCTCCCAAATCCTGGGATTACAAGCATGTGCCACCATGCATGGCATTAATTTGTGATTCTTAAGTGTTAAACTTTAGAAACTAATTACTGCCTTTAAGATAACAGTAAGAGAAATACTTTTTTGAATGTTTATTGTTACACATTCAATGGTAGAAGTCAACATCAAAATTTCTTCATCAGAGTGGAAAATGATATAAAACATAAAAGTCATATTTTAAGATTATGGCTCAGACAATAAATACTATAGAAATTTAAAGGAGAGATCTCCTGGGGCCAAGGAGGCTTTATGGGAACCCAAAAAAGGAGGCTGTGTTTTGTTTGTTTGTTTTTTGTTTGGTGGTATTGGGTTTCCTGGAAGCCCCTTCTATTTCCAGACTACACTCCCAGACCTATTTTACTTTTTTATTTGGAAACAGGTTCTCTTAAGCCAGCGCGGCTGGCTTTGAACCTGCGAGATCCTCCTGTCTCCGCCTCCCAAGCGCGGGGATTACAAGCATGTGCCACCACGCCTGGCAGGAGGCTGTGTTTTAAAGAGAAAATCAGTCATTCATTCACTCAACAAACTTCTTGTAAGCGCTTCACATATGCAAGAAGATCCACAAAGTACTGCGCCTATGGAAACAACAGCTATAAACAGGCACCACTATGGCTTGAAGAAAAAGATTGACCGGTCCATCAGTTATCTATTGCCGCAGCGATGAGGCATAAGGATGATCATAAAAACCTCACAAATGTTCATTTAGTTCATGAGTGTGGTTCTCCATGGTATGAGCAGGCCTCAGTTGCTGTCACCTGGGCTTGACCTTTGGTCTGGGGTTAGCCACGGGTTGTGAAGTTTGTTTTGCCGATCTTGTTGGGGTTCCCTCCTGTGGACCGGGTCTGAATATTGGCTGATGACCCTCGCCAATATGACTGGGGCATATTTTATCCTTCAAATATTAGCTCAGGCATGCTCTCTTTGCTTTGGAAGGGGCAACTCTTGGAATAAGCTCAGTTGCCCAAAAACTTTTGCGAGTTTCTGCCCATGTTGCTGTGACTAGCGTTCAGTTGGTCAAAGCAATGAAATAACTGCAAACGCGATTATAAGGTAGTTCACCAAAAATATGACAGTCCTATGGTCAAGGCAGAGACAGAAGAGGTGGGTTCAATAAGAATGCAAAGATCAAGGGATGGTGGGCCTGGTGGTGCATGCCTATAATCCCAATACTTCGGAGGCTGAGAATAGAAGATCACAGGTTCAAGGACAGCCTCAGCAAGTAGTTAGAATCTATTTGATCTAGTGAGACTGTATTTTAAAACCGAAATAGGGCTGGGGTATAACTGATAGGTTCAATCCCCAGCACCATAAAAAGAAAAGAAAAAAAAAAAACAGAATACACTACACTTCCATATCCATATGTTCCCCATTCATGGATTTAACCAACTATAGATAAAAGTTCTATACTAAACATATATAGATTTTTCTTGTTATTATTCCCTAAACACTACAACAAAACAACTACTTACATTGCATTAACATTGTACTGGGAATTATAAGTAATTTACAGATGATTTAAAAAATATAGAAAGAGAGGTACATAGTTTATTTGCAAATTCTATGCCATTTTATATAAAAGACGGGTATGTAAGGGGTGGTGCTGAATGAATCTCTCATGGATACAGGGAAAATATATTTGAGTATAAGATTTGTGTGTCTATGAAGAAAACAAGGATAAATTCAAGTTATGTTAGGCTCATGAAAGAGTTTTTGAAATGAATCGAATTTGAGTATGATTGTGAAAGAAAAGTTTGATGTGAAGGAATTTCAGTAGAAGATTTAATGGAGGAAAAACATAGAGGTAGACAAACTCAGAGAAAAACAAATTTAATACTAATGTTAGTTTGGGGTAGGGAAGCGTTGAGAGGCTGGGTTTCCAACCTGGACTTCGTAGGGGTCTGAATTGCTTGTGCTATTTAGCTAAGGAGTTTGGATTCTATCCTGTAGGCAATAGGAGACTTAAAATTTTCAGGAAGGGACATGCCTTTTTTAGGACAATTCATATTAAAATAGATCTTGTATTTTTCTATATAGATTTGCTACTTATTATGCCCAAATTGTTTATTTGAACTAACCAGAAAGCCATCACTACATCGAACTCCTTTAATAAGGAAATAGACTAATGCAGAAAGGATCAAAGTGTATATAAAACCTGTGTGCCATTCTGAGAATGACTTCTGAAATATGTTGCAGTCCATTCTTGTTTCAGACACTGATTTTGCAGAGTCTTAAATTTTTCTTTAGGGAAAGAAGAAAAATAAAGATTTCTCCAAGTAAATAGGGGTTGTGATTACTAGAAAATGGAATAAAGTACAAAGGAATTTTAGAATCAGATATATTATCTGATAGAATAGATATTCTTAATGGGAGAGAAGTAAAAGTGCAAAACAAATACAGTTAAAATATGTTATGGTAAATTAATATAGACATAGGAGTTTTCAGACAATTTTATGACAGAAACATATGTAGTTTTAAACTCATTAATAAGAGAGGCATCTGCTGAGCATGGCGGCACATGCTTGTAATCTCAGGATTTGCGAGACTGAGACAGGAGCATCATAGGTTCTAAGACAGTCTCAGCAAGTTGTGAGACTCTTATCAACCTAGGGAGACCATGTTTCCAAATAAAAATAAAATAGGACTCGGGGTATAGCTCAGAGATAGAATTCCCCTGAGTTCAATCCCCAGTAGCACACACACAAAAAAAAAACAAAAAAAAAAAGAAAGAAAGAAAGAAAAGAAAAAAAAGAAAAAGGAAAAAGAGTGGTCTTGTGGAACTAAGCTTTTCGGGAATTACATCAAAATCTCACTTGTACTTATTTGTCACAGGATGTTACTGGACTGTGGAGGAAACGCCACCAGCACCTAACTTTGTCTCTTTTGTGTCTTCCAGCCCATTTTGAACTGCCACTGTCTAGATCCCTGTGATGAAGACCTTTCTCCACAGCTGTTCACTTCCTCCTTTCTCACTGCCTGTGCACTTGGAGGAATGAAATAATAAGGACTTTTTACCCTTTGGCAATAGCCCTCAACCAACGACAGAGGTATTGATTATAAATCCCTTGATCCTAAACTGGGGTAACACTTTGTAACGGCTTGAACTTAGAATGTCCCCAATCCCTCGCAAAAGCAAGGGATGATGTTGGAAGCAGAGCTTGGTTACTAGGAAGAGGCCCCTGGGGGGGATGGCCGTGAGGACTATGTGTGCTTCTCTCTTTTCCCTGCCTTTTCTCTCTTCCTGTCTTGCTTCTGGCCTACATGATGAGAGTGCAGCCCTGCTCGCTTGCTCTTTCTGTTTCTGACTGCCATGCCCTGAGATATGCAGACCTTGGCCTCACAAGAACCAAGCCTCAAATCTCCAAATATTGTGAGCAAATAAATCTTCCCTCCTCTAAGTTGTGAGGTCGGTTCCTTTGGAATATAGCAGTAAGAATGTCGACCGAGACCTCATCGCCTGTGTGTTCTATGTGGCCTCCAAAGTCCCTCAGCAGGTGGAACTTCAAGGAATTTAGCAGCTGACCTGCTGGACAGCACACCCACCAAGCACACGCTTTCTTCCCTTCCTCATTTCAGTTCCCCACTTCTCTCCTGATAACCTCTCAGGTCAGCCCCCAAATCAACTTTTTGTACTCAAACTATGCATATATGTATATATACATGATAGGAATGCCTGGAGATGAGCCTACGGGGGTGCAAAGCTCTTAGGAGCCACGCTCCTAATAGTCTTTTCTCTTAATATGCTTAGAGCTCCACTGTGTCCTTAGCAACAAATCGAGAATTGTGTTCTGTTTTGCCTTTAATGATATGCTCTTCTAGCACATTCTAATACAATTGAAGCCTACTTAAAATGTTTCTAAAATGTAGAAAAATACAATAAAGATACAAAAATGTCTGAAAATTACAATTCCCTCTGCTCTGCTTTTGTTTTCTGTCTTTACCAAGCTTGAGGTGAAACTGGATAACTGAAGGTGATATAAACCACAATTAGTGATGAAAGAGAGCTCACGAGCAGTCAGAAAGATCCTTTTCTATGCATTCTTTAGTCATTCCTTATTTGCCACTGGATTTCAGAATCACAGATTTGATTGCATAAAAGTGATTTCAGAGTCCACTAGCATTATTAATTATATATCCTTTTGTGTGTGAAATGGTAATAATTCTCTCATCTCATGTGAAACTTAGAAGAAAGAAAATAGAAATAAAACAAAAGATATTGCAGGGAAGTATATGAGAAAAAATATCTTTACTGGTCATACTTAATTATAACTCATGAAACCTAGATTATATACCTGCCAGAAAATAACCATTTAATCTAAGAATTATAACATTGCTAATGGTTTTCTCAAAAATAATGATCTTATTAAGAAGAAATAGAATGAATTACAAAGCTCACCCCATAAAATTACATTCCTGAACCATGTTTATTTATGGAAAAATCTCCTACTCTTTTCAAGTCACGTTATCACTAGCATCATGCATTTCCCTCACTACAGCTCATTCTAGAGCAGCAAAGAATAAACAGACCTACACACTGAATACTGGCCAGTCCATTAAAATGATTAAGATAAGCTTTTAAACTATGATCTTGTTCTCAAAAGGAGAGAAGGATGACCTATAGAAAGGGCAATGACTTCCTTCCCATCCCCAGAACATCAGCAGAACTCCTGTCAGATATTGGACTGGTATCCTCCTTAGCTGTAGAGGGTAATGGCTACATTAAATCAAGTCATGAAAACAACTTTTCAAATATTAGTCATTCTTTTGTAGCATAACCTAATTAACCAAATTAGTTTTAGAAGCAGACAGTGCCTGACCAAGGTCCATTTTTTCAAGTTGCTGTTACTAGTTGCATTTCATAGATAATAAAATGTTAAGATAATAAAGACACTAGAAACTCTCCAAAAGTTGGTAAGTGCGAATCTAGAAACTGCCTTTTCTCTTTGTGCCATAGTTAAAAAGAAATAAGGCCCAAGAATAGGACATCTGAGCTGTCAATATGGGAGAGAGATGTAGAGATTTGGAACATAAGGTTCTGTCTCTAGGGGCTGGGACAACTCTTTTAAACAGTAAAGAAACCAGTCTTAATTTCCTTACATTACTTCCAATTATTCATCATTTATAAACCGCTCTCAAATTTATGGAAAAGAATAAAAATTCAAAGCAGACATCGCCTTTGAAAATGCAGATGTCTTGTGCCATTTGTTATGTCTTTGTTCAGGGGCCGGTTTTATTTATTTAGGGGGCAGCACAAGAGAGAAATCTCTTTCCAGAAACACTCTGCTCAGTTATTCTCCAGCTTTTCATTTCAGGTCAATTTGAAATCACAGTATCTTTGATTGTATGAGAGTTTTCATGTTAATAAAATGACTGTGATGATATGTAACTACTCATCAGAAGGGACAGAAACTCATTCTCTTTAGTTTCCACTGTTTATTTGGCAATATCTTTGAAGGATAAATAACTGGGACAAAGATATCAGCCATCAATGCACTGTAAATCTCAGTGATACATACTTCCTGTAAAGAGCAATATACAACAGGCATGTCATTCCAAATCTACTGACTAAAGTGTAGGGCAATTTTAATAAACTCTGGTAATGTTATCTAATAGTAACTGTACACTTGTTGAAGACTAAAAAGAATTCAAGTCATTAAAATAGGAATAATTTCATATAACACCTCTTCTGGTCCCCACACCCACATCTAGTAGCAGGAAGACCAGCCACAAATCAAAAAGAGCCCATCTAAGATTAAGTCATAGCATCAGCAAATGGCAGAGGGCCAATAATGCAGACACTGGGACTGAATCCTATTAGTAGCACTTGACATAGAACACAGGTCTTAGATTGTGCTCTTTAGAAGCAAATCCTGAAAACAAAACAAACAAAACAAAAAACATGTGCCAACAATCAATTTAGGAAGTAATTATTCCCAGAAGAAACCGGGAAAAATAAGGAAGAAAGAAGAGGAAAAGAGAGTAGACTAAGCCACGGCCCAAATTCAAGTGAAGTCCCAGCTTGGTCCTGACCCCAAGGGGAACTCTGGAGCACAAAGCACACCTCAGAGGTGGTCCCATCTCAACACAAAGAAAATGGCCGCTTTCTATTTCCGTGACATTATTGGCTACAGCTTGTCTCTGGTATAGGGCTTTTTTGCAGAAAGTTCCTATAGGTGGGAGTTGCTAGTTGTAAAGCACATAAAAGCAGAGGGTTGGGAATAAAGAACCAATGAAGAGTATCTGGGTACTCTCAGAGGTAGGGACAGCAATAGCACCCACTGTAAATGGAACGAGACGCCATACCTCTTGCCACTGTGCCAATTCATGTCTGAAGTCAGTTGTGTCCCATTAGCCAGCTGTGTTGGTTCAGGAAGAAATACAATGTGGCTGTCTCTTTGTGGAAAGGGCTGGATTTGGCCCATGCTCTGAGCCAGCAGGATTTGATGATCCCCAGTCAAGATTAATGGGATGAGATAAACTTTCTATGTGATGTTACCGCTGTCGACACTGAACCTCCGAGTTTGCTGTCTAAGACAAAACAAGGCAAATCTACTATTTCACACCATTCTCAAGGTATTGCCTGGTGCACCATAAATAGACATTCTACCTGTAAGTATCAAAATAATTCTATTTAATATTTTCTGTTCCCATTCACTCAGCATTTCTTGGCACTTTTAATAGGACACTTTACAGGAAAAAGGAAGTTTTCCCTTTCATATTGGAAAGGGAAACAGAACTGAGTGCACATGTCTCTGCTGTATGACTTTCTATTATGAATCAATGTTTACTGTGCATCACTAAGAAGTGTGGAACTACATACAAAATTGTCATACTGAAATGACTGTGCAGCCCTTACTGTGTGTGGGCACCCTGTAAGACGAATGATTCATGGCATTACTTATGAGTGGCTAGCAGTGAAAAAATTACAGACTCCTTGACTCTTTTTATAGATGTGAATGTCCGAAGCAATATCTATATATCTATATATCTATATCTATATCTATTTATCTATCTATCTATCTATATGTGCAGATTGAAGCAGGGTATAAAAAGGTGACAAGCTGTGACCAAGATGCCAAGATGAATTTTAAAAACACACAATCATTTTAATAGTTGTGGGATAACAATTGTATTCTTCTGGATTTTATTTTTTGGTGCTGAGGATCGAACCCTGGGGCCTATGCATCTTAGGCAATCATTCTACCCCTGCGCTACATCCCCAGCCAAAGATAAGGAATTGTAAAATCTCTATATTATAAAATCTTTCTTTCTCTATATATGTGTGTGTATATATATATATATATGTATATATTTACATATATACATATATACAAATATACATATATGTATATATGTATATATTTACATATATTTGCATATATTTACATATATACATATATACATATATACATAAATGTATAAATTTAAATAATATATAAATTTATAAATAATATAAATTTTTAATAATAATATATAATATTATTATAATAATATATATTATAATAATATATAATATAAATTTTAAAATAATATATAAAATATATAAATTTAAATAATTTATATAAATACATAAATTTATAAATTTAAATACATATATATATGTATTTAAAATTAATGTGAGGAAAGAAGGAAATTTCAAGTCTGCCTCAGATTAAAAAACAAAACAAAATCATTGTAAATGGTGAAGAATTAAAAAAATTCTTTGAAAATTAATTAAAAGGAGTTCTACTACTATTACTTTTACTAACTGTATTGGAGGTGTGGGTCAGTACAGTAGGAGAAGGAAAAGAAATGAGGAACATGAAAATTTGAAAGCAGGAATTACGACTCTCATTATTTTTCCCTCCCTAACTTCCTTTCTTCCTTTTCTTCTTCCCTCTATCTAGCCCCCCTCCCTCCCTTCCATCCTTTCTTCCTTCCTTCCTGTGCTAGGAATTGAACCCAGGGGCATTCTCTCTGAACTATAACCCCAGCCCTATTTTTATTTTTCTTTGGAAACAGGTTCTTGCTAAGTTGCTGACAGCCTCACTAAGTTGCTGAGGCTGACTTCGAACCTGCGAACCTCCTGTCTCAGCCCCCCAAGTACTGGGATTACAGGAATGTGCCACCACATCCAGCTCATTTCTCACTATTTCTATGAGGTGTTTGTTTACCTGGAAAACAAGAATTAAAAAATTCTTAGATGGAACCAAGTTTATTAAGGTTATTAGATATAAGATTAATAATAAAAATCATTTGCCTAATTATACACTTGTGTAACCGCCTCAAAACGTAGTTAAACAAAAGACATCATATATCATAATACCTGAGAATACCAAGGGCTTTGGAATAAATCTAACAAATATATGTCTTAACCAATCAGAAAATTTGTAAAAATTATATTAAGGGGTATTAAATAAAAAGATATAGATTTCATGATTAATAAGAGATATAATAAGAATATTTTAATTTTCTCCCAATTGAACTACAAATTCTATGCAATAATCTGACCAAGATACCAATAGAGTTTTTATCAGAAGTTGTTGGGATAATGCTACAATTTACAAAAGTGTAATAGGCCAGGAATATTAAGGACCTTTTTGAGGAAGGCAGTAGGGAAGGACAAGTAATTATACTAGGAATCCAGACATGTTATAAAACTGTAGAATTTAAGACAGGGAAGTAATAATATAGCAAGAAAACTATTAAACAATGAATTCAGCAGAAGTACATCAGTGAGCAATGAACTTTGATCTATAAGAAGAGAAGTGGATGAGCTATTCAGTTATAGAATGGGGAAGGGTAGCTATTCTTTTAGACAATATTGAAGTTAGATCGAATGTCCCATACTATGTTAAAATGTAAACTCTAGCTGGATTAAAGT
This sequence comes from Muscardinus avellanarius, assembly GCF_963383645.1. Lineage (NCBI taxonomy): Eukaryota > Metazoa > Chordata > Mammalia > Rodentia > Gliridae > Muscardinus > Muscardinus avellanarius. The sequence goes on along the minus strand of NC_137805.1, from coordinate 10,149,739 downwards.
CTTAGAAGTTTCTGGAAGCTTTAAAGTTGATTATATATAGGTAAGTATCCTTTAGTGATTCAATCATAAAATGAACATGAGGGAAGTTATGAACATAGGCTTCGTGATGATGGTTATTTATAGAGATGGGAGGGGAAGGGTGAGGGAAGAAGGTGCCATATTTAGAGGGCTATTATTTTAGCTTTTGTATTGGCTAGTTGATTGATGAGCATATAAACTATTATATAAAGTAACAGATTAAATACTGGAATAAAACCACAAAAGTAGTCTATACGTGAGAGTATTGTCAACAAAGGATGGCAATCAATCGAGTTTTGTACAGGTAAGATCCGAGTACAAAAAATGCTATCATTTTAATATATTCATGCTTTGCATTTCAATGTATATGAGCAATGGAGTCTACATAGCATATGCTTATAAACACAGACCTTTGTATCAGGGGGACATGAATTTTCATCCTGAATTGGTTCTCTAAATTTGCTAACGATTGATAAGTCTCCATGTCCTTATCTGTGCAAAATGGAATAGACATTTTGCATTATGTCAGTTCAAGGTCTTCAAAAAAGAACGTAAAATTATTGTTGCTATTGATTCTCAAATATTTTGCAGAAGTTTTAAAAATAGAAGAGGAGAATGAGTGGGCATCTCTGTGTAGAAACAAACACAACCTTCCACAAATATAAGTTTTATTTCTACTCTGGTTTATTGTCTCTAAATTTCATGTTAGCTGAGCCGAGTGTGGTGGCACATGCCTATAATCCCAGTGCTTTCAAAGCTGACTTAAAAGGATCGAAGGTTTATGACCAGCCTCAGCAATGTAGTGAGACTCTTACCAACTTAGTGAGATGCTGTTTCAAAACAAAAAAATAAAAAAGGTCTGGAGGTGTAGCTCAGAGGTGAAATGCCCTTAGTTCAATCCCCATTACCAATAAGTAAGCAAATAAATAAATAAATAAATAAATAAATAAATAAATAAATAAAACAATACATAAAATTTCATGCTGATTTTGACTATTTTTAGGATCTCTTTCTAAAATGTGTTTAATCATTTTTTGATCAGTGGAAATGGGGAAAATAAAACTTTAATAATAAAAGATGCAGTGAGATCTCAGTTTGTGAAGTGTGTGTTTGTGTGTGAGTATGGCACACAAAAGATGTCAGTGTGCACTTAGCTCTGGAATAAAAAAATGTGAATTGTCTAGAAGAAGGGAGCCAGGCATGGTGGCGCACACTTGTAATCCCAGCATTTGGGAGGCTGAGACAGGAGGACCATGGTTCATGGACAGTCTCAGCTACTTAGTGAGTCCCTTTGCAACTCATTGTTTTGAAATGTAGAATAAAAAACAGAGCTGGCGGTATAGCTTGAAGGTTGAATGCCCCTGGGTTCCATTCCCAGTAGCACACACAAAAAAGAATGGGTACACCTTGCCAAGTGTGGGGGGCACAGGCCTGTACTCCCACTAACTGAGAGGCTGAGACAGGAGGATTGCAGGTTTGAGATCAGCCTCAGCAACCTAGCAGAACCCTTAGTAACTTAGTGAGACTCTGTTTCAAAATAAAAAGTAAATAAAAAGGGGCTAGGTATAGCTCAGAGGTAGAATGCCCCTTGGTTTAATTTCTAATACCACACACACACACACACACACACACACACACACACACACACACACGGACGGACGCATGTGCCTCAAGATGAAGAGGATGTTGTTTCTGTGAGGCCCTCAGAGGCTTAGTGGGATCCGGTTTCAAAATAACAAATGAGCCAGGCGTGGTGGCGCACACTTGTAATCCCTGTGCTTGGGAGGCAGAGACAGGAGGACTGCGCAGGTTCAAAGCCAGCCACGCTGGCTTAGGAGACCCTATTTCCAAACAAAAATATAAAAATTAGGTCTGGGAGCGTAGCCCGGAGGTAGAAGGGTTTCCAGGAACCCCAGTACCAAAATAAATAAATAAATAAATAAATAAATAAATAACAAATGAAATGCCTGAGGGTGTGGTTCAAAGGTAGAATGCATCTGGGTTCAATCATTAATACACTCCCTCAAAATGAAAACAAAAGCAACAATAAAGAAAAGATTATTCTCTTAGAAACAAAGAAAACAATTCCATTCACTATAACCTCAAAACCAGTAAAATACCTAGGAATAAACCTAACCCAAGATGTAAAAGACCTCTACAACAAAAACTATAAAACATTAAAGAAAGAAATTGAAGAAGACCTTGGAAGATGGAAAGATCTCCCGTGCCCATGGATAGGCAGAATAAATATCATCAAAATGGCCATTCTGCCAAAACTGATCTATAGGTTCAATGCAATTCCCATTAAAATACCAGTGACATTCTTCAGAGACCTAGAAAAATCAATCATGAACTTCATATGGAGAAAGAAAAGACTAGAATAGCCAAAGCAATTCTCAACAGTAAGAAACATGCAGGAGGCATTACGATCCCAGACTTCAAACTATACTATAGAGCAATAGTAGTAAAAACAGCATGGTACTGGCACAATAACAGATATACTGACCAGTGAATTAGAATAGAAGATACAGAAACAAACCCACACATCTTTAGTCAATTCATCTTTGACAAAGGGGCCAAACACATACGCTGGAGAAAAGGCAGCCTTTTCAACAAGTGGTGCTGGGAGAACTGGCTATCCATTTGTAAAAAGATGAATCTAAACCTCTATATCTCACCAAACACAGGAATCAACTCAAGATGGATCAAAGACTTAGAAATTAGATCTGAGATGGTGAAGTTAGTAGAGGAGAGCATAGGTTCAACACTACAACATATTGGCACAGGCAGTAACTTTCTCAACAAAACCTCCAAAGCTCAGGAAATTAAAGCAAGAATTAACAAGTGGGATAGCATCAAACTAAAAAGTTTCTTCTCATCAAAGGAAACTATCAATAACCTAAAGAGGAAGCCTACAGAATGGGAAAGGATCTTTACCAGCCACCATTCTGATAGGGGGCTAATATCCAGAGTATACAAAGAGCTCAAAAGGCTCTAAACCAACAAAACAAACAACCCAATCAAGAAATGGGCAAATGAACTAAATAGACACTTCACAAAAGAAGAGATACAAAGGGCTAATAGATACATGAAAAGATGTTCTTCATCACTGGCCATCAGGGAGATGCAAATCAAAACTACACTGAGATTCCATCTAACCCCAGTCAGAGTAGCAAGCATAAAGACATCAAACAACAACAAATGCTGGCGAGGATGTGGGGAAAGAGGAACTCTTTTACACTGTTGGTGGGAGTACAAACTAGTTCAACCACTATGGAGATCTGTGTGGAGATTCCTAAGAAAGGTGGGAATAGATCCACCATATGATCCAGCTATACCACTCCTGGGTATCTTTCCAAAGGGGTTGAATTCAGAGAAATACAGCAACATATGCATACCTATGTTCATAGCAGCACAATTTGTAATAGCCAAAATATGGAACTAACCCAGACCACCATCAACAGATGAATGGATAGCAAAACTGTGGGAAATACACACAATGGAATTCTATTCAGCCATAAAGAAGAACAAAATTATATCATTTGCAAGACGATGGAAAGCCCTGGAGAACATTATGTTAAGTGAGATTAGCCAAGCACAGAAGGAGAAGGTACATATGTTTCCTCTAATATGCCCAAACTAGGAAACACAGAGGATACCAGCAGGACACCAGATAATGGAGGGGAAATACCAGCAAAGTTTGAATGGAAAAATAGGAGAGGAGGAAGGCTGATCTTGATTAATGAGGGTCTACATCTGAACATGTGTAAAATTATGAATATGACATGGTTAACCTGGACAACCATTGGTGGGAGGGGGGAAGGGAAAATGGGGGCGGGGGAGAAAGGGTACCAAATATAGTTTAAATGTATACTATTTATGTTCAATTAAAAAAATTGTTAAAAAAATAAGATTAAAATAAGATTAAAATAAAAAAAGATTATTCTCATTGGTGTTTGAAGATACTAGATTTTTATATTACGTAAAGCAAATATTTTATACCAACTATTTGAAAAAATCAAACAGTTTGAAAAAGTACAAATTGAGTTTATGGGAATTAGAACTCATATATTCCTTGTAAAAGTGTCAATGGTCACAACTGCTCTGAAAAATATCTTATAAAAATTAAAAGATGAGCCGGGCGTGGTGGCGCATGCTTGTAATACCCGCACTTGGGAGCAGGAGACAGGAGGATCGCGCTGGTTTGGAACCAGCCATGTGTGCTGGCTTCAGAGACTCTGTTTCCAAATTTAAAAAGTATAAAAATAGGTTTGGGAGTGTAGTCCGGATGTAGAAGGGCTTCCAAGAACCCCAGTACCACTAAAAAAAAAAAAAAAAAAAAAAAAAAAAAAAAAAAAAAAATTAAAAGATGTATACCTATAGCCCATCATATCTCCTTCAAGGTATATGCTCAGGAAGTTATGAGGAAAGGTATTTATTTTGGCATTATTTGGGATAGCAAGAAAGAAATACCCCTAATGCCTATATTATTCGAATGGTAGAGTCAGTCTTTGAAATTGCTTACAGAAAATAAAACGAATGCACTAGACCTATAATCTTTGGATAGAAGGAATACGACATAGTATTATAAATACATAATATAAATACATATTATAAATATGTTTTTAAGACATTCAAAATAATATAGATTAAATAGCATAACATAACAACAATCTTATTATTGATTGGTTTTATTATTTGTAAGAAAATTATCATGATCATCACCTTTAGAAAGGAATAATGGTCCTGTGGTAGGAAATTAATTATTTTTATATCTATTTCATTGGTTTTTATTCCTTCAAGTTCATTATAATTATCTACAGAATAAACATATTCAGATTTGGGGGTAATGGTGTGATAATTGTTATCTTTACCTTTTTATGGGGTATTATTTTTAAAATTATAAACAACATTCAAAATAAAAATGATTATATGTAGCAACCATTTTCTCATTACAATAAGTTATGCTGAAGAGGGTCACCCAGAGATTTTCAGAACACTACTTGAAATGATGTGCTACAATATTTTTGACTGCTGGGAATAAAAATGCCTACAAGGAAATCTCACTTAAAAGTCTATGACATGTCAGACTAGAAAGGTGGCATATGAGTATTTTCTATTCAACTTTAATACAGTTATTTTTAAACACAGATTCAAAGACAAATAACCTTCATTATCAACTGTCTTTGGTTCGCATTCTCATATTTCATTGCTGTAATCTAATCATAAACTGTATCACTTACCACTATATAACAATAACAAACTGCTCCAAGTCTCAGTGGTTTAACACAACAGCCACTTGCTATTTCTCATGAGTAGACGGCTCTACTTAAGAATTTCTGCTGCTCTTGGCCAGGCTCATTCACATATGTGATATTAGCATTGGGGTTGGCTGGAGAGTGGCTGATCAAGCATGGCTTCAGTGGGACAATGAGGATGCGTCCAGGTGTGTCTCGCCCACCCACATGTTACTCCACTTTCTTTTGGTAGGGGCAGGGGTTCGAGAAAGAAAGCAGAAGTACTCAAGTGCTGAAACTTGAGGCCGGGCGTGGTGGTGCATGCTTGTAATTCCAGCATTTGGGAGGCTGAGACAGGTGGATTGAAGTTCACGGATAGCCTCAGCTACTTAAGTGAGTCTCTTTGCAACTCAATGAGACCCTGTTTCAAAATAAAGACTGAAAAATCGGGCTGAGGGTTCAGTTTGGAAGTAGAAGGTCCCTGGGCTCCATATCCAGTAGTGTAAAACAAAACAAAACAACAAAACAAAACAAAACTTACTTGAGTCAGGCTACCAATTCAAGGCCAGAGAGAGTAAGGAAGATTGCCACTACTGCGTAGACGCCAGAAGATATGAAAAACTTGGAACACTTCACAGGCAATCTACCAGAGATACCTAAAAATTAGTCATGGTGTTTCTTATGTCTCTTGCAATAAGATTTTCTGAGTTGGCCATTTTGAGAGACATCCTATTATTATTATTATATAGGAATTCTATATTATTTGTGGTATAAGTAACATTCTTCAGTCAGTCCTTAGATTGCTGTATTTTATTCCCCATTTGTAAATATATAGAGCTGAAGTCCAGTTTATTTTTTTCCATTGTTTCAGTCTAATCCACTAAAGAACAGGACTCCATGCATAATTATACATACAAGAGCAATTCAGTCCATGTTGAAGCAATGTAGGTGGTAGGGTGGCATCTTGCCTAATGCTAGATTTCTCTCAAGGTTAAACTGACCCTTTGACAGGATGGTTGGTGCTCTTTAGCCCCTATCTGGGACATTTTTCCAGTACTAGTAGGCCCCCAAATGATGGAGAGGCAGTTTTTTGTTGGATCCTCTTGAATGGAGATCCAGACAGTTGTGTAACATAGCTTCCAGGACCACCATATCTTCTGTTGATATTCTTCTGCAAAATAATGTCCTATAGGCAGGTGAGATGCTAACTATACTAGGAAAAGGATCTTTGCTGATTGGGGAGAAACCTGCTCTCATCAAAGCCACAGGTGAAAACATGTTGTATCTGTTAAGATAAACTAAGGAGAGACATAAGTCCTGGATGTTACAATCCTCAGTGGCCAGCCCTTTCAGTTAAATACCCAGTGACGTTTTGGGCCTCAGGGAGATGTAGGTCTAATTAAATAACTCTTATATCAGAAATGCTAGTTCCTACAATGGTACCTTGCTAAACCCAAGTAGTATACATGACCTTTGAATTCCACTTATTTCCAAATTTCTAGCTTTTCCTCAACTCACCTAACCTGTGAGCATCATAGCATAGCAGCACTGCACACAGTAGTATATAATGGCTGGAGCTGCCCATCATCAAAAAAGAATATCTTCCCTACTACTGACACTGTGGTTCACCCTTATGAATATCTCTAATTTTTAGCCTTATTTATTAGAGAACAGATTTTTTTCTTCACAGAAGCTCCAGATGTCATTATACAAATTGGTACCTTCTCCGTTTGAGACAATTTCTGACAACCAAGCAAATTCCCTTCTTGGATCATTTTCCTTTGAGCATTACAAATTTACCTAACTGATCACATTTAAACTTTTTCTTTTTATCACTCTAGTCGTTGGATAAGTAGAGAAAATTAAATGGCAGGCTCCTTGAACGAAAGGTACAGCTTACAGAGACTGCAAGGATTTGATTCAGCATCATGTTTCTCATTACAGATGTGCGGCCACATTTTCACACCTAAATCTCAATCTATACTACATTTACTACACACACACAAAAAAAATGATAAAATACATATATATGTAGACCTATGAGCAGCACACATCTAGCATTAATCTGTTCACACCCTTTTCTTCAGTATCTACCTTGTCCCAGTACTGAGGACAGGAAATTAAACGTGGTGTAGTGGTTATTCCTGAGTTCTGTAAGAGTTTTAGGTAGAAAAACTATAGAAAAAAATGTGCATTTTGTCATCGGTATATATGGTCATTGAATATTTGCACAAATATCAACATCTATTATTTTTCAAAGATCAGAGATATTTGTGTGGAATTCACAAGGCTAAAGCCATTTTTCAGCATTTTGAGAGTCTTTAAATAAAAATTTCAGGACAGAATTTATCAGAAGCAGGCCCATTACATACTTGGAAGAGATAACCAAGGTTAGTCAGTTCCTGGCTTTTTCTTTTGATATAACTCAGATGATGGTGACTTTGCCAAAGTTATAAATGGCCAGCAGGCCCTTCACTGAAACACATTTTCCTTATCATGCAGTGTAAGTTTTATAACTTCTATGTCAGTAAATTTATAAATGTCATCTAGAGGCAGGCATTTTAGAGAAAAAGCAGGACTCAGGTTTAGTAGAAAGATCATTTCTTTGGCTCTTCACTGGTTGTGCCTTTTCTAAATTGTATTTTTGGAAATTCTCCATAGGAATAATTGTTAAATGATGGAATGTTCTGTCAACTGATGTCTACATTCAGGACCAAAAGGATTATAAAATCCCTCTTTTTTTCCCATTAATTATTTTACTTTGAGTGAGGTTTGATAATTACAAAGATGATCGGGCAATAAGACATCATTTCAGTCACAAGAGTTTGAAACATAGGATGATGACAATTTCTGTAATTCATACTCGGACTTATAGAAAAAAGGCAATGGCAAAGGAAGGAGAAGAAGAAGAAGAAGAAGAAGAAGAAGAAGAAGAAGAAGAAGAAGAAGAAGAAGAAGAAGGAGGAGGAGGAGGAGGAGGAGGAGGAGGAGGAGGAGGAGGAGGAGGAGGAGGAGGAGGAGGAGGAGGAGGAGTTGATTCCTACATATGATCCGGAGGTGAGGTGGAAAGGGGCTTAAGTCTTTGATGGTACTAGAAATATAACTTTCAGCTCATTAGAGTGACCCTGAAATATGGAAAGAATCCACTATAGTAATTTTTAAAACCTAAGGCCAGCAGTGTATTTAAAAGCATATGCCTAACACTTTTAGAAAGTATGAGACATTATGAAAGAATGCAAGTCATAAAGTAAAATCATTTTCTAACATTTAAGAAAACTGACTTAACACAATTAAGGATTTGGAAATGGATATAAATCAATCACAAATAATTAATAATTCACTTGGTAAAAGTGATAAAATTTTAAATGCTGAGTACAGCCAGCATGGGCAACCTTATATGGTCTGGAAGAGCAGTGACCTTTAGGGAGCTAAGCAGTGAGTCTGGTCTATATTTTTAGAAAGGCTTTGAACACATGGTTTAAAGTATTTCATGAAGAATCCTTAAAAGTTATATGATCAATTTTCAGGAAAAAAATGAAGCTAACCACTGTCTTTGTAAATATTTGTTTTTTAAATATATTTATTCTAGCAATAAACACATGAAAATAAACCCATAAGGCAATAGGGATATTGGGAATTGAGTCACTACTAATAATAAATTTTTGTCATTGAATGGACATTTCTTAATTATAGAAAGTTTCTAAAAATAGGTCTTCAGTTGAAAGGACAACATTCCCCGTCTATTTCTGAGGATGGACAATTTTCTAGTTAATTACTGGGCATGACGAATTCAGCTGGAGGACAGTGAACTCTCTTTGACTCTCAAAAAAGTCAAGTGGCCAGATACTTGAATCTGTTTCTCCCCAGGAAATCACAAAGCCAGAGACGTTAACAGACAGTTATCAAGAACCATAAATGCTAGGAATAAAAAAAAAAAAATGGATGCTGCCAGTATCCATATCTTTCCTGCTTCCTGAAAATGCCTGTCTGACCCCATGGCCATACCTGGGAAGAAAATAAACAATAGGGGTTTTCAAATATATTTGGTAGAAGTTCAAATATATTTGGTAGAAGTAATGCTCCCAATTAATTATTCATTTATATTCTCCTATGGTTTTCAAAGTAATTTAAGTTTAATGACATAAATTTGACAAATTTTGTTTCTAAAATACCAAATAAAATAAAAGTGCTTTTGAATGGCTTCTAATCACACTCTCCTCATCCTGCACGTGTGTCCCTTCTGTTTATAGATGGGCATGTAAATTGTCTGTATGTGTTCATATACTTATTAAAATATAGGTCACAAGTTTCCATATAATTTTTCCATGTTCATTACCTCTTTCATGAATTTTCTATGTATCTGTGAAATTCAAGTGAAGAAATATGGGCATATAAATATATATTTTTATATATGATTGGTTTCATATGGTTGCATCACTCTACCAGTCACTTAGAAAATCTTCAGTTATCTTTCCTTGTCAGAACATAGAGATCTGCTAATCTCTTTTTAACTGCTACATATATATTTCATAGAGGGGATTTAACAGACTTCATTTAACTGTTTCCATTTTGTGGCTCCGCACATGTGTGAAAATTTCCTAGCATAATCAGAAGCAGAATGGTTCAGAGGGATACATATATTAATTATAATTTAAAGGAATTCTGCCAAATCTTTCTTCAAAATGGCTGAACCAAATTATTCCCACCAGCCACGCAGGAAAGCTAATGTATCTCCCACTCTTGCCAACACTTGAGGCTAACAATTTTAGAAAGTTTTGCCAAACCAATGCAAATTGTTGCATCCAATTTGTTTGAATTTTCAGTTCCCTGGGTAACGAGTGCAATGGAACATATTTGGCATTTAGTTATGAGTCAGCTATATTTCCTACCTTGAAATTTCTTTCTACGAAATTCAAATGCAGAACTACAAGGATTATACTGATGTGTGTTGTAGTTTTATTTTCATCTATCTTTTAGCCATATTCTGTATAAGTATTTTCTTGTGGAATTGAAGATGTTTTTATATATCTAGAATACCTATTTAATTTACATTTTAAGTGGTTTCCTCCATTTAATTGCCACTTCTCTTTTAACTTTAACTAGGGTACATTTTATAATAAAACATGTAAATTATGTGATTTAAATGTGTCTGACATTTTCCTTACAGCATTGCCAGTCATTTTTCAAAGTTGTAAACATACTCTCATGTCTGCTAAGGTTTTGTAAGTCATCAGGAATTTATTTTTGTTCAGGGTGGGAGGGATATGGGATTTGAACTTTTTTTTCCAGATGAAAACTTGTTGTCCAATGTCATTTAGTGAATACTTTACTCCTTCACACATTCTAGTAGGTACTATACCATCTATCTATCTATCTATCTATCTATCTATCAATCATCATCATCCAGAAATTTATTACTGGCAATAATTACTTGTGATCTTGATTCACTTAACATCATGTCCCTTTCCTTTGTATATGTGTGACACTGAGTGTTGAACCCAAGGCTTTGCCTCTCTAGGCAAGTCCTCTACCACAGAGCTACATTCCCAGCCCTGTTGTTAACTTTATTTTGAGATTAGGTCTTACTAGGTTGACAGGTTGGCCTGGAACTCGATTTCCCTGCCTCAGCCTCCTGAATAGCTGGGATTAAACGCCTGGGTCGTCTCCCCCAGCTTATTTAACAATGTTTATTAGCTATCTTCTGTGTGTCAGTCATTCTATTTAAAAATCTGGGGAAGAACAAAGAACAAGACAAGCCAAATCCCCTCACTTACTGTGTCTCTTCTGATCTATATGGATTGGTGGGGGCAGAGAATACCACCCAGCCAATGGGTACGAAACAGCTCATTTGCTAGATGTGAAACTTTAAATTTTTAGAACTTCTCTTATGAAGGATTAGAGAATAGAGATCGATTTTAGCTACGTTGTCTATGACAGTATTTTTGTCTGGTATTATTTGTTTTCATAATCTGCTTAGTGTGTGTGTGTGTGTGTGTGTGTGTGTGTGTGTGTGTGTGTGGTGCTGGGGTTCAGCCAGGACCTCACATATGCTAGGCCAACATTGTACCGCCGAGTTTTCGCCCCAGCTCATTGCCCCATTTCCAAACTTTACACCATAGACAGTCAATATGCAAACATACCAAAATACCAAGAAAGTATTTGATTTGGCAGGTTCTTTGTCCTCAAAAGAAAAGAATCTAAAATTTATCTGGAAAAATGAGACATAAGCAAAAAAAAGATATGATAAAAAAAAGATAGAGTATACCTAAATAAAAGGAATAATACAGTTGTTTTAAGGTCGTGTTGCATTGATTTTCAAATTAATAGGATAAACTGTAAAGCTATGCCAGTCTGAGGGACCTGGCCATTGTGATGTGGAGAAACTGAGCTAGACTGTGAATGTAGTTGTGGAAGTACAAAGAAGTGACATAAACAGGCTTAGAATTTTTGATCAGAAGAATGTCTTAATTGTTCATATCAATTGTATAGAAATGAACAAAAAGGACGCATGCCATTGGTGGATTGGCTGGAAAAGGAAACAAGATTAAGCTCTGAGAAGATTTTAATAATGAAGTTTGACTGTATGATAGATATATATTAAAGGCAATCAACAGAAAGCAATCAAGCATAAGGGACACAGTCAATCTATGGTGTCAATCAATCCACAATTCTGGGAAATTTACGACAGCACTTGACAAAAATCTGCCTTCTTCACCTGAACTTGTAGAGTTCTCTCTTTTCCCCAAGGACTCAGTGTCCTTATTCTGACTTTGTGGTAGTGCTATTTGGTATTGAAAACACAAATACTATTTTCTACCCCTCAACTCCCATGGAAAAATTAAAATAGCTTCTGCCACATGTATCGAGTCTGAGGCTAATCCATCCACACTGATTATCAGGGGTGCCCTTGAGTAAACCTTTTCTATAAACTACATGTGCATTTAACATAATTTGATGAAGGGGGTCTGGAAGCAGAAATCTATTTTATATGAACATTTCAGTCTCTAAGGTAACCTGGGAGGAGAAATACTTTTGTCTTAAGGAGGACTTTAGGCTCTGTGGTAGATTTCTCTTTATTTATTTATTTTTTTATTTTTGGTGGTACTGGGGGTGGAACCTGACAGGTTGGGTCCCTCCCCGCAGGGGCGGGACCTTAGAAAAACAGGATACTCTGCTGGGCGATATCATGAGACAGGCGATATCAGGAGAGGGGCGGAGTTTCCACGCGTAGCCCCACCTACAAGACATAAACCTTAAAAGGAAGGGCATTTCCTTTCCAGTAATGGAGGAGTTCAGAGGTCTCCAGGAGCGGTCCAGCCCCTATCCCCGAGAGAAGACCGCTTTAAAATTCTTTTTGGCCCACCTGCACCTGTCTCTCTTGACTTTTTTATTGCCCCTAAAAAACTTAACAGAACCCAGAGGCTTTCTACCTCCGGGCTATACTTCCAGACCTATTTTATATTTTATTTGGAAACAGGGTCTCACTAAGTTGCTGAGAGCCTCACTAAGTAGCTGAGACTGGCTTCGAACCTGTGCAATCCTCCTGTCTCCGCCTCCCAAGTATGGGGATTAAAAGCGTGCGCCACCACACCCGGCTTAGTGGTAGATTTCTTTTCCTTCCTTCCTTCCTTCCTTCCTTCCTTCTTTCTTTCTTTCTTTCTTTCTTTCTTTCGTTCGTTCTTTCTTTCCTTTCTCTCTTTCTTTCTGTAATGGGGCTTGAACCCAGAGAAAATCTACTTCCTAGCTATACACTTTTTGTTTGTTTTTGAAACAACGTCTCCTTAAATTGATGAGAGTAAGCCCGGCGTGGTGGTGCACACCTTGTAATCCCTGCACTTGGGAGGCGGGGACAGGAGGATAGCGCAGGTTCAAAGCCAGCTGCACTGGCTTAAGAGACACCCGTTTCCAAAAATAAAAAAGCATAAAATAGGTCTGGTAGTGTAGCCCGGAGATAGAAGGGCTTCCAGGAATCCCAGTACCACCACCACAAAAAAAAAAAAAAAAAAAAAAAAAAATTGATGAAAGTATTGCTAAATTGATGAGGCTGGTCTTAAACCTGTTATCTTTTTGTCTCAGCCTTCCAAGTTCTGGATTACAGGAATGCACAACCACACCTGGCTTGTGGTAGCCTCTTAAATGGCTTCCAATGTTCCATACTACTGGGTGTTAATTTATTTATAGAATCCCTTTTTCTTAAGAGTGGGCTGGTTTTAGTGACTCGAGTCTCCTGAACAGGATATGTCAAAGGTGCCGGGATCAAAGACTAGGGCTTCCTCCATCTCACTGGGTCACTGTTTCTCTTTCTTACACACAGCTAATGTGAGTCAAAAAAGATGTAAACAGAAGAACAGAAAGACCCACTCAACAGGAGCTCCAGGCAGAATCTGCTCATCAGCCAATGAGGAAGAGAAGCCTGTCTGCTATCACGAGTGAATTCACCCTGTGCAGCTCTCCCTGACTGCAGTCCTGACTTTATTGCAGTCTTGTGAGAAGCCTGGAGATGAATGCCACCCTTAATCCACACCCAGAATCCTGATACACAGAAATCTGTGAGTTAATAAATATTTATTTTATTTTGAGCCATAAATAAATGGTGGTTGTTTGTTATGCAGTATTTTTACCTAATACAAGCCAACTTACAGTAGAATATTCTGAGTATTACAGAAATAATAAAAATACAGTAGAATATTCTGATTAGTACAAAAATTATAAAATTTTGAGATAGAGACTTTAAAAATCATGACACATTAGATATCTGGGAGTCTTCTAATATTCTTTCTCATGTTGGTCAATGTACCCTGGAATACCTACCAAGTTATGAATATTTTCACATAATTAATTTTATTTGGGTTTGGAAATTTCTCCAGGATTAGTTACTGGATGATGAACTGTCAGGTGTCTGTGATCAACTCTAACTAACACTGGCTTCTTGTGAAGGAGAATTATATCATTGGTTAAGACTGATGAAAAAAAATTTTTGCTATGTTAGAGAGGGTCATCGTACATAAACACGTCATCTCATAAAACTGAAATGGAAAATATCAACACAATTGTGCTCTAAGACTATGATAACTAGTGAAAATAGATTATCATTGTAGCTGTAATAATACTCACAAATATTTTTTTTAATAAGCTAAAACACATCTGATGAGTTGCACAGACATGTCAGTGGTTTGAATTGTTTAGAAAGAAAAGCGTCATGACGATAATCCAGTTCATAAAATTGTTTTATGAACTGCCCTTTGTTAACAACCATAGACAGCTGCAACACATCTTGGAATCCCATTTGCATTTCCCAAGGACTTTTTACCAACAGATTCAAGTCATACACTCAAAAGGGGGAAGCAATGCATTCAATAGCAGCTGTCAAGGACTGGTCAATGCAAACAGACTCTAAAGATAACTCAACTGGCAAAGACCATTGAAAAATTACCGCATTCCTGGATTACTTAAATATAGTGGGGGCTACTGATAGCTCGGAAGCTACTGATACCTCCCTCTTATCACCTTGGGATTTACTCCTACACTATGAAGGCTGCTAATTGCAAATGCCCCCTGTTCTCTTCTTGTGAGCTTTAATTCTGATACCACTCAGGGAAAACTAGAATTGCTGGGGGGAAGATAACATTCTGGATGCCAGCTTCTTTCAGTGTCGAAATGGAAATTGGATGATAGAGGCACCTTTTTTCTTACAGCTCTGCTGGCAAAAGTCTCAGCCATGTTCCACATCGTCTCTCAGAGATCCAGCACCACATATAAACAGCGGATATCGACAGTGGTAACTAGTTGTCTCATTTCCCTTCCTTATCTTGTTTCTCTACCAGTGTTTCCTTGTAATTATTAGAGTCCCCAAGATTGCATCAAGTATTTGGACTGAAATCTCTGCTTCTGGTTTAGCTGTAGAAAATCTGTTTGATAGTTGTACATTTAAATCAGGTATTCTGGCCGGGCGTGGTGGCACACGCTTGTAATCCCCGCGCTTGGGAGGCAGAGACAGGAGGATCGCGCAGGTTCGAAGCCAGCCGCGCGCGCTGGCTTAGGAGACCCTGTTTCCAAATATAAAAATGTAAAAAGAGGTCTGGGAGTGTAGCCCGGAGGTAGAAGGGCTTCCAGGAACCCCAGTACCACCAAAAAAAAAAAAAAAATCAGGTATTCTTTCATTACATTAATTCCTAGTATTTGTGTTATTTCCTTTCCTCTGATTATTTTAGGTTTAATCTGTTTCCTCCCCCCCCCCTTCCTTCATTCCTTCATTTCTTCCTTCCTTCTAGGGACGTTTTACCTCTGAGCTACACACCCAACCCTATTTTATTTTATTTTTAATTGGTGTAACAGAGTCTCACACTGTAATATGGATCATGTTGACAATGGCATATATTCACACAGTATTCTCACAGTACCCCCTCCCTGTTTCCCCATTTCCTTCCCTCTGAATACTGAGTGTCCAGGTTAACAATGTTAAATTCACATCATATAGTTGCATGCAGCTTTTTTTATTAATGACCATCAGCTTTCTTTCTCCCCTACCCTTTCTTACTGGCTTCATAGTTTTCCTCTCCATTATCTGGAGTCCCTCTGATATCCCTAATATTCCCTAGCTTGAACATATTAGAGAAAAAATATGTCTCTTCTCTTTCTGTGCTTGGCTAATGTCACTTAACATAATGTTCTCTAGGTCTTTCCATCTGCTTCTGAATGACATGATTTTGTTCTTTATTGCAAAGTAGAATTCCATTGTGTGCATTTCCCATAATTTTGCAGTCTAGTCACCTGTTGATAGAGACCTAGGTTGGTTCAATATTTTGACTATTGCAAATAGTGTTGCTATGATCATGGGTATGCATATGTTCCTGTAGTTTTCTGATTTCAATTCCTTTGGAAAGAAACCCAGGAGTGGTATAGCTGGATCAAATGATGGATCTATTCCCAGTTTTCTAAGGAATCTCCACACTGACCTCCATAGCAGCTGAACTAGTTTGCAATCCCACCAGCAATGTATAATAGTTCCTATTTCCCCACATCCTCACCAACATTCATTGTTATTTGACTTCTTAATGGTTGCCATTTTGATTGAGGTTAGATGGAATCTAAGTGTAGTTTTGATTTGCATCTCCCTGATGGCTGATGACGTTGAACATTTTTTCATGTATCTATTGGCCATTTGTATCTCTTCTTTTGTGAAGTGCCTGTTCAATTTAGTTGCTTATTTCTTGATTGAGTTATTTGTTTTGCTAGTGTAAGGCCTTTTGAGCTTTTTTTATATTCTAGATATTAGCCCTCTATCAGAGTGGTAAGTGGTAAAGATCTTCTCCTATTCTGTAGGCTTTCTCTGGAGGTCCTTGATGATTTCTTTTGGTGAGCAAAACTTTTTAGTTTGATGCCATCTCATTTGTTACTTATTGTTTTAATTTTCTGTGCTTTGGAGGTCTTGTTGAGGAAGTTACCACCTGTGCCTCTATGTTGAAATGTTGAACCTAGGTCCTCCTCTGATAGCTTCACAGTCTCTGGTCTGATTTCCGGGTGTTTGATCCATCTCAAGTTGATTTCTGTGTACGGTGAGAAGTAGAGATTTATTTCCATTTTTCTAAAAATGGATAGTCAGTTCTCCCAGCATCATTTATTGAAAATACTGTCTTTTCTCCAGCATAAGAATTTGGACCTTTGTCAAAGATCAGTTGACTATAAGTGTGTGGGTTTGTTTGTATATCTGCTACCGCATCTTTTGCAGATCTTGAGAAAGCTCCATCAGGGGATCCGCAATGGTGTGGATCCCCCATGAAGAATGTCTAGCATTCCTTTCTTTCTTAAAATTATTTTAGGATTATTTGGATTAATATGTATAATTGAAATTTTATCTATAAACATTATAACTAAAACTGATGGGCCGTGGCTTGTGAGAGATTCAGGCAGCAAAGGTTTTTTCCCAAGGATAAAATTATTGGGGCTAACAATAAGTTCAAACTGACATTAGTTAGAGCCACTGTATAAGATTAAGTTTGAGTCAGCCTTGTGAAGTGAGACGAAGAGTACTGTGATTATTTGAATGTCTGACACCCTGCCCTAAAGTATGTAAATAATAACTTTTTCCCATCCTTGGCTATCCTGCTGCATGACTATGCCCTTGCTTTTCTGCCAAAGAAGAAAGTATGAAAACTGTAACAAATCCTGAATAAAGATGAAGAAGGTTGAATCTAATTCATGTGGTCATTCTTCTTTCATTTTCAACCTCGGCTTCCCCTCATCAACACATGAACCTCGACTCTGCTAGGGCTGGACCCCGGCATATATCTTCTATTCTGTTTTGCTGGTCTGTGTGCCTGCTTTTGTGCCCATACCATTCTGTTTTAACTACTATTACTCAGTAGTATAATTTAAAGTCAGGAATTGTGATGCCTCCTACATGGATCTTTTTGTGTGTGTGTGTGTGGTACTGGGGTTCCTGGAAGCCCTTCTACCTCCGGGCTACACTCCCAGACCTATTTTATATTTTTGAAACAGGGTCTCTTACGCCAGCGCGAATGGCTTTGAACCTGCGCAATCCTCCTGTCTCTGCCTCCCAAGCATGGGGATTACAAGCGTGTGCCACCATGCCCGGCATACATGGATCTTTTGCTAAGAATTTCTTTGGCTATTCTGGGTCTTTTATTTCTTTCATATGAAATTATGGCTGATTTTTCTAAGTCTATGAAGAATGTTGTTGGTATTTTGATAGGAATTGCATTGAGTCTATTGATCACTTTTGGCTGGATGGCCATTTTGATGATATTTATTCTGTCTATCCATGAACAAGGGAGATGGTTCCATCTTCCAAGGTCATCTTAAGATTCTTTCTTTAATGTTTTATAGTTTTCATTGTAGAGGTCTTTTACATCTTTGGTAGGTTTATTTTTAGGTATTTTATTGGTTTTGAGGTCATTGTTAATGGAGTTGTTTTCTTTATTTTTTTCTTTGTGCATTCATTGTTGGCATATAGAAAAGCAAGTGATTTCTTTAGGTAGATTTTGTATCCCTCCACTTGACTGAATTGCTTAATCAGCTCCAGTATTATTTTGGTTGAATTATTTGGTCTTCTAGATAAAGGATCATGTCATCTGCAAACAAGGATAATTTAATTCCTCTCTTCCTATTTGAATTCCTTTGATTTCCTTCACTTGTCTTATTGCTGTGGCAAGAGTCTTGAGGACTATATTGAAAAGGAGTGGTGATAGTGGGCATCCTTGACTTGTTCCTTATTTTATAGAAAACTCTTGCAGTTTTTCCCCTCAATATAATGTTGACTTAATGATATTGAGATACATTCTTTCTTTTTTTTTAATTTTTTTAAATTGGTGCACTGTATTCATACATCATAGTGGGATACATACTTTTGTAGACATACATGCACACATTGCACAGTCAGCCCCCACCCGATCCCCACCCCATTCTCTCCTCATCCCTCCCTCCCATGCTTGGCTTAGTGATTGACATCTAGTATTATAGCAATTTATCAAAAATTAAAAATGATAATCTCACATAACAGTTTCATTTGTCTGATACCAAGCTTTTGATGACCTAAAGATAACATTTCAATATTTCTTTTTGCTTTCTTTCTTACCAGAGAATATTTTTTTTCTATTTTTTAGGTGAAGCTATCATATATTTATATATTTATTTTTCAGAAAAAAAACTATCCTAATATGGATTATGGACTCTAGGTACCCACAACGATCTTGAAAAAGAACAAAGCTAGTAGATGTATATTTTCTGATTTCAAGCCATATAAAGCTACAATAATTGAAACAGTGTAGTAATATTCTAAAGGCAGATATATAAACCATTGGAGTTAAATAAAAGCCTAGAGCTAAATTCTTCCCTATATTGTCAAGTTATTTTTGACAAGGTTTCCACGAACATTTGGTGGTGGAAATAATAATCTTTTAACTAAATATTGTTGAAAAAGAATAATTACATGAAAAAGAATAAAATTGGACCCTTACCTAATCCCATATACAAATATTAACTCAAAATAGATAAAAGACCTAAATATAAATCTTAAGACTATAAACTTTTAGGAGAAAATCTGGGTTATAAAACCTCACAACATTGAAATTGGCAGTGATTTCTTGGTTATGATTTCAATGGCACAGGCAACAGAAGAGTATACAAACTCCCTAAAAAAATAAAAAACATATTGTATATCCAAAGACAATGTAAACAGAGTTAACAGTTACTAATAGAATGGGATAAAATATTTCCAAATGCTATATCTGAAGGTATATTAATATTCCAACTAGAAATCCTAAAAATTAACAAACAATAAAGGCAAACAATACCCTTTAGAGATAGGTAAAAGACTAACATAAATAATGAATCTCCACAGATAACCAATCTTAGTTGTCTGTTGGATGGAAAATCTTGTTTCTCTAGTTCTGATGTGTGTTATCTATTTCTTCTTTGTAGTTAATCTCTTTAAGTATTTTCTCTAGTGCTGGTTTTGAAGACATAAATTCCTTCAGTTTCTGTTTGTCATGGAAGCTTCTTATTTCTCCATCTAATTTGATAGAAAGTTTTGCTGGGTAGGAAATTTTTGGCTGGAAGTTGTTTTCTTTCAAAATTGGGAATATGTTACTCCAAGCCCTTCTGGATCTCATAACTTGGTTTGGGAAGTCTGGAGTGATTCTAATTGGTTTGCCTCTGAATGTCACTTGGCCCTTTGTTTTTGTTGCCTTTAAGATTCTCTGCTTGGCTTCCACATTGGTCATTTTGACAATTATGTGGCGTGGGGATCCTCTTCTCCGATCCTGTCTAAAGGGAGTTCTATAAGTTTCCTGGACCTGCGTATCGACCTCTTGCTCTATGTCTGGAAAATTTTCTGCTATTACTTCCTTGAAGAGATTGTTGATCCCTTTGGTTTCTTTCTATTCCAATTTTCTGCAGTTTTTTTTAACATGAATAGGTGTTGAATTTTGTCAAATGCTTTTTCAGTATCTATTGATATGATCATGTGATTTTTGTTCTCAGTTCTATTTATGTATTGAATAACATTTACTGATTTATGTATGTTGAAGCAGCCTTGATTTTCAGGGATGAAACCAACTTGGTCATGGTCTACAATTCTTTTGATATGGTTTTGAATCCATGTAGCTAGTATATTTTTTAGAATTTTTGCATCTCTGTTCATCAAATATATTGGTCTGTAATTTTCTTATCTTGAGGTATCTTTATTTGGTTTTGGTATTAATGTGATACTGGCCTCACAGAAGGAATTTAGAAGAATTCCATCTCGTTCAATTTCCCAGAACAAGTTGTGGAGTATTGGGGTAAGTTCTTCTCTGAAAGTTTTGTAGAATTCAGCTGGAAACCTGTCTGGGCCTGGGCTTTTCTTTGGTGGTAGAATTTTTATTGCTGTTTCTAATTCTTAATTGGTTGATTTAGGCTTGCTATGTCTGTTTTGTTCAATTTAGGTAGGTTATATGTGCTTAGAAATCTATTGATTTCTTCCATGATCTCCAGTCTACTGGAGTATATTTTCAAAATAGTTTTTGATAATCCTTTGAATTTCCCCATTGTCTGTTGTGATGTCTCCTTTTTCATTTCTGATTTTAATGATTTAAGTTGATTCTATCTCTATTTTTTTTTGTTAGGTCAGCCAGGGGTTTGTTACTCTTAATAATTTTTCAGAGAACCAGCTTTTTGTTGGGTTCTTTGTATTTTTTTAGTCTCTATTTCATTTACTTCTTCTCTGATTTTAATTATTTCCTGCCTTCTGCTGGCTTTGAGATTAGATTGTGCTGTTTTTCTAGGTCCTTGAGATGTGTCAATAGGTTGTTTATTTGAAGATTCTCTGTTCTTTTTATGTGGGCATTCAATGCTATAAACTTTACTCTTAATACTGCCTTCGAAGTGTACTATAGATATTGACATGTTGTGTCTCTATTTTCATTTAATTCCAGGAATTTTTTATTTCTCTTCTTATTTCAGATTTTATCCACACCTCATTCAATAGTGTATCATTCAATCTGCATGTATTTATATAGTTTCTTTTGGTTTTCCTGTTGTTGATTTCTACTTTCTTTTTTTATTTTTGCGGGTCTGGGGATGGAACCCAGGGGCATTCGACCTCAGAGCTACACCCCCTGCCCTATATTTTATTCTTTATTTTGAAACCGGGTCTCACTGAGTTGCAGAGGGCCTCACTAAGTAGCTGAGGCTGTTCTCAAACCATGATCCTCCAGGTCTCAGCCTCCTGAATGCTGGGATTACAAGCATGTGCCACCACACCCGGCTGATTTCTACCTTCATTCATTGTGATCTGAAAAGGTGCAAGAAATTATGTCACAGTTTTCCAGAATTTCTTTCTCTTGGAATTTTCTTTCACTTAGAAGTGGCAGCCTACTTCTAAGGTGTTTTATCAGCAGGCTGAAGATCACTTTCACACAATACAAATGTCAAAAAATGTTAAGTAGATTCATCAGATCTGTCTATATTTTGAAGACATCACCCCATTGTCATCCTCTCACATTAGTTCTAATAAGAACCATTCATTTCATTTATTGACTCTTTCATTCCAGGCCTTGTTTTGATTTTTTCTTAACATCCCAATTTTCTCTTTTATCTTTGTACATTTATTGTGATTGAAGATCAGTATTTGGGACTCTCTTTCTTATATTTATTGTAGGTCATGTACTCATGATTTTTCTTATTTTCTCACTCTTCCTCATTCTCATATTTATGGAATTTTGGGGTTTGTGTTTCTGTTGTCTTGGCATCTTCTTTCTCTGTATGTGAGTTATTGTTTATAGGTGCTGTTCCAGATTGCTGTTACAAGAGATGGTTCCAGATGCCACTCACACTTTGATATTAACACCAAAGTCTATCACTCTACTGTTCTACCTGTAGATTGCCAATAGTGAGTTGCTCTGAGGTTTCTTCTGCTTGCTGATATGCTGGTGTTGATGGGTTTCAGGTGTTATGGTCAGGTATTCTGTCTGCCACTACCTTTATAAAGAGTCAGCTCAGTAGTGTGGGCAGAATAGTTTGTGACCTTTTTAAACCTTGATGTGAAGTCTGTTGAGTGTTTCCTTTTATCTTCTGTGGTTAGTTTATCTTTTTTTGTCTCGTCCTTGTCTATGGATCACCTCTCTGATCCAGTCTTAGCCATAGAGACTGAGAGGTGACAGCAGGTTCGTGCAGAGGGAAGTAGTATTGTTTTCAATGGTGAGTGTTAGGTTAGGAGGGAGAAGCTGAGGTAATGGATATAGGAATAGGGTAACGTAGAGGATATAATCAATTTGAGTAAGAGTTTAAGTATAATAAGGTAGGATCTGGTTGAAATGAGAGATAGTTAATATATAGTAGGATTCTTATACTTAGTATAGAGTATTTAGGTATAGATATATGTAATAGCTGGAATATAAAACAAGGAGATACAGAAAGAGAAAAAACATTTTGAGAGAAGAGAGTAGATTTCCAGCCCTGGGCTCTGTGTTTCCACAACTCTGGCCCTACACTTCCCTATCTGCACTGGCAGAGGGTGTCCAGTGTAATCTCAGAGCAAGCCCCTGTGATCCTGTGCGGGCACTGTGCCCTGGGCATTCTGGGCCTTTTCTGTGTTTCTGTAGGTTATACCCCAACCAGCTCAGAAGTGGGCCTCCAGATCTTAGCCCGCTAGAGTTTCTGTGACTGCTTTGGGTGGTCATCTTCTGAGAAACACGATTACTGTCCTGCAGGCCCAGGTCTCTGGAGGGTACAGTTCACTGCTGCAGGTGCAGGGTTCTTGGGAGCCCATGGGGTTTTGGAGCTTTTATTTTCTCTGTCCCTGAAGCGTGGTGCTGGCCACTTAAGATGTTGGAGTTCTGCCTCTTCTTACTTCACTTCAAGTTCTTGGTTTTCTTGCCAGGATTTCTTGGGGCCGCGAAACCAGCAAACTTGGCTTTGGCTGGTGGTCCGAGATGGCGCTAACATAGCAGGTTAGTCACATGCTTTCTTTGCTACTAATTTTGCATTTTGCCTACTGGATATTGTTCCGCCATGGTTCTCTTTTTTTGTGTTTCCATTCTTATGTATCTTTGCTGCTTTGCTTTAAGGACAGAGACCTGCAGGACAGTAATTTAACCACATTTCTCAGCAGATCATTGCCCAAAGTAGCCTCATCTATTTCCATGTGAATGATGTAATTGTGTTTTTCTTAAAGCCTGAATAAAATTCTATTTTGTACATATCCCATAGTTTTGTAATCCATTCATCTGTTGATTTACATCTTGGTTGGTTCCAATTTGGCAATGGTGAATTCTGCAGCTATGAACATAGATATGCATTCATTAGTTTGGTAGTTTGGTTTTCATACTTTTGGGTAGATACCCAGAAGCACTATTGTTAGATCATATGGTAATTTCAATCTCATTCTCTGAGGATCCTCCATATGTTTTCCAACGTGGTTGCACTAATTTGCAATCCCACCAATAATGTATTTAATGTATTAAGGTTCCCACTTCTCCAAATTCTCACCAGCGTTTGTTTTTGTTTATGTTCTGAATGATTGCCATTCTAGTTGGAGTTAGGTAAAATCTCAGGGTAGTTTTCTACTACCCTGAAATTTGCATCTCTCTGATTGCTAATGATGTTGAGCATTTTTTTTCATACATTTATTGGCCACTTGAATTCCTTTTGTGAATTGTCTATTTAGTTTACTTATCCATATTTTTTGTCAAGGAAGGAAAACTACAGGCCTATATCATTGATGAACTTGGATGCAAAACTGCTAAACAAAATACTAGCAACATGCATTCAAAACCACATCAAGAAAATCACATACCAAGACCAAGTAGGGTTCATCCCAGGGATGCAGGGCTGGTTCAACATAAAAATAATCATCCCATGTAATACATCACATAAACAGAACCAAAGCTAAAACCACATTATCATTTCAATAGGCTCTGAAAAAGCATTTGACAAAATCCAACATCCATTTATGTGAAATGCACTGCAGAAAATCAGAATAGAAGGAACACACCTCAACATAATAAAGGCAATCTACAATAGGCCCACATCCAACATGATATTAAATGGGGAAAAACTGCAAGAATTCCCCCTAAAAACAGAAACAAGACAAGGATGTCCATTATCACCTCTTTTTTCAATACAGTACTTGAGACTCTAGCCAGAGCAATAAGGCAAGAAAAGGAAATCAAAGAGTACAAATAGGAAAAGAAGAGCTCAAACTTTCACTATTTGCAGATGACATGACACTATACTTAGAAGACCCAAAAAACTCAACCAAAAGACTTATAGAACTGATCAACAAATTCAGCTAAGTGTCTGGGTATAAAACCAATCTTTAAAAAATTGGAAGTTTTTCTATATACCAACCATAAATCCACTGAGAAAGAAAATCAGAAAGTATTTCCACTTATTCCACAAAAAATGAAATATATACAAATAAACTTAACCAAGGCGGTAAAAGATCTTTACAAAGAAAATGATAAAACATTGAAAAAGAAATTAAAGACCTTGAAAGATGGAAAGATCTTCCATGTTCATGGATAGGCACAAATCATCAAAGTGGCCATATTTCCAAAAGTGATCTACGGATTCAACACAACACCCATTAAATTACCAAGGTCATTCCTTATAGACATAGAAAAATCAGTCCTTAAATTCATTTGGGAACAACAAAAACCCAGAATAGCCAAAGTAGTTCTCAGCAACAAAAACCATGCAGGAGGAATCACAATACCTGGCTTTAAACTATACTACAAATCCATAGTAATAAAAACACGATAATGGCACAAAAACAGATCATAGACCAATGGGGCAGAATAGAAGATTCATAAACAAATTTGCACACTTACAGCCAATTAATTTTTGACAAAGGAGCCAAAAACATACACTGGAAAAGATAGTCGGTTTAACAAATGGTGTTGGCAAAACTTGTTAACCATATGCAGAAAAATGGAAATAAACCCCAATTTCTCATTCTGCATGAGTCAATCCAAGATGGATCAAAGACTTGGAAATTAGACCAGAGACCTTGGGGCTCCTTGAAGAGGGCATAGATCCAACATTGTAACACATAGGCACAGGTAAAAACTTTCTCAATAAGACTTCAAAGGCAAGAGAAACTAAAAGGCAAATCAATATGTGGGATTGCATTAAATTGAAGAGCTTCTGTTCAGCAAAGGAAACTATCAAGAACCTCAACAAATAGCAAACAGAATGGGAGATGGGATTTTGCCACCTACTCCTCTGATAGAGGACTAATAACTAGAACATACAGAGAACTCAAGAAACTTGGCACTAAAAAAACCCCAAATAACCCAATTAAAAATGGGCAAGTGAACTAAATAGATATTTCATGAGAGGACTTTCTTGACAACTACCAACTAGATCCTTATAAAGGCTGACTCATTAGCCAATTTTCTGGAGATCATGCAAGTAAAAAGCTGAGAATATCATGTAAAATTGTAACAGAGTTGAGGAAGAAAAAAAGAAGATTGATATTACCAATAGTCTACTGTTAGATTTGTTTTCATTTGAAAATGAAGTTTATTTATCATTTTCTTTCTGACTGATAGATGAATGTATGAGACTTTACACATAAGCACACATGCACACATATGTCCATGCTCACAAAGGCCTACATACTCAGAAGTGACATTTTTAATTTGTTCCAACCCTATGAGTCTGTAATTAATTCTAACCATTTATCATTGATTGTAGAAGCTGCCAGGTAATGTTACTCATTTGGCAGCTAAAAAGTCAATGCTTATTGTAAATCTTGAAGTGGTAAAATTATTGAAATCATTTCTTTCTTTTTTTTTTTTTTGCCTAATCTGCCTCCATGCAACTACAGATTAGAGTTAATTTGTGCAAAACACCTGATATAGTGTCTGGTATAGTATATATACCTAATAATTCTCACTTTGTGTTTCAATGAATAAAAATTTGAGGGGATATTATTGAGGGAGAGAATAAATTATAATGAAAGAAGGCAAAATAAAAGAAGAGGCAAGAACGGTGTAGCACTTCTCTCAGAATAACTTTGCATCCACTCAGAATTAGAAAAAATGTTTAGATGACATAGTTAAATAATGAAGAACACAATTAATAAAACCTTCCTACCCAGTCAAGATCAAGTTAACAAGTTTTCCAAAAACCCTAAAAATGAGAATGTTAGCCATCATCTCCATTCATGTCTGGCTAATCACCATCTCAATCGGCTCTTTAGACAGTCTTTATTTTCAAGAGAATTTTGAGGTGACTCTTAAACGTGAAATGTAAGACAAAGTTTTAGGGAAGAAGATAATTATATTTTAAAGGTAGATGATTCAGGACAAATGATAGGCAGGCTTAAGGGACAAATGCCCACACTATTATAATCTTTCCCCCTTTTCATGATGCCTTCATACGTTAGTAAATAAGTTAGTATGTTTTTTTCTAAGTTTGTCTGCTCAGCATCATTAAAATGGGAATTGAGTACATAAGATATTAGGACTGTTCAGTGCAATATTCACAATATTTATTATCAGAGCATTTTATACAGTAAATATAGGCTTCTCGTTACATTTTCCTTTTAAAATAAACCATCGTCCAA
This sequence comes from Muscardinus avellanarius, assembly GCF_963383645.1. Taxonomy (NCBI): domain Eukaryota; kingdom Metazoa; phylum Chordata; class Mammalia; order Rodentia; family Gliridae; genus Muscardinus; species Muscardinus avellanarius. Next base: position 10,122,913 of record NC_137805.1, on the reverse strand, counting down.
TATTATCGCCACCTTTCATGAAATTTTCCAACTGAAATTTGCTCTTTGGTCTTGCAGATGATTAGCAGTTTTATTCCAAGCCTATTGCATTGAGTCACATCTTTAGTTCTCTTGCTTTTTCTTCAACTTTTCCAACAACACAAGTTTGAATATTATGGGTGATGTGTTGTTATCTGCAGCTTCCAGGAAACACAGGCCCTTAGGTTTTCTAAACATTTCATCATAGGCCACAGCATTGTAAATTTGGGGAAGAGCTGAGTATCCACTTGTGCAAGACATTTCTGTAGCTGCCAAAATTATACTGAAGAAATTACATCTTTCTCCTCTTTCTTATCATTTAATAGCATGCTTTGAAGTGTACATATTCTCTAGAGAGATATGCCGTCTGCCCAGTGGTGTTACTGATGAGAAAGGTCCCCCACTGACCCTTTTCACCAGAGTCAAATCAACCTTTTTCTAGACTCAGTTTTTAAAATAATTTTATCATATATGCATTCAGCTCTGAATTAAAAAATAAATGGTATCCACGCCTGAGTGAGTTGGTGAACAAATGGTGCATGGAAATTGCATAGCCGTGCACTCTCTTAAATTGTCTCACAAAATTGGTTTATTGAGATGAAGACAACAATTAACTTTTCCCAATTATCATTACTCCAATTCTACATTCAGTGGCTGAGTATCAGAGAGAGCTCCACAAATCCTTCAGGAGTAAATAATTAAACAGCATGACCAGAGTTTTAATGATCTCGATTTCTTTTTTGAAAATGAATTTCAATATTCCTTTAATGTTCCTCTTTCATTTCAAAATATTAGTCCAGTGGGCACTACCTTTTCTTTCTCCCCAGAATACAAGGAAAACAATATATTCTAGAAATCAGAAAACTTCAAAGAATTTATCTTCAGATAGCAAGAACCACAACAATCTAAAGACCAAGACCTTGGGGATCAAGAGAATTGAATCTTAATTCTCTCTTTCCCACCTGTAGGGCATTAGCCAAAGAGAAAAGTGTCTGGATCATTCCCTGTAGACTGGGAGTAATATTAGTTATTTTATATAAAGCTGAAATGAGGAGCAAATGGATTAACATGCAAAATGCCTGATAATAAATATCACTTACTTTTTTTCATGATAAATGCCATAATGTGAGTTTGAAACGTATTCATTGCCAAATGTAGAGAAGTCAGAGTTGTAGGAATATAAACCTACGAGGATTTGTGGGTTGCAGAGATAGAGGGACTGTTTTACTATTATAAGGAACTCTGCCTTCTCTAAGCAGATTTTTTCCCCAAGGGACTTTTATAATTCATTTTAATATTTTCCAACCCATTAAAATCCTAAAGACAACAAACTGAAGTGAGGCATATAGAAAAAGTAGAGGAATACTTGATAGTTTATCTAAAGCTTAGCAGATTATTTGACTCTGTTAGCTTACCCTGGGAGCGGGTTGTGATTCAACTCAACTTTTGGTTTCTGCATGCCCTAAAATCACACCTTTGCCTCTTAAACTGTGATACCTCTCATTTTAATCTATGACTGCTCATCACTAAAAATAATTTGTGTACCATCTTTAAAAATATATTTATTTATAAATAATATTTGTATACCTCGGTATAAATGCAGTCTCTGTATTTAAAACATAGATAAAAGTAAATGGAAACAGAAGCCTTCATATATTCTGGGAATGTTGCAGTTGGTCATCTGTACATTCCTGGACGTGCATTTTATTTGGTTTAGGAACTTTTCCTTGTTGAAACTTGTGTGATGGGGAGGAATGGATGAGGCTGAGCAGTCTGTGCTACAAACTAGTGTAGCTTTGTTATAAATTGTTATAATTTTTTACAAGGCTATAAATTGACCATATTTGTGGTGTGGCAGATTCTTCTCTTCTTCTTTTATAGGCAGCCAAGTTAGACTTCTTTACTTCGCCAACAAGAGTGGGGAAGAAACTGGGCTCTTGGCTGAGTGCCAGCCAACCCTTTGCTAGCTTCATGCTTTTGTAACCAAACATTACACAGTGTCCTCTGAGATTCCAAAATTGGCTTGAATCCCACACTGAGTTCAGCACACATTTCCATGCTCTCTCCAAGATTTCCACAAGTCCCATGGAAGGTTTACATATCCATGGATGTGCCTCTCCTACTTTCTTACTCTTTTTCAATGCCCTGTCTGGTTTACTTTTTTCCTACTCTGCTGAAACACTCTCCTCTCAACCTGTCTCACCAAGTGCAAACATATGGGCACCCTTATAGCAGATGATTATAACAGCTGGAGGGTGGATGTTATATTTCAGCACAGAAGAGAGCAGATATCTATGCTCATCCTTTGATCTTTATTCTTAAAGATTGCAGCAATTTTTGTCTTTGTGCTGAATTGCCTCTGAGATTGCTTTCGCCTCCTCATTCAGTGATATATCAGTCCCTCTCAAAATTTTTCATCCAACTAGGTATGGTGGCACATGCCTACCATCCCAGCTACTTGGGAGACTGAGGCAGGACAATCATAAATTCAAGGACAGCTTGGGACACTTAGTAAGATCCCATTTCAAAATAAAATTGCTAAAAGGGCTGGGACTATAGCTCAGTGGCAGAGCATGTTCCTAACATGTGGGAGGCCCTAGGTTTAATCCTCAGCCCTGAAAAAAATTATCTGTCACTCACTATTTTGGGTAAGACTTTTCAAAGAGGTGAATTCTAGGACAAGAGGCCAACATTAGAGCTGTGTTATAATACTTTAAATAGCAGTTGTGTATCTTTATGTCAGGACACTGATGTATCATCAGTCGTGAAGTCAGCAATTTCTAAAAGACCGTGCATAATATTTCTTGTCACTAAATGTGAATAGCTTCATGGTTTCTGCCATTTAAAAATCTATTTTATTTCTTAGAGTTGTAATACAAATTCTAGAGTAGGAGAGAAAGGAGCAGAGTTGCAATAAATATATTGGGAATTTTGCCCAAAATTGGTTCATTCCTGATCGTGTATCTCTTATGTGAACATCAACTGTCATTAAAGTTTCAGCAAGCACACGTGGAGTTTAGCTTCTTTAGACCAGCTGGGCATGGTGGCACATGCCTATAATCCCAGTACTTGGGAATTTGAGAAGGGAGGAAGTTTGAAAGTCTGAGGCCAACCTCAGCAACTTTAGACCAGAGGATTTCTGATGTGGGGTCCCAAATAAAAAAAAAATGATTGGTTCAGCAAGCTACAATGAAAATATTATAGTTTATATTCATAGTTATATTTATGTAATGCTTTCAAAGCTATCTTTTGTGCGTGTGTAAAGTATACAGGCAGAAATTTTTAAACACATCTGAAAGTTTTTGATATTTTTCTCATCAAGATTTGAGTCTAGCGGTAGAGCACTTGCAAGGAGAGAGGTCCAGGTGTGATCCCAAGCTCTGCAAACCAAACCAAACGAAACCAAACAGAAGACTATGTCCTTTCCTTTGACTTGTATTCACAGGAGCAACTCAATAGAGTGTGGCAGAAGGGAGGGCATATGATTTCCAAGGTCAGGACATAAAAGGCCATGTGCCCTCTTTTATTTGCTAGATTATTACTTTTGCAATCCTGATCTCTCAGGTAAGAACTCCAAATACCCTGAAATCACCATGCTGCAAGAGATCCCAACCTACAAGAAAAGACCATAATTGGAAGTCTTGTTGATCAAAACTGCAAGTGGAACTCAGCCTCAGCAGCCAGATATGTGAGAAAAGAAACCTTCCAACTATTAGAGGCCTTAGCATTTTGGGTCACTTCCAGCTACTTGAGATTTCCCATTGATGCTTCAGGCATTATGGAGCTAAGACAAACCATCCTTTGTCCAAATTTCTCACCCACAAAATACATGGAAAAAAGATAACATCTGTTGGTTTAAGCTACTAAGTTTGGTGGTGGATTTAAATACAACAATAATATGGAACATAAACAGCATGATCTATTAATAAATTAAGACATGTAGGAAATATACAGATAGGTCTATGTTGTGATGGTATATAATATTTTTACCAATGGTTTTCAGGTTCAAGAAGTTTGGAGAGCACTAAACTAGAAAGTAGATGGTCATGCCAGGATAGACAGAAACTAAAGGTAAAGATTGTTACCTTTATGTAGCTAGACGGTTATGTAGCCAGATGGGTCAGTATGCTCTAGGTATAAAGCTGAACAATAGCAAGACAGTACACGGTATTGTAAAAACTAGTGGTCAGAAATCAAACTTGGCAAAGGAGAGAGAGTTAAAGACCACATAGAGGTTCGGTAAAACAAATCCAGTTGCATCAGTAGACAATGTGGTAAAATATCTCGGGCGCTTCAAGTTGACCTAGAGTCAAAGGCAGAATTTCAGCCACGTTAAGATCTCTCATGCATTTTTTATTAGAGTCGAAATAAAACTACAAGTTAGTGAAGCAATGGGAGCTAATAATGTGACCAAGGCGAGCTGAGAAGCACAGAGGAGAGTCAAGGCAATTTTCTTGACCAAGAGAGACTTGCTACTTTCCCTTAAGATTGCACATGCTGCTTTCAAAATACTGAGATGTAATTCATATGCTATAAAACTTCCCATTAAAAGTATGAAATTAAAGCCAGGTATGGTGATATGCACCTGTAATCCCAATAATTTGGAGGCTTAGATAAGAGGACTATGAGTTCCAGGCCATTCTCAGAAACTTGGAAAGACCATATTAAAAAAAAAAAAAAAAAAAAAAAGGCTGGAGTTGTGGCTTGGAGGTAGGATGCCCTTAGGTTCAATCCTCAGTGCCAAATATACATATATTTGGCATGCATACATTTGCATAAATACAAAGTTTAGTGTTTTTAAAATACAAACACAAAGTTGTACAACTATTACCATTATCAACTTCCAAAATATTTTCATCAAAAGAGATAAACTCTGTACAGATTGGTTGTCTTTCTCCATCCCCTCTTCTCTTCAGCCTCTGGCAATCACTAATCTACTTTCTGTCTCCAAGGATTTCCTATTCCAGACATGTCATATAAATGGCATCGCACAACACGTTACATTTGAATCTGGCTTCCATGATTTAGCAAAACGTTTTTAACATTCATTCATGTTCCAGCAGGTATCAGTCCTTCATTCACTTTTACGGTTGAATAATTTGAATAATATACCACGTTTCCTTTATCAGCTCATCAATTAATGCAAAATTCAGATATTTCTGCTTTTTGGCTATTACAGATAATATTGTTATCCGAACACTGGTATGTGAGTTTTTACAAAAACACGTTTTCAATTATCTTGGTTATCATTGGACTTTATGGTAACTCTATGTTTGGTATTTTAAGGAGTTTTCTATTTTTTGAATGGTTTGAACCATTCTACTTTCCCACCAGCAATTTATGACAGTTTCAGTTTCTATACATCTTCAGCAATACCTGTTGACATTTTAAAAACCGCGTGAGGTGGTATCCCACTGTAGTTTTTACTTGTTTCTGATTAGCTAATGATATTGAGCATCTTTCCATGTGCTTATTGGTCATGATGAACTTAGATGTAATTTATCTTTTTATATGCCATGTATTGTGCCGTAGGTGGTAAAATTTACAACGGGGATATACTCCTTTTTTGTTGTTTACCTTTCTTCTATAGTGCTGGTACAAAAGTAGGGAGCCAGGACTTTGGAAATTTTAGAAGTGAAAAATATAATAACTAAAATAAGAGTTGAATGGATGGGTTCAATGCAGAATGAAGAGAACAGAGAGAAAAAAAAATCAATGAACTGAAAGATACAACTATTGAAATTACCCAATCTGAGAAACAAAGGAAAATGACTGAGAAAACAAAATAAATAAATTCTCAGGGGCTTTAACGGACTTTTGCAAAAGACCTACTGTTCATGTCATTAGAGTTCCAGAAGGAGAGGAGAAAGAGCATGGGGCTGAAAAAATATTCAAATCGTCATCATCATCATCATCATCATCATCATCATCAAAAACTTCCTAAATTTGGTAAGAGACAGATATCAAGAGGCTTACGAAGCTTAGCAAACTCAAAACAGATTAAGCATAAGGGAATACATATTGAGAAACATTGTAATTAAAATTCTTTTTTTTGTGATACTGGGATTCCTAAAAACCCTTCTACCTCCGGGCTACACTCCCAGACACCTAATTTTTATATTTTTATTTGTAAACAGGGTCTCTTAAGCCAGTGAGGCTGGCTTCAAACCTGCATGATCCTCCTGTCTCCGCCTCCCAAGCACAGAGATTACAAGCATGTGCCACCACGCCTGGCTATAATTAAAATTCTAAAAAATAAATTCAAAGCAAAATTCAAGTTATCAAAAAAAATAACATCTCAGCTATATGGGAATATCATTTTGAATAAAATAGGATTTCTTATCAGATATATAATAGAGACATGAATAAAGTGGTACAGTATTTTTTAATGTGCCGAGAATTTTAATGTGCCCAGAATTCTACACCCATTGAAAATATCCTTGAGGATAAAGATATTGTCAGATGAAGGAACACAAATAATTTCTTTTATAAAATTAATATTTCTTCATATCAGAACCATATAGTATTTTATTTATTTATTTATTTATTTATTTATTTATTTATTTATTTATTTATTTATTTATGGTGGTACTGGGGTTCCTGGAAGCCCTTCTACCTCCGGGCTACACTCCCAGACCTATTTTTATACTTTTTTAAAATTTGGAAACAGGGTCTCTTAAGCCAGTGCAGCTGGCTTCGAACCTGCACGATCCTCCTGTCTCTGCCTCCCAAGCCCGGGGATTACAAGCGTGCGCCACCACGCCCAGCAGAACCATATAGTATTTTAAAGAGAAATTTACAAACAAGTATTTTACCTGAATATAGACATAAAAATCTGAACCAAATTCAGTAAATAAATTAATCAACATATAAAAATAACTACAAATATGGCCAAATGTTTTTTATTCCTGGGCTTTATAAGCAGTTCAATACTCAAAAATAAATAATGTTAACCATGTTAACAAGCTAAAGAAGAAAATCACATTAACTTATCAGTCAAGGAAGAAAACGCATTTAACAAACTTAAGATACATTTTGTGTAGAAAGCTCTCAAGAAAAAGAGTAATACAGGGGAACTTTCTAAACTTAATAAAAAATCTTACAGATAATATTATACTTATTGAAAGGCAATGCTTTCCCCCAAAGATCAGGAACAGGGTAAATGTATATACTATATCACTCGTATTTAACATAGTGCTGAAAATTCTAGCAGGTACAGTAAAACAAGAAGGGAAATAAAAGGCATACAGACAAGAAAGAATAAATAAAATTCCTCTTATTTGCAAACATCATGATGGTTTAGGGAGAAAATCTCAAATACCTTACAAAAATCTTGAACAAATCATTGAAACCAGTAAGGTCACAGATACAAGATAAATACATAAAATGAGTTGTATTTATAATACTATCAATGAACACATGAACATTAAAGTAAAATATATCATTTACAATTGCTCAAAAATGAGGTAAGTAGAAGTAAATCTAATGACACATGTACATAACTTCATAATATTGATGAAATAAATTAAAGAGGATCTAACTGAATAGAAATGTATACCATGTTCATAGATTGCCAGATTCAATCTAGTAAAATTCTCTCCATATTTATATACAAGTTTAATACAATTCCTGTAAAAATAACAGCACATTTTGTACATATAGACATGTTTATTTTACAATATATATGGAAAGGCCAAGAAAATAAGAGAAATCAAATACTTAATTTCAGGACACTTCATATAATTACAGTTGTGTTGACTAAGGTATAGTCATATAGATCAATGCGACTAAATAGAGAATCCAGAAATAAATACATACAATTTAGCCCAACCGATTTTTGACAAAATTTCAATAGTAATTCAGTGGAAAAAAACATCCTTTCAACAAATGGCAAGTGATGTGAAAACAATGGGACATTCATAGGACAAAAAGAAAAAAAGGAAGAAAAAGCAAAGCAGCCTCAACAGCACACTTCAGCCTAAAACAAAATCGAAATTGATCATAGACTTGAGTATAAAATGTAAATCTATAATATTTTAAAAGGAATTGTAGGAGAAAAATCTTTGGAATCCAGGGTTAGTCAATGTGTTTTTAGGCTTGACATTAAAAAAAAAAACAAAAACAAAAACATGATTACAAAAAGGGAAAATTCATGAGTTAAATTTCATTTAATATAAAAAAATTTTGAACTGGAAAAAACTCCCTTAAAAGAATGAAAATACAGTCTACAGAATAATGTAAGATATTTACAAACCACATGCCTGACAAAGGAGTAGCATATAGAATATATTTGAGAATTGTCAAAACTCAGCAACTAAAAGCAAAGCAATACAAACAGAACATAGTCAAATGGCATGAAGAGTTTATTTCACCAATGATGGCATACAAATGGAACATAAGACCATAAATAAAATGATATTCATCATCACAACCCCAATGAGGTATCACTAAATGCCAGTCATAATAACTGAAATTTAAAATGTTGGTGATACTAAGTGTTGACAATGTTGCAGAGAAGCTGGACTCACATGTTGCTGAATGGAATTAAGATGCTACACCGATCTAGAAAACAGTTTGGCAATTTCTCAAAAAAAATTAGCATGCAGCTACCATACAGTCTTGCAATTGTACTCCTGAACATTTATCCCACATAAAGATTTATAAGTAACAAAACACTATGCTAATGTTTGTAACAGCTTTACTTATAATAGCACAAAGATGGAAACAAACCTTATGTTCTTAAACAGGTGAACAGATACATTCTCATTTATGTAGCCTTATAATAGAATAATTCTGAACAATAAAAACAAATTATGAATATATGCAAAAACTCTGTGATTTAAGCCAATTGAATAAAGCCCAATCCAGAAGATGATACAGTATAGTATATGATTCCATTATATAACTTTTTTTTTTTTTTTTTGGTGGTACTGGGGGTGGAACCCAGAGGCTTTCTACCTCCGGGCTATACTCCCAGACCATTTTTTTTTTTAATTGGAAACAGGGTCTCACTAAGTTGCTGAGAGCCTCACTAAGCAGCTGAGGCTGGCTTCGAACCCATGCGATCCTCCTGTCTCAGCCTCCCAAGTGCGGTGATTACAAGCGTGCGCCACCACGCCCGCTTTTTTACATTTTTTTTTAGAAAAGAAAGAATGCTGGAAATGAAACCCACTTTGTACATGCTAGTCAAATACTCCGCGATTCATCTACATTCATCTCCCATATAATATTTTTGTTTGTGTACTTTTTCTGGCAGTATTGGAAATTGAACCCCAAAGCATTCTATTTCCAAGCCACATCTCCAGTCCTAGTTTTTCTTTTTCTTTCTTTCTCTCGTTCTTTTTTTCTTCCTTTCCTTCTTTTTTTTTTTTTTTTTTTGAAACAGGGTCTCTTTAAGCAGCTGAGTTGCCAAGTTGCTGGGGATGGTCTCAAACCTGTGATCCTCCTTTCTCAGCTTTCTAAGTACTGAGAATACAGGTGTAGACCACCCTAACTGGCTTGTATAGAGTTATTAAAAGTATGAAATTATAAAAATGAAAAACAGTTTAGTGGTTGCCAGAATTGAGGAGGGGAGAGGACAAGAAGATAAGAGTGTAGGAAAACAGAAAAGGTTCTTGTAAAAATGAGTCTTCTGTATTTTCACTGTACCAGTGACACTATCTGGTTGTGTTATCTCATTGTTTCTCTACATGTTACCTTTGACGCAAATTGAGTAGTGGATGCATAGTATAACTCTACATTATTTCTTAAAATTGGATGTAAACCTATAATTATCTCAAATATAAATGTTAAATTTTTAAAATATAGGTAGCGGGCTGTGAGTATAGCTTACTGGTAGAGCACATGCTTAGAGTGCACAAGGCCTTGGGTTCACTCTCCAGCATTGTGAAAAAATTACACACACACACACACACACACACACATACACACACACATGCAACTGGCATGTAATTGATTAGTTTCAACTTTCTAGTTTTGCTCTAAGTTTCAGTCATTATTTCATTCATTACCTTTATAATTTCACTAATATATTTGTTTTCTGTTATTATTTTTTGCTTCCAATGTTCTCAACATTCTCAAATGTTTTCTGTATTCAGCTGAGTTACATTATGAAGTAGAACTTTCCAGAAAATTGAGTTGTTAATTTTAATATTAGAAAACTGCCTTCATTTTTCCTTTATATTTATGCAACTGAAAGCTAGACTGAACACATAATTCTTAATTTGAAATAATTTTCTCTCCGGATTTGGGAGGCATGGTTATGTCATGCTCTGACTATGTTGTTACTGACAAGTCTGATATCGTCCTCATCCTAGTTTTTTGGAAAGAGAGCATCTACACACTTATTTTTTAATTAATTTCAGATATCAATCTTTTTTACTTATCTAGATCTCAGTGAGACTTTTAGGCAGAATATTTTTATTTAATTTAGCAATAGGAAATGTATTGCCATAATTTTTGTGGTTATTTCTAACAGTTCCTAATCCCCTTACCACCCAAATTCTGTTTTCTCTCTCTGGAACTTCTAGCGCATGGCTATTACACCTCCTCAAGTGACTCTTGATGCTTTGAACTCCTCTATAAACTAGCTTCCCTCTTTTATTTGTGCATTTAATCTCAGCATTTCATTAGTTTCTTCCCAACTCAGTACCCAGAAGGAGGAGGGTTTAACTTGCCAGGTCATGGCATTAGTCACTCAAACCCCACATTGTCTCACTTACTTGACAGGAAACCCCAAAGTCCTTAGAATGATGATTCAAACTTGACATACCCATGTCTTGACTTGGAATCTGTGGCTTCATCTTCCAAGACACTTGTACTCAGCCTCTCAGCCTCTGCTCTTTCTCCTGGGACACACTCCTGCCTTACACACTTGGCATAAACTATTCTAGCCCCCAAGAACTCCCATTTCCCCTGAAACTGTCTTATTACACCCTTTCGTCTCTTTCAAGTGTTAGTAGTTTATATCTTAAATTTACAATGACATTCCCACTGTATAGAAAGAACCCCCCCCCTCTCTCTCTCTCTCACACACACACACACACACACACACACACACACACACACACATTTATCTTTTATCCCCTCTTTTGGTACTGGGGATTGAACCCAAAGCCCCACACAGGTTAGGCAAACATCCTATCACTTGGCTACATAACCAGCCCTCGTTTTTCTGCTTGTATCCATTGTCTAACACATTCTGATTGTCTCTTGTTCCTTATGATTGTATTCATTGTCTCCTGGATCTCCAAGCTCAGCTCTCCAAGGATAGAATACTGTGTCTGTTCCATTCACAGTGCAATCCAGCCATCGAGGATATAATACTAGGACCAGGCACATAATAGCAATTAAACTAATATTCATCAAATCAGTGAAAAACTTCATGTCCTGAAAAATTAAGTGATTTGGCTTTTTTGCAGATCTTCAATTAAACATTTTATTCAGTCTTTCTCTTTTAACTTTGCTTGAACTCTTTTTCCTCTTGATTTGTTCTTGAATTGAGTTCTGTTCTTTATAGTTGCAAGATCATCGCATATTGCTCTGAAAATAGTGATTGGCCTATTTCTAAGTTCCTTTTTTTCTTAAATTTTCTTAAGAGAAAAGGTGAATTCTAATTTGTAATTCATTTAGTCATATTCATTTTAAGTTATATGGCAATAGGCCATAATCAGGACATGATTTTCAGTGCCAGATACTTAAATCAAATTAGCTTCAGCAAAGAAAGGATTTGTTCCCTTCCTGTTGATGTAATTGCAAAGACCATGGATACATCTGTCTTTATTTATGGCTGAATCATGTATCTCACTCTCTGTCTTTCAGAAAGACACTCTCCTTGTGGCCGGCAAGATGGCTCCAGTGCCCTAAGATTTCCATTCTGTCAGTTTGCCAATTCCAGTCGTACATGAAAGTTTGTTCTGGTACTTGTGACAAAATTGTTTCAGTGAAGAACGCTGATTGGCTTGGATTGTGTCACATGATTAATCCTGAGCCAGACCTTATGGTCAGGTGTTCGGGATTCTATGATCTTTCACTTGGGTCTCATATTCCCAAAGTGGAGAGAGGTACAAATTGAAACATCTCACCTAAACCACATGGGTTAAGTTTCCTCAAAGAGATTTTTATTGATGTAAGAATAAAGGAGGCAAATGTTGCTTATCAGGCATAATCTCTGTGTATTTTGAGGAAAACATTTTGTGTGTGTGTGTATGTGTGCAGCTGGGGATTGAACGCTACACCCCCAACACTATTTTATTTTTTCTTTGAAAACAGAATCTCACTAAGTTGTTGAGGGCCTCACTAAATTGTTTATGCTGGAACCTGTGAGCCTCTTGTCAGCCTCCTGAGTCCTGGGATTACAGGCATGTGCCACGACGCCTGGATCACTCTTATTTTTGATTAGTCATCTTCAGTTATGATGATAAGTAAGAGTATAAAGGATCTTATCTTCGGGGATAGTTACCTGAATACAACCAATTAACTATTTTATTAATTGCTTTTTAAAATAGAAGAAGCAGTATCTGCAAACTCCTACATGGGAAGTTATTTATAGCTGAACGGAATGCTTCTGAGACTTAATTTGTATATTCTCTCATAAGTCCCACTTACTGAAGAGGAAGTTAAATTCATATAATTAGATGATCAAGATATTGATTCTTTTAGCCTATGCTAGGCAAACTTTTTTTTCTAGAAAGCAATGTTACCTACATTACTAGAATGCCAGCAAGAAACAAACACTATAATTAACTTATTTTATACAAGTAAGGGGTAAGGCAAGAAACATATCAGTATTACTTCTACTAATAATAACTTTATGTTGAATATTCTTAAGTATGTTCAAATATTTTTACTAGTATCATTTAATCACTTGGTATGTAATCTCATAAAATCAGCAAGATAGATATCATTCTGCCCATTGACAAAACAAGAAAACTGAAGTCATTGTAGGTGATGTAACTTTTATACACACCATCATGTTGATTTTATCATATTGTATTAGATATCTATACTTATTACCTAACATCTTCTGTCAGGTTTTTGTGTTATATGAGGTCAGCTGTCTTGTATTATTTATTTCTGTATTTCCAGGTGCTAACTAGTGTCTGGAACAAAATATAACTTGGTTACCTATAGTCACAAATTTATGTCACGCATGGATGGGATGAAAACCAAGTTCTTGTGCTTTTATATACAGCATGTGGAGCCAGACCTTATGGTCAGGTGTTTGGGATTCTCTGATTTTTCACCTGGGTCTCATATTCCCAAAGTGGAGAGAGGTACAAATTGAAGCATCTCACCTAAACCACATGGGTTAAATTTCCTCAAAGATATTTTTATTGAGGTAAGAATAAAGGAGGCAAACGTTGCTTATCAGGCATAATCTCTGTGCATTCATTAAAATGCAGTCCTCAAACTTGGAAGGGTGAGACCGGAGGATTGCAGATTCTTGACCAGCTTCAGCAACTTAGTGGGGCCCTCTGCAATTGAGTGAGATCTTATTTCAGTATAAAAATATTAAAATAGGGCTGTGTGTATCTTGGAGGTATAACACCTCTGGGTTCAATCCCCAATACCAAAAACTATTTTAATACATTACATATGTTTTAAAATAAGTAAACACATGTCAGTCGTGGTGGTGCATGCCTATAATCCCAGTATACGGGAGGCAGAGACAGGAGGATAACAGGATGGAAGCCAATGTGCAGTAATTTAGTGAGACCCTGTTTCACAATAAAAAATAAAAAGGTCTGGGGGTCTATTTCAGTGGTAGAACACCCCTGGGTTCAAACCCTAGTACAACATGTGCACACACACACACACACACACACACACATACAAAATGAACACAATACCCTTGATGGGGTTAGTGAGAAACCCTCCAAGAAAGTGCAAGTTAGGGGTCCCAGCAGAAGCAGGTGACAGACTAGACTCAAGCTGGGTGATTAAGGAAGGCTAATTTTAAAAAGTACTATGAAATACGAGGCAAATAAACAATGGCTCTGGGCCTAGTGATCACAGCAGGAGCAGCTTCAGCTTCCAGTTCTGGACCTGAAGAGACAGAGAGAAGCGGTTTGCAGAGGGCAAGAGCCGTGGGGTTGCTCAACCAACCGATTCCGGGCCCTCAGTAGATACTGCGACATCTGAGACCCAGTGGGCAGAGAAGGAAGAGAATTAGTCCTACTTTACTGTTTTTCTTTCTTCTCATCTCATCCTGATGTACTTCATGGCTAAAGCGAGCCAGGAGACAGAGAGCCAGGAACCCCTGTAGGTGAATGCACCCCAGTTTGTTCCAGAAACCAGGGCAGACAAGCAGGGTAGAGCAGGAGAGGATGGATCCTACGTAAATCCTTGTGTGGCTGGGGTGAAAACCCACTTGACTACTTGGCCTACATTTGGGTGGTGACTGAGGTGGCTGGCAAACTCAGAAGGGCCTGATAAGGGAACAGGGCTGCCGCCGATCTTTGGAAAAGTAATTTGGTTTTGTCAAGAAGCCTAAGCAGATGGGGTCCATGGCTTGACTCTGCACTTGCTCTGTGTGCAGCCGTAGGTCATGGCTGCCATTCCGGGTCCCCGAAGGTTGCAGGCCATCATCTGTAGCCAAGATATTCCAGAGAACAACTGGCATACTCTTCGCACAGTAAGTGCAGGCTGGCCTACCCACACTACAAACAGCAATGCAGAGTCTTCACTAATTGAATGTGACAGTGCATTTACCCCTCCTTTCTGAAGGAACAAAATACTGATTCAAAGATTGTTCAGAGTCTGACCTCCCAGCAGCACACAGAGCAGAGGCCAGTGAGTCAGCTGGGTCTGCTTCCTTGTGAAAGGATGCTTCTGTGTGGTGCGCACCAGCGAGTCCTCGCTGCAGTCTCCACATCGCTCACCCTGACTGAGCCAGCAGTGCTCTTCCCTTTGGCTTAGTTGGCATGGTTCTTCCCCTGGGGTCACCATGATCTCAGCTGTATTAGTGTGCAGCTTGTACACACACTCTATGAAGAACCTCAATAAGTCCCTTTCAAGTAAGGGGCCAGACTCAGGCTTCTGGTATTAGTGTCTAAAATCTAGATGAAACACATCTGGTTCCATTATTGTGTGGCTCTGGTGAACTTAATAACCCCTCCAGAATTTGGTCTTTCTTTCCTTCTTCCTTCCTCTCTTTATTTTTCTTTCTTTCTTCCTTTCTTTCTGGGACTGAACTCAGGGGCATTCTACCTCAAGTTACACCTCCAGCCTTTATCAATTATTTTCATTTCAAACAGGGTCTCACTAAGTTGTTGAGAGTCTTACTACATTGTGGAGGCTAGTGCCAAACCTTGAGTCCTCCTATTGTAGCCTCTCAAGTACTAGGATTACAAGCATTTGCCGGCATGCCTTGCTCCATTCATGGAAATAGACACTCGGGACTTTGGGTATGAGTAGAATGTGTGGTTAGCATGCACAGGATCCTGGGTTTGATTCCCAGAGCCAAGAGTAAATTTTTAAAAGAAACATTCAACTCCTTCCATATTTTGAAATTTCCCCAAAACTACCTAATTATAAAATATTATAATCATATGATATATAGCTACCCCCAAAATAAATTAAATATCTAACGAATAGTATGTTTGTTTTTGTCTCCTGCAGAGTAGTTCATGTCACTTGTGAGGTAGACAGACTTCACTAGACAGGAGGATAGATATTTTTATTTCAACCTATCATGAAAAGTAATGTAAAAATGAAAAAGTCATCTACTGATTTTATAATAAAGATTTCCTATGTGAGAAATGAGGATGGTATACTTACTTCCAGAATTTCTCTGAAACTAAAAAATAAAGCATGAAAAAGCAATCAAATATCATAAAAATGAAAGTTGCTCCTGAGGGTAGTGTAGTCGATGAGTCATGATACTTTCCACGTCAATTTATTTTCATGTTGCGTAAATATTGTTCTGTTATTCTTGACTAATATTAGAGTCAGGATCGTAATCAGTGGAAATGGAGTTTTTCAGAGCTTCACAAATGAAAGTCATAACTCGGAAGGACTTTGGTCAAGTACAAATAAACCCTGGATTTCAAAAAGAAAAGACCTGAAAGAACTCATTATAAACAATAACAAATCTGTCATAAGTATAGTGCCGGAGCCAGCCGGCAAAAGTACGGGTTCTGAAGAGAGGCATGAGGATGAAGAATTTAACTCTAAGAATTTGATTCTCATAATATTTAATTTATTTTAACGTGGGGGGGGGCACCAGCCTACTATCTCTACTGGCCGACCCCTGCTCCTGGGTCAATATCTCTATTGGTCGACGACTACTCCTGGGTCAGTATTCTCTATTGCGCCGATGCTGAGTTTGTTTTTTCAGAGGTATTTATACAGTTACAGGTCAATCAACATCCTCCTGTTACCACCACCAGAATATAATAAAGACCAATCCAAAGCACATATATTACAGATAGGTTAGTCAGTACCCTCGTGCCATCACCATCTCATCTTCTCCCAGATCTTTTACTCTGAACTTTCCATGACCCCAAACCTTGGTGACTCTGGGTGAAGGACAGTCAGCTGAGTCAGAAATATTAATTTAGGGGAAAGCCTTAATGACTCCCACAGTAGAGCCAGAATTTGGTTTAAGAGTTACAGATATCCATACTCATATCCTTTATCTACCACTTCCACAGTGCTTTTATAAGCCACCTCAAAACTGGATAAAAGTGACAAATTTGTTACTGTGTACGAGTGGGTGGATAAGTTGGACAGGGTTTCTTTGACATGCTGAGGTGTGTGCAGTCATCTATGGGTTGGAGGCAGCAATCTTGATTCAGCTGGGCTAGCTCTAAAATTCCTACTTAGATACTGTTAAGATTTGATTTGTTTAAAATAATTGGAATTATGATTTGTAAATAGTTACAATTGATTTTATCGTTATCCAAGTTATCTATCACACTAACCTTTTTGTCAATATGCAAAGCTAGGGACCTCAGATTTCAGGGCATGGAGGCAGGAGGGAGAACACAGGGGTTGTTTACACATCACTGAGACCCAAAGCAAGAGAGCAAGCCCAGCAAAGAGGAACCATATGTATACTCTCCAAGGCTGTACTCCCAGAAACCACCTCCTTCAGCCATATCCTATGGGCCTTCTGGTGTCCTGGCCCATGAGCTTAGCTGGAATGACTAAGCTTCTTTCCCTTGGTTACTCTCATTGCTCCAGGGGCATAGCCTGGACTTATTTCTCATTTTCCCTGGGCCTGGTTGAGGATTAGGCTCAAAACTGGATTACCTTTGGCATTGATCTTTTAGTCTCATATTTTCAGAGTAGGCAGAAAGACTCCATCTCTGGATGGGGGAAACTGTAAAATCGCCTTGAGAAGGAGAAGTAGAGCATTGGGCCTTTTTTTTGCATTTGGTTTAGCACAGCACCCCACTTAAATTTCCTCAGAGCAATACTCAGTGGCTTGTAAACATCTGGGAAGCTTCAGAAATTTGGACACTCTAACATGCCACAACACTAGGCAAGCCAAATTTGTACTAAGAGGGATGTAAGGACATGCCACCAATTTTTATGAATGTACCAGTTCTGCTGGCATACATTTTCTAATATCTGAAACCTCCCATTTGCGCTACTCGAGTGATCAAATCATATGCAGACTCTGGTGTTGTGACTCCCTTCTCAGACATCCTTTCGACAGCATAATTCTTCAGTTGATACTTACTTTACATTTTGAATCTAATTTATAGCATTCTCTGTGTGTATGTGTTACTTGGGATTAAATCCATGAGTGTTCTACCTCCAAGCTACATCCCCACCCCTACTTTATTTTATTATTTATTTAAATTTTGAAATAAGGTCTTGCTAAGTTGCTGAAGCTCTCACCAATTTGCTGAGGCTGGCCTTGAACCTGAAAACATCCTGTTTTAGCCTCTTGTGTACTGGGATTACAGGCATGCACCACTGTACCTGGATGCATATGCCACTTTCTGAAAGCATTATCTCACTTGTGTTGTGTTTTTAGAAGGAGGAAGGCTATCTGCTGACTCATATTTTGAAATATTTGTCCTTATGCAAAGGTCAGCTAAATAGCACATTTACTCCAAAATCCCAATACTAAAAGTGTGAGTAGAAGAGTTATTTACCATTCTTTGCTCTTGAAGCTGTGGGTGATTTTCTTTGTGAGTTCCAAGAAAGCATTTAAATTAATGACAATAACATCTTTTTGCTTGTTCACTGTTCATGACAATGTTTTTGTTTATATGTTGCAGATGGGCAGAGTATAATTAAAGGGTATCATTGGGAAAATAAAATAGATCATTACAATGAAATCACTACAGAAAATATAAAATCGCATAGTTAAGGAAACAGTGATTCTAATGGCATTGAAGGCATAGATAATTCATAAGACAGAAAAGGCAATTTCTCAGTCTATGTTGGTTCCTAAGGTTGGACATGAGAAAATGTACCAGTAGTCCGACAGTTTTTTTTTTTTTTGTTGTTGTTGTTCTAGTTGGGCTTCAAAATATTGGAGAATTATATGTACTGGGAGTTACATGGAAAATCTACTCTTATTCCAATAGTTCGTGGTGTAATGGTCTAGTTAGAAATCTTGCTTTTCTTGATATTTCCTCTGTTCAGATTGTTCAGTTGCTTCCGAACCCCCAAAGTCTGTGCAGATTTCCATACTATGTGTGGAGATTGAAATCTTGTATAAGCCTTAGGTGTACAGTTCTGTGCTGACTTTTATTTGCCCAACATTACTGATGGTCTATTCACTGATATCATGCATGTAGTAGGGTGGGACATTTATAACATTTTAAAATAATAGTCTTTATTTTTTCTTTTTGTGACACTGGGGATCGATCCCAGGGGCATTCTACCTCTGAGCTGCACCCCCAGCCCTATTTTTTATTCTTTATTTTGAAACAGGGTCTCACTAAGTTGTGGAGGGCCTCACTAAGTAGCTGAGGCTGGCTGTAAACCCGCGATCCTCCTGTCTCAACTTTCCAAGTACTGGGATTATAAGCGTGTGCCACCATGCCTGGCAATAATAGTCATTTTTTAAATTCTGTGTTAGCAAAAGATAAGTTTTGGGTTCAAAACCTGTTTCTTACATTACTAATTATATGACATTGATAAGGCTGAAGTTTACTGACTTCAACTCCATTTGCCTAATCCTGCAATTGGGAAAAGAATATGATTTATCTCACAGAGTGGCTGTCATCATAAAACGAGACAATGCGCATAAAGTAACAGGTAGTAAGCATTTTATAAGTAATGGCGTCTAGAAGTCGCTTTAAATGTAATAGTGCCCTAACCTGTGAAAGTTCTTCGCTGGAGTATTTAAACCAATATAAGAGAAAATACTGAAAATATTAACATTGAAGTAATCCACTGAAAAGCCCAGTCTGATTACCTTATGGTGGGAGCCACACATTTTAAGCCCTGCTGATGCCCCTATGGCTTTCAATCAGTCTTTTCTCACTCCACATGTTAAAATAAAGTGGCAGCCAAAGATCATCAGATATTTGTGGAAAGTGTCTAACATGAAAAATGGAGAAAAGTAAGCAGGAAAAAGCCAGTAGATGGGACACAGAGAAGCCATCAGAGGACTTCAAGAGAAACAGAGTAGATCAACAGTATAGAGGAACTGGAAATGAAGACAAGAGCTTCTGAAAATGATTATTCAGAGCATAAAAAGGGCTACTCAAAAATCCTGAGACCAGAGAGAAAAATTGAGGCAGAAGAGTTAGAAGGGAAAGTTAGAAAGTTTCGCAGGAAGTAGAGGAAGAAAAGATATGAAAATTAGTTCAGGTGTGGTGACGTACGCCTATAATTCCAGTACTTGGGAGACTGAGACAGGAGGACCACAGGTCAAGGCCAGCCTCAGCTACTAGCCAGGGCCTCAGCAACTTAGTGAGATACTATTTTAAAATAAAGCATAAGAAGGGCTGGGGGTACAGCTACGTGGTAGGATGTCCCTAGTATTAACACTCAGTACCACAAAAAGGAAAAAAGGAAGGAAGGAAGGAAAGAAGAAAGGAAGGAAGTAAATTAAGAAAAGTAGAAGACTAATCTAGGAGGCCCAGTGTCCAAAACCTAAAGTGTTCCAAAGAGAAAATGCAGAAATTAGTAAAGTACTTCTAAGGCATTTTAAGGCATATTTCTCTAAGTTGGAAGACGCCCCTGAGTTCTCAGCAAAGTGAACGCGAATCACACAAATCCAAGTGCAAAATTCACATACATCCAGAACAGTGGGCACAAAGAGGGGGTGACACACAATTCTAAAGGGAGAACAAAACGCACAAGTCATTTTCCCATGAACATTTCTTTTTCTTTAATCATTACAAAAAGAAGAGAAAGAAAACTTGCATAAACCAAGATAAATAGCTTTTAAACATCTGAATATCAAAGAAATTAGAGGGCCAAACCCAAGGTTTTGAAGATAGCATTTCTTGAGAAAGACGATCAGATTTCTTAAAAGCCATGCTTCTAGAAGACAGTGGCAGAAAGTAAGCCTGGGAGATTCAGAGAGAACCTGAGTTCTCAACTGGAATTGTTTTCTTCGGCCATCTCACAGTTTATTGGGAAGGTCAGAAGACTGGCACTGTGATACAGCCCACAGATGGCTTACCTCCCTGCATCCCTTCTCAAGAAGCCACATAAAGATAAAACCCCCAAAAGCAAGAAGATGAAGCAGAAAGAGGGAGAAGAATGAGGAGTTCTAGCTCAGGAACAAGGTGAGGGGAGCTCAGCTAGATGGTACAGGGTGCAGGGGACGCTTCAAAAGGCAGCCCTGCAGGATCCTGACTTCAGTGGGGCGGAAGTCTCCAGCCAGGACCTGCTCTGAAGAAAAGCTTGGGTGAATACTCAGCGTGCCTGCACACATCACCGGGAGCTTTCAGAAACTGAGGCTCGGTCGGTCTCAAATGAGTGGTTGAGTCCAAAGTAGCTGATTCAATGATGAAACAAGTCTCAAGGAACAAAACTGTGCAGGAAAGAAGAAGTAATAATGGCAGTTGCATAACTCAGACTCAGCTATGAATGTATGTGTGCTCATGTCATCTATCAGTAACTAGCATATCACTATAAGATACAGGGTTTATATGGTATTCAGTAACAATATCACCATGGAATATGGAGCTAATCAAAATAAAGATAAATTTATAGGCAGGGTGGGAGTGTGACGGGGGGAGTATGAGAAATAATATTGACAAGAGCCAATTTCTCACCTCCAGAACTGAGAAGTCAGGGCACAATCAACAGAGTGGACGGATGAGTACAAATATAAACGTTGTATTTAGCCAGGCCCGGTAGGGGCACACCTTGATCCCAGTACTTGGCAGGCTAAGATAGGAGGATCACAGGTTTGAGGACAGCCTCAGCAACATAGTATGAGTCATGGCAACCTAGTGAGACCCTGTGTCAAAGCAAAAGTCCAAAAGAGGGCTGGGGGTACACCTTGGAGATAGAGTGATCCTGGGTTCAGTCCCTGTTACCATAAAAAGTCTCTAATTATAAAGGGCAAAATGCCAAAAAATCAACTAACATAACGGAAAGTATGTCTGTAGAGGTAAATTGAACTGGGTGAGGGCAGGACACAAGGATGCTTCTAAGAAGCTTTATAAATTTTATATCCCTGGCATTACTTCTTGGTTCAGGGTTTTAAAAAGGAAGACAGTATTTCCCCAAATAAACAGATCTGTGGGAGCTTTGAGACATGGACACACACATGCACACACACGCACACATATTTGCACACTTCTTAACATTATAACCACCACCAGGCAACTCTTTTCTAGATGTGAAACATATTTTTTTCCCGAGTATTGCAGTTCTTTGTTTAACTTTTATCTGTAGATTTTATCACACATTCTTGAGAACCAAAACCTGTTAGGCAACTTTACAGGGAAGGCTAGTCAGTCACCACACAGCAGTGGCCAAAGCTGCTTTTTCTGTTCCCTTCCCTGGAATAAAAATCAGGGGACACATAGAGCTTAGCCTTTACTACTAAAAACAATGTTCCCACAAATGAACCATTTTAATTGTCTCATTGAAATTTATAAAAGCACCTGACTAAATGAAAGATCAAAAATTAAAAATATACTAAGGGGACGAATAATTATGTAAGCAGTTAATGACAATATTTAGAAGCTCAAATATCAAGTATCAATCATTTATTTTTATTTTATTTTACGTTTGTGGTCTTGGGGATTGAACCTAAGGACATTCTACCTTCCATATACACCCATACCCTTTTTAATTGTTTGTTTTGACACACGATCTTGCTGTCCTTGTACCTTTGATCCTCATGTCTCAGCCTCCCAAGTACTAGAATTACAAAAGTGTTCTACCATGTCCAGCAAATATTAATAATTTGTAATCATGTAGTGCCTTGCTCATGCATAGCACTAAGAAAAAACATTCGGGGATGAAGAACAGGGAAGGCATTAGGAAAATTAGTTCTCTGATTATATAAATTAAGCACTATGTGAGCCCACTTCAGGTGAGGATGGGATTGGAGGGTCTCAGGGTTGAGGCCAGCTTCAGAAACTTCACTAAAGACTCAGAAACTTAGACTTTTTTTTTCAAGTAAAAATAAAATAAAATAAAAATAAAACAAAGATGGGGCAGTAGCTCAGAGGTAGAACACCACTCACTTCAAATCTCCACCATACCATCTTGATTTTTTTCCACCACAGCACATAAAAACATATTCTGTGAGTAACTTGTAACTAGGTGATCAGTATGTTACTTGTGGAATATGGTGTCAACATGGACTTTTCTTTTCTTTTTCTTTCTATTTGGAAACAGGGTCTCACTAAGTTGTTGAGAGTGTCACTCAGTAGCTGAGGCTGGCTTCGAACCTGTGCGATCCTCCTGTCTCAGCCTCCCAAGCGTGGGGATTACAAACGTGCGCTGCCACGCCCGGTTTAACGTGGACTTTTCATACCCAGCTTCAGTAGCCCATCAAAGCTCAGCATATTACCTGTTATACAGAGTTGAACTCTGCTGTTCTCTAAAGAATAAGCATCTCAGATAGACACATAGAAAGCACTATGATTATTTTATGTGTAATGGAATAGGTGTATTTTCCTCAATGCCAAAATATTCTTTGGTAGAAATTAGATCAACAGCTCAAGGATTATTTTATCAAGAACATGTTTTGCAAGGTGACTTCCTGAGATTTTTTTTTATTGTGGTTTTTCCTTCTGCTTGCTTATTTTCATTGCTACATGGTTGTTATGGACCCAAACTTTATGCTCAATTATTTTTATCTACTGAAGTCAGCTTCCTGTCTTCGTATATAAAAAGCATCCTGCTTTAGATCTGCTGTATTATATGGGATTGCTTGTTTACAGTACACTAGTGGAATTAATTAAAACCACATATTTTATGCCACAGAAAAGAAAGGAATGACATATTCATAAGGCATTAAATGCTCTATTATTTTAGGAAAGACAGTGAATTTTTTTTCAGTACTGGGGTTGAACCCAGGGGCATTCTATCACTGAGCTACACCCCAGCCCTATTTTTATTCTTTATTTTGAAACAGGGTCTCACTGACTTACAAAGGGCCTTACTAAGTAGCTGAGGCTGGCCGCGAACCATGATCCTCTGGTCTCAGCCTCCCGAATGCTGGGATTACAAGTGTGTGCCACCACACCTGGCTCCCTTTTTACTCTTTATTTTGGAACAGGGTCTCACTAAGTTGCAGAGTGTCTCACTAGGTAGCTGACGCTGGCCACCAATCTGCGATTCTCCAGTCTCATCCTCCCAAGTCTTGGGGTTACAAGCATGAATCATCACACCTAGCAACAGTGAACGTTTTCAGAAATCTTGAAAATATTTCTTTCTATAAATCATGGTTGGCAGAGCAAGGCCTATGGGCCAACTTTA
The DNA here is from genome assembly GCF_963383645.1 of Muscardinus avellanarius. Classification (NCBI taxonomy): domain Eukaryota; kingdom Metazoa; phylum Chordata; class Mammalia; order Rodentia; family Gliridae; genus Muscardinus; species Muscardinus avellanarius. The sequence continues at coordinate 10,099,027 of NC_137805.1, read as the reverse complement.
GCTTGCTGCTTTTTTTGTAAATAAAGTTTTATTGAGACACAGGCACATCCTTTCATTTACATATTCCTTACATTTGTTGCAGTTTACAATAATGGAGGTGGATAGCTGTGAAAGAGACCACATGTCTTGCAAAGCCAAAAATATTTACTCTGACTTCGACAAAAAGGTGTCCCTTAGTGCCATTCACCTAGATATATGTTCTTCTTTCACATTAATTTAAAAAGATATCAGGAGCTGGCAGTATAATCTTCACTTGGTATGATTAGAATTACACTTTATTATGATTGCAAATTTCTTCTTGTTTCACTAAACAAAGCTCAGGTAACAGTGTAACTGGTTAGACAAGGAGGAGTTTCTCTCCATTTGCAACTTAATTTTTCTTTTTAAAAGCACAAAGGAAAAGCACTTACTGGCTCTTAAAGTGGTTTCTATTTTCTTGTTCAGGTAAGAAAATGGGGGTATTTTTTGACATCTTCATATTGACGATTTGAAATTGTTTTACCATAATTTTAAGAAAGCCATTTTCCCAGGTTATTTTTCTTTTTCCATTTGTGATGTAGCCGCTGCCATCTGTGGCTTAGTTGTTCTGTTTTTTGTACGTGTTTACATATGCACTAATGGGGCTAAGAAATAGTAGGGAAATGGATATTTTATAAAATATTTGTACTTACTCAATATGTATAGGTACAAAATGAATTCATTTCAATGTATTTGAAAGTTAGTGCCTTGAACTGCTAACCTGGGGCCTTATTTTGTGACTGCAAAATCCTAGCTCAACATTATTCTGTGTCTCTAAAATTCAGTTCAGTATCACAAAACTGGATCAGCGATGAGGTGGGATTATTTGTTTATTTTAGTCTTTAAAATCTGAGGGAAATTAGAATATGCTTTTTTCTTTTGAGTCGTGGCATTTAGATAAAGAATGAAATTATCCAAAGCCTCGTCTCGTTAATTTCCTAGCATATTGGGAATAATACAAAAAGATGATATTCAAGTGAGGGGAAAGTAAAACTTTGTAGCGTCTATGAATCATTACAGCTTGACATGAATAGTGATGTCTGCTCTAATTTTGTAGCTGCTCCAGTGCATTGGGACTGATTTTAATAAAATGCGCCATTTTTCTAGCTCCCTCATTAGCTATCCTTAGGAAGACTCTGAGGTAGAGTTTCTCCCCATGAAAACCAGTGTTTCTATGCTAGTCCTGGAAGTCCAGGGCAAAGTTATTTAAAATATTGGGAGGTCTGAGAACTAGTGATTTTCTTTCGGGAACATATGAACCCTAAGGAAATGCATGGAATAGAACAAGAGACATTTCTCCCGACCTGCTGGCACAGAGCTTTGGAAGTCAGTCCAAGAACCTGTGGATCAAAGCAATAGCATGGGAGGCTATAGGTGTTTGGCGATTGCTGTTTGTGTCTTTGTCAGTGAAGGTTAGCTGTGGCTGCGTAGGATAAAATTTCCCAAATGACAGGGACTTAAGCAACCCAGAAGCTCATTAGTTCCTTATTTAGCATCTCTGTGTCCCAGGGTGGTGCGGTGGTTGGGAAACCCAGCAATTGCTAGCTTTCTGATCTGCTGGTCTAGCTCCTGGATTCTGTTTTCTTCATATCTAGGAAAGAACCTGAGTCATGAAGGTTATATTCTAATATTCCTGTGTCTCCATCGCTATGTCTGAGGGGTCAAAGATGGCTGGGGGGAGACAGAGAGATTTATGATCTGCTGGTCTAGCTCCTGGATTCTGTTTTCTTCATATCTAGAAAACAACCTGAGTCATGAAGGTTATATTCTAATATTCCTGTGTCTCCATCGCTATGTCTGAGGGGTCAAAGATGGCTGGGGGGAGACAGAGAGATTTATGATCTGCTGGTCTAGCTCCTGGATTCTGTTTTCTTCATATCTAGAAAACAACCTGAGTCATGAAGGTTATATTCTAATATTCCTGTGTCTCCATCGCTATGTCTGAGGGGTCAAAGATGGCTGGGGGGAGACAGAGAGAGGTGGATTCAGTTGATCGGTCCTGAGGTGTTGCTTCTCTTTCCTCCCTCCCCAACACCTGCATCTTCTGTGAAATCCAGACTCCACCAAGCGCCTCTCCTTAAACACGTTTGGATCTGAGCTTCCAAATTCTTTTTCTGAAATCATGTCTAAGGCGATCAGTCAGATTTCAATGGAAGCCTTTTCTTTTTCTTTTGTATGATAGGATTTATGGAACTGAATTGTGCTATAAGGAAAGAGTTCAAATAAGAGCCTCCAGGGAAGGAAGGATAGGCATGGCTCTTTTCCATGTGCGGGTGATAATTTTAAGCTGTCTCCTTTGGAGGCTCGGTAGGTCTCACTGTGTCGGGGAGCAACAGACCTCACTGAGTCAGAACTTGGCAGTTTCATCCGAATGCATTCGCTCGTTCACCACTTAAAATGTGTAAACCTTATCTCTTATACTAGTCACATGTAATGATAATTATGATGTCAGTGACATTACATTCTTGGCTCAAATATTCTATAAACATGGTTTCATTGACATAACTGCATGGGGCAGGCGAGCGAGTTATCAGAGTGACCTTCTATACAGTTTTTCAGGGACTCTGGGTAGCAGAAGTCTTGCCTTCTTCACATATGGCTCCCTAAGTCACCGTGGTCATGAATGACCACCACCTTGATCCCAAACAGCCAGGCATGGGAGTGGGGTTGAACAGGGCACATGGAGGGTTTTGTGTGCCAAAGACTATTTGCTGTAGCCCAGATGTGGTTTTTATAAAGCTGGTCTTGGGTGGGTTTTCATAATTTCTTCTTCTTCTTCTCCTCCTTCTTCTTCTTCTTCTTCTTCTTCTTCTTCTTCTTCTTCTTCTTCTTCTTCTTCTTCTTCTTCTTCTTCTTCTTCTTTGAGAGAGAGAGAGGAACTCTGATGCTTAGATGTAACCAAAACTCATTAATTCATGATGAAGAAGAGCCTTTCAATTCTAGAAGGTTAGAGGACAAAATGGATATGATTAAAGTTTACAGACTCCATGCAGGCAAAAATAAGTTGACTAAATCATAGACCACAGAATTAGGATGCTATTTTGAAGGCTGAAAGAGTTATTTTAGGGCACAGAAAGGCAGTGTAGTATAATTTTAGAATAATTATAAGTGTGTTAACTGCCATTGATTAACATGAACTATGTGCTAGTGACTTACATACATGATTTTATTTGACCTTTATAATCACTGTTTCGAGATAAGCTTAGTATGGTGATTAAATGTGCAGGTGGGAGGGCGAAACTGCTTGGGTTTAGATTATGGTTCTTCCACTCAGCTGAAAAATTGGGGACAACCATTTAACTCTTCCCTGCTCTAGTTTCCTTAACTATAAAATGAAGATTAAAAATAATAATCAGCTTTATAGCGATAAGGAGCGAGTTCATGCATTATGAGTAAAAATACTTAGAAGAGGGCTGGGCACATAGCAAGCCTTAACCATCAATATTATCAACATTATTATTTCATAGATAGACAGACAGATAGTAGCAAGTGGTATTTCAGGAGGGGGACAAGGATTTCCCAAGGCCACACAGCTATTATTTGGTAGAACCAGCTGTTACAGGTATGTGTATTCAAACCAAAACATCTGTCCTTCCCATGATGATAGGTCTCACACAAATTATGAATTAATAAAAGATTGGGCTACATACCACAATCTAGTTTCTAGGGAAATTATGGGTATTTATATTATATTATGATTAAAAGTAGGGAGAAACTACCCAGATCTTGTAAGTTCTAGAAGTGATCACTTTGATGGATAAGAGTCAAGGCTGTAAGTCGGACTCCCTAGGTCTCCATCTCAATTCCATGTTGTGTGAACTTGGAGTCAATGCACTTCTCCTACCCTCAGCTTCATAATCAGTATAATAAGTGGTAATAATTTTACCCACCAGATCAGCTGATAATATCATTGCTTAAGCAATAAAGACATGTATAATTGCACTTAACAGGAAGTTTAGAGATGGTTCAAAGGGTTAAGTAGCTCAGGAAAGAAGGAGGCTATTTGTATCTTTCTACAGAGAGGGAGAGAGAGAGAGAGAGAGAGAGAGAGAGAGAGAGAGAGAGAGAGAGAGAGAGAGAGAATCTCAGAAGCACCCCAACCTCAACCAACCAACCCACTGGTAAGATCTGGGTCCTTTATGTATCTTTTAAATGCATTACAGACAAAAGGAGAATGGAATTACTGAAATTTGTTGAGACCAATCAAAGTTCATCCTGGAAAGAGGAAGGGGCCACCTTCACTAAGCATGGTTGCCACCTAAACAAAATAGGGCTTGCTTGTAAGAAACAGAGGGTGGAGCACGCTGATGAACAGTGAGGGTCATGGTGCTGAATGTCTAGGAGGTGCTTAGCTCAGTGCTCTGACCTACAGCCAGTACTCAGTGGAGGTTCACTTGGCCGACCCACAGGGGTCATCTTGTGATCTCACAAAACAGACAAAACAGAATAAATCACTGAATCTGTCAGATCACAAACCTGGCTTGCAGAACCTTAGAACATCTTGCAAGTCCCTTTGCACAGCCAAACACCCTATAGGTGAAAAACATTTCTATTTTGTATTCTAAGCAGAAGGTTCAGGGGAATGAGGGAGTTGAACTGAGCTGCTTCATGCCTCATGCCCAGGATGAAAAAATTTATTCTAACACCTTCCCATATTTTTTTTTTTCTGGTAGAAAAAAAAAAAAAGACACTTCTACAGCCTAAGTTTGTTTTGAGGACAGTATCTGCTTAAAATTCTACAGCCTTACTCTCCTTTTTTTTTTTTTTTTTTTTACAGTCCCTTTCATAGCAACTGCTGGGACGAATAAAGAATGCCTGGTTTGATACGCAACCACCCATGGCTGTGATATTGGTGCGTAACAAATGGCCCCCGACTCAGCAGCACCTGAGGATGAACATTTACTGTCCCGCTCCTGCTCCTGGCTCTGCGGGTTGGCTGGGTTCTGGCAGATCTAGGACAGTTTCTGCTGCCTTTGCCTCTAAGCTGCAGAAGATTGGGTCTCATCCTCCTGGCACCAGAGGCTGCCTGACGCCTGGTTATCCTTGGAAATGATAAGAAATCTAAGAAGGCAAGCCACATTCCCAGCCTCTGCTCCTGTCGCACCTTAAAACATCCTACTGGTTTACACAAGTCTCATTTCCCAATATCAATAAGGTATATAAGAGCACACAGTGTGTTTATTGGAAGCCTTAGGTCACAAGGGAAAATGCGTAGATATGGGAGGGGCAAGGAGTGGAGAGCGGATACCAGGAGCCAACCTACCTTCTCGTTTTGCATTGGCCCATTTCTAAAATTCTTCTTTCTTTCTTTCTTTCTTTCTTTCTTTCTTTCTTTCTTTCTTTCTTTCTTTCTTTCTTTCTTTCTTTCTCTTCTGCAGAGAAAGCCCTGTCCTCTCTTGCCTTCCTAAGCCACTCTGATAGGTAAACTTATTTGCTCAATACTTTTGGATAACTAAGGCGTTGAGGTGTGAGAGGGAAAACAAGGAAAAAAAAATAGAACAGGACAATCTGGTAGGGTCAGTTGTAAGGACAGTGGGAATGTGTGGAGCCCAGAAAACAGAATTTTGTTGTAGTCCTTGCAAGTAAAGATAATCGACATTGCTGGCTAGGTCTTTGGATGGCACATGCAGGTTAAGGGCTAGGAAAGTGTGATCTTAATGAACAAGCTAGTCTTTAGTAAATTGTTTTTGGGGGGGATTCTAAGATCAAGGCAAGGCCTCCAAAAGACAGTAGGAGTAAGGGTGTTGTTCACCAGGTTGTCCATGGTGGAAAAAACAGATTGTGCCAAGCATGAAGTTGTTGATGAGTGAATATTCTTTCAAAGCTCTAAAATATTAATAGTCAATTTCCCCATCAAATTTTTTATAATCTTGCATATGTGTTGGGAATTGAGCCCAGGGACATTCTGCCTCTGGGCTATACTCCCAGCCCATTTTATTTTTGTTTGAAACAGGGTCTCACTAGATGGCTGAGAATCTATGTTCTGGAGGCCGTCCTCAAACCTGTGATCCTCCTGTCTTAACCTCCCAAGTACTAGGATTACAGGCATGCAGCGCCAATCCTAGAAGAATTTTGGTAACTTTTTGATTGACTTTTTGAACTTTGTCCCATAGAGATTCCGAGAACAGAGAATAGAGAGAATCAAGATGTAAGAAAAAGTAATTTTTTCTTTCATCATATTCTGTTTCTTCTATTAAAAATTAGCTTTTGAGTGTGGTGTTGGTTAGTGGTACACATCTATAATTCCAGTATTTGGGAGGCTAAGACAAGAGGATTGCAGATTTGAAGCCAGCCTCAACAACTTAGTGAGGTTCTCAGCAACTTATTGAGACCCTGTTTTCAAATAAAATAAAATAAAATAGGGCTGATGGTATAATTCAGAGGTAGAATGCCCCAGGGTTCAATCCCAGCAAAACATGCACGCACACACATACACATCAATTTTTTGGGAATATAATTTAATTACCATGAAATGCACTCATTTTACGTGTCCAGTTTAATGAGTTTGGGCGAATGTAAACACACATGACATTCCGTGGAATGTTTCTATCTCCTTATCTCCTTTTAATGTTCCCGAGTGTTCCTTGTCTGTCTGTCCCTGTCCATCCCTAGTCACATGTAACCACTGATTGGCTTTCATGGGATACTTTGCTTATTCTGGAGTTCTTACCAATGGAATCATGCCTCATATAGCCTATTGTGTCCGGCTTCTTTCACTAAGCTTAAAGCATAAAAATTCACTTATGTCCTCGAATGCTCATTCCTTTTTAATCCAGAATAGTATTCCACAATTTGGGCATACCACAACTTGTTTCCCCATCCACCCGATGATTGACATTTGTAGTTTCCAGTTTAGAGCTGTTGTGAAAAAAGTTACTAATATCGCTGTACAAATCTATGTGGACATACTCATTTCCCTTGGGCAAATGCCTAGGAGTAGAATGTCTGGATTGTATGATAATACATGTTCAACTTTGTAAGAAACTGCTCTCCAAAGTGGCCCTGTCATTTTATAACCCTCCAGCAATAACCGCGAGTTCCCATTGGTCCACATCCGCTCCAACGTTTGATATCATCAGTCTGTAAAGTTCTAGCCATCCTTCTCACCGGCATCCTCTTCAAGGGAGAAATGTTTGATGAATGAATGGAGACAAGCACTCCCGAAGAAGCTGCGTTTAAATGAAATGTTCCCATCGAAGTGACAATTCTCTCTCTCTCTCTCTTTCCCCTCTCTCCTCTCTCCTCTCTCCTCTCTCTCACCACACACACACACACACACACACACACACACACACACACACACACCACACACACACACACACGCCCCACTGAGAGGAGAGGCCTTGGGAATAAAACCTTTCCTTTCCTCAGCCTGCTTGGCTTGGAGACCCACGCGCGGCCGATTGCTGTCAGGCGGATCAAGCTTTCTTCCAAGCCTTCTCTCCAAGGCTCTCAACTGCTCTCTTCTCTGTCCATAAACAATTGCCTTGAAAAAAACAAAAACAAAAAAACCCTGGAGAGCTCCAGCTAGAGCCGAAGGCTAAGGCTTGCCTCTGCGAACCCTCTCAGCATCCCCCTTTCTTCCGGTCTGGATCCAAAGATGCTCAGGAGCCCGCGCCCAAGTTCCCCGGGTACCCCAAGGAACCCGCTGCCCCGGGGCACCCGGGCACCCCTGCAGCCGGGCACGGGGCATGCTCAGAGGGCGCGGGAGGCGCAGGCGGTGGCTGCAGTGGGCCCGGGCGCCGGGAGGTGCCGCTGCGTCCCCGCTCGGCGCGCCTGACCCAGCGCGCAAAGTTGGGCTGGGAGCGCGGGCGGCGGGGAAGGGGCGGGAGGAGGAGAGGGGGGGCGAGCGTGTGTCACCGCTCTCCCTCTGTGTACAGAGGATGTGCTGAATGGTGCGCTCGGAGGCGGCGGCGGCGGAGGAGCAGGAGCCGGCGGCGGCTGCCGGCTCGGGTTGCCGGGCTCGGCTTCTCCCAGTCTTCGGAGGATCGGCGTCCACCGCGGGCTCCAGACCCCCAGTCCCACCCGGGGCATGGCCGGGCGCTGCGCCCTCGCCTGCTGAGCGGCGCCCGAGCGCGGTGCGGAGGCCGGGAGGCCGGGAGGCCGGCGGGGGAGCGGAGTCGAGCGCCGGGGAGCGAGGAGGGAGCCCGCGCCCGTCCCTGCTGCGCTCGCCGGGCCGCCGGAGCCCCGATGAGCCCAGATGGCTGGGGCTCAGCCCGGGGTGCACGCCTTGCAACTCAAGCCGGTGTGCGTGTCCGACAGTCTCAAGAAGGGCACCAAATTCGTCAAGTGGGATGATGTAAGTATCGGGGCGGCCCGGGCCGGGGCGCTGGCCGCCCCCCCCCCCCGGGCGGGCGGGCTGCGTGGGGGTGGGGCGAGGGGCGCGTTATGCAATGGGTGCGCTGGGAGCGGGCAGGGGCGGCCTCGGGCGCACAGGTGGGCATCCGCCGCGGTGGATGGCGGCGGGCAGGAGCCCCGCGCGCGCTCCGGCGTCCTCCGGGTTGAGAGTTGGCGTCCTTGCTGGATCTGCTGCGCGTCCCCTGAGGGTCTTAAGTCTTTGGGGCTCATGGAGCTGGGGCAGGCTGTGCCCGGTGACAGGTCCTGAGAGTTTGGAAAGTGAGCAGAGGGGAGTTGGGACCAGCTGGAAAGCGCTGGGCAGAGAGCGGACGCACCTCTCTGGCCCGCGAGCGCATCCCCGGTACCTCTTCCCCCCCCTTGGAAGAAGGAAAGGTCCCAAGAGTTGGGAACTGGCTGTGATTGTGGTTGCTAATCCTTTTGGCGCTTTTAGGAGTCGGCAAGCAGAGGGCTCAGCAGTCCAGCCGACAGGTGGTCGTCGATGCCAAACTTTAGCGCCTGGCTCCCGAGAGAGGGGCCCGAAAAAGATTTGGGGAGAACGCCTGGAGAGAAGGGTTAGCCGGCCATGAGGGTCGCAGAAGGCTTAGCGGGCCTCCAGACAGGCAGGCAGGCAGGGAGGGCTAGTTTCTAAGAACCAAGTTGGCTGGAGTCTTCAGTTTGAAACAAACTCTTCAAGACGCTCTCCTACAAATTATCTGAACCTTCTGCCAGGTAGGGTAGAGCCCAGCCCTGTCCCCAGGTGTCCAGTACTACAAGTGCAGTTCAGACCCCGGGACTTCAAATGACCTCTCCCCCCCTCTACCACAAATGCTCAGTAAACGTTTAAATTAACAAATCCAGCTGAAAACACTTGAATTTGGGGCTGAACATTATGGTATCAGTTTTTGTCCTGGGTGTCAGTCAAAGGGTTTGATGAAAAAACCCACAGGGGTAAACCTCAGATGTCAGTAGCTAAGGAAATTTAGGTCCCAATGACTAATACATCTCTTAATCAGGAGGAATTATAGGCGAATGAGGCGTTCCTTTCGCTGAAAAGATTTTCCACCTAGTAAATTATAGCCTGTTATCCTCCAGGGTATTTTTCTTTAATCTTCTTAAGCCAATTTCCACTGTCTGAAAACAATTTAAATATTCCAGGTAGCGAATCCAATTACTTAGCTGAGTGCGCCTGTGTCTATATTTTGTCCAGTTGGAAGCGCAAACGGAACTTGCAGTATGAGCCCCAGCTTCCTTGAAAGCTCATGCCAATTATTAAATGCTGTAGGCAAAGACGTAAACATGCATCTTTTCACAATGGACTTTGCACTTTTCTTTCTTTTTCTCCCAGCCTAATTGGACCGAATGTTTTTGTAAATGGGATAGAATCTAAACAATAAATTCAGACAAAGATTAAATGCTTTGTGTCAAGAAAAATAAAAGAAAATGCACTTTGGCAAATAAAACAATCTTGCCAGTTTTGAGATCCTTACTATAGAGCAAATGTAATGATGACTTTACTGAGAAAAAGAATGAGAAAGGCAGAGGGAAGACGAGAGAGAGAGAGAGAGAGAGAGAGAGAGAGAGAGAGAGAGAGATATCACAGAATAGAAAAAGGAGTTTGGCATAAGCTTTGAATTTCTTTAGAGTGATAACTTTAAACAAGTCTCCATAGTTTATTGTTTGGGAGAAAATAACCAAAGCCTGGGAATGAAGGTCTTAGTACGTTTTGAGATATCCACGTAGATGATCTGTAGGATGTTCACTTATGTAACAAATATTCCTTGTTCATTTAGCATCAGCCTTGGACTGCATCCTAGGGTGGTGAAGAACTTAGACCCAATCCCTGCTGTATGGGATCCTCTGTGCTAGGCGGAGGAGACGAAAATGATCGGGAACACCGGAGAGAAAGAGATTGTTAGGGCTGCACTGAGAGTCAGAGACCCCCAGAAGGAGGAGAAGGGGAACTCTCCCTGGGCATTGCAGCAGTAGGTTTCTGGAGAAGCTCTGTGGGAAGGGTGTAGCCACTAAGAAAAGAGCCAGCAGCACTCCAGGTTGTTTTAAAGAGAAAACAAAAGTCAGGTGTGAAGGCACACACCTGTAATCTGGTCCTTGGGAGGCTGAGACAGGAAGATCACAGGTTTGCGGCCAGCCTCAGCTACTTAGTGAGACCCTGCTTCAAAATAAAATGATAGTAATAGTAATAATAATGATGATGATGATGATGATGATGTAAAAGAAGGCTGGGAATGTATCTTAGAGACAGAAAGCTTCTAGGTTCAATCCCTAGTATCAAACAACAACAACAAGAAATAAAAAATGCAGACTACCTCCAGGAGAGAAGTTACCTGGATCATGATGAGTTACCCTGCAGGTGCTTTGTCTGTCTTGTTGTCGATGATCCGTGGGCTGAGAGGGACCTAGACTTTCTTAGGTTTGCCTTTATCTTCCCCTGGTGTCATCTCCTTACCTTGTCCTAGTTTATACAGTCAAGCTGGTTTGGTCTAGCCATTTTATTGTGGCTTTATGAGATTGTGCTCTGAAGACAAATGACTCCTAGATCTTGAGTCAAAGGCCTGGGTTAACCTGCGGGTGTTCTTGCCTTTCTGCAGTGTGAATTTCGGTAAATTATGAATCCTCTCTGAAGCCTTGCTGCTTTTGGTGCAAAGCTATGGTGATGCTGAGATTCCCTGTGGATTTCAGGTAGTTGGGAGATGCTAATGGGAGGAAGTCGCACTTCCCATAAAAACCCACACTGACCCATCTGGAAAGCGTGCTAACACTCAGTTCTCTGGGTCTCAGGGTCTCAGCTTCTAATGCAGGTCTGGGTTGGGGCTTAAGAATCGACATTTCTCACGGGGTCTTGATTTCTGCTGCTGCTGCAACTCAGGTGGGAAATCACACAGTGCAAAGCACTGGGATAAATAAGGTTTGTGAATAAATTTGGAAGGTGCAACAGACCGATGGTACAGTCTCCTCGGCCCATGTATGTTTTGACCGGCTTGTGAATTTTCTTTTATCTCTACATGTGCACTTTAGAAAGGTTCACCCATTGCTTACCTTTCCATCTTGGAGATGGAAAGCCCTCGATGACACAATCATGAGCCGTCGTTTTAGAGCTTGTGGAAGATTCTGTGATGTGTCCCAGGTGCTCAGGCTAGCTTAACTCTTACTCATACAGGTCTTTTGAATTGTTGCTATGCACTAACAATTATTCTTGAAATTTTCACTTGCTTCTACTGGGGCTCGTGAAAGGGGAGAGGAAAAAGAATTTTGAGAAGCTGCCTGGTTTGATTTCGTGTCTTTGGGCTGGACAGCTGTTTTATCTTTCCTTTGAGCACTGGCTTGGGAAAAATACGTGCTGTCCCCTGCCCTAGGGTCGCAGCCTCTTCGGGAAAAGTAAATGCTGGAAAAAAAAAACCTAAAAAATCTTTTGTACATTTGATCTCCCTTAAAAATGGGAGATACTGGCTTTCTGTACTATAAGAGGAAGAGTGAGTGAACTCAACACAGAGTATCCCTATCCCATTAGAGAGCATATCATATAAAAGAACATTAAAAATTATGAGTTTGGGGCTAGTTAGGATTGTGAGATTATTTCTTGTTCCTGAAGTGACTGAAACACCATAAGCACTGGTCCCATTGTCCTGGCCACCATACGGGATGGGAGATGTCACCCAGATGGTGCTGTGCTGTGCATAATTGGTTGGCTCCCTACCAATTCCTGGCGAGGCTGCGGATGCTGTCAGGGTGGTAGTCAAAGCTTTCTCATAGTCACTAACCAGGAGCAACAGACAGCAGGTGGATAAAGCAGGAACCCAGGCCCTTGTACCAGGCCAGGCATTAACTCTTTTGCTGCCTGATCGTGGGGAGGTCGGGGGCGGGTGGGGAGGAAATCTGGAATATTTCAATACTTGAAAACTAGTGATTGTGTATATAGTCTCAACACCAAGGCTAAGTCTATCCTGAATTCGGCAAGCAGATAAAGAATTGACATATCGTGGCTACCTGTTTTGCTAAGGACACTAAAAGAAGCAACATTTATATTATTGCTTCGATTTTACATTTTTATCAGGCTGTGGTGGTGGCAGGTGGGTCTAAAGGACTATAGACATTGATAGAATCCCAGTTAGTGGAGGGAGAGGTATTCTAGCTCAGCTAGGGAGCTGAGGAAATGACAAGACTGGGCCATCTCTCTTCTGGACCTTGGCTTTGCTCTGGATTGGAGTGATCTGAGAAGCAAAGAGGGAGGACCCAAAGGTGTACGATAGGTGATAGGCCTGTCAAGACTCAAGCTGTCTGTCTTCCAGGCCCAGGAGCCTGTCTTGTGGACCCACAACCTCCAGGGTTTTATTTGCTTGTTCTTCTTTCTCTTCTTGAATTTTAGTTTCCAAATTCAGATCCCATTAGAAGAAAGTTATCCATTGCATCCCAACCTCCATTTCCTCAGCTGGACCATGCAGATTGTAGTATTCCTTCCCTCATAGGAAAAGTGTCAAGATCAAGGCATAAACACATATGCATTGTGTCATATAGTACCTGGCACACAGGGAACCCTCAGTAAAATGTATTTTTTTCATGTTATTGTCCTCAGTAGTAAAAGGGACATGATTCTTTTTTCCTACTTAAATTGGTGCACTGCAGTCTCACATCTTAATGTAGTTCACAGTGATAGGGCCATGTGTGCACACAACGTGCACACAGAGTGCACACAACGTGCACACAGTGTGCACACAGCACTCGGAGAGCTTTCCCTTGGCTCACTGCCTACTCCCCAGCTCGCCAAACCATATTGAGGTTGACATCGGCATTCTCACATATGTACATGACATTGATGAAAGTGTTTCCTACATTAATTTTCCATCCCCCCTCACTATCCCTAGACCACCTCACTTCTTCCACTGGGGTTTCTCCTCCGTTATCTAAAAATCCCTCTTGTATCCCGATTATCCCCTAGCTTCTGCATATGAGAGAAAACAAATAACTATTCACTTTATGCGCCTGGATAATCTCACTTAACATAATGTTCTCCAGGTCTGTCCATTTTCATGCAGTTGTCATATTTTTTGTTCTTGATTGCTGCATAAAATTCCATTGTGTGTATATCCCATAGTTTTTTTTTTTTAATTTTATTTTATTGGTGCACTGTATTCATACATCATAGTGGGATACAAACTTTTGTAGACATACATGCACACATCGCCCAGTCAGCCCCCACCCGATCCCCACCCCATTCTCTCCCCATCCCTCCTTCCCAGGCTTGGCTTAGTGGTTGACATCTAGTATTATAGCAATTTATCCAAAATTAAAAATGATAATCTCACATAACAGTTTCATTTGTCTGATACCAAGCGTTTGATGATTTAAAGATAGCATTTCAATATTTCTTTTTGCTTTCTTTCTTACTAGAGCATATTTTTTTCTTTTTTTAGGTGAAACTATCATATATTTATATATTTATTTTTCAGAAAAAAATCGATCCTAATATGAAATATGAATTCTAGATACCCAAAACGATCTTGAAAAAGAACAAAGCTAGCAGATATATATTTTCTGATTTCAAACCATATAAAGCTACAATAATTGAAACAGTGTAGTACTGTTCTAAAGGCAGATATATAGACCATTGGAGTTAAATACAAGCCTAGAGCTAAATTCTTCCCTATATTGTCAAGTTATTTTTGACAAGGTTTCCACGAACATTTGGTGGTGGAAATAATAATCTTTTAACTAAATATTGTTGAAAAATAATAATTACATGGAAAAGAATAAAATTGGACCTTTACCTAATCCCATATACAAGTATTAACTCAAAATAGATAAAAGACCTAAATATAAATCTTAGGACTATAAACTTTTAGGAGAAAATCTGGGTCATAAAACCTCACAACATTGAAATTGGCAGTGATTTCTTGGATATGATTTCAATGGCACAGGCAACAGAAGAATATACAAACTCCCTAAAAAATAAAAGAAAATATTGTATATCCAAAGACAATGTAAACAGAGTTAAAAGTTACTAATAGAATTGGATAAAATATTTCCAAATGCTATATCTGAAGGTATATTAATATTCCAACTAGAAATCCTAAAAATTAACAACAATAAAGGAAAACAATACAACTTAGAGATAGGTAAAAGACTAACATAAATAATGAATCTCCACAGATAATCAATCTTAGTTGTCTGTTGGATGGAAACTCTTGTTTCTCTGGTTCTGGTGAGTGTTACCTATTTCTTCTTTGTAGTTAATCTCTTTGAGTATTTTCTCTAGCGCTGGTTTTGAAGACATAAATTCCTTCAGTCTCTGTTTGTCATGGAAGCTTCTTATTTCTCCATCTAATTTGATAGAAAGTTTTGCTGGATAGGAAATTTTTGGCTGGAAGTTGTTTTCTTTCAGAGTTTGGAATATGTTACTCCAAGCCCTTCTGGCTCTCATGACTTGGTTTGGGAAGTCTGGAGTGATTCTAATTGGTTTGCCTCTGAATGTCACTTGGCCCTTTGTTTTTGTTGCCTTTAAGATTCTCTGCTTAGCTTCCACATTGGTCATTTTGACAATTATATGGCGTGGGGATCCTCTTCTCCGATCCTGTCTAAAGGGAGTTCTATAAGTTTCCTGGATCTGTGTATCAACCTCTTGCTCTAAATTTGGAAAATTTTCTGCTATTACTTCCTTGAAGAGATTGTTGATCCCTTTGGTATCACTTTCTTTTCCCTCCTCTATTCCAATTATTCTTAGGTTAGCTCTCTTAAGATGGGCCCATATTTCTTCAATGTCAGATTCCTGCTGTTGGATACTTTTTTCTAGATTAGAAACTATGCATTCATTTTTGGATTGCTCATCTTCTAAGAGCAAGATTCTGTTCCCCATGTGGTCTAATCGGTTGTTTGTGCTTTGAATTGAGGCCTTTACTTCATTAATTGCATCCTTTATCTCTTTTTGGCTCTCTCTGAGTTCTTTTCGAAGCACCTCTATTATTTCTACAGTTATTTTCCTGATTTGATCTTCTAGAAATCTCTGATTTTCTGTTTTATCAGGTTCTGATGTTGTGGGGTTGTGCACATTCATTACTCCAGTGTTATTCCTCTTTCCCATGATTTCGGAGGTTTGTGCCTTCTCTGGGTTCTTCCCTTGGGTCACTATGGCTTCACTTAAGGTGCTCTGGATCTCGAGTCTGTATTATCTCAGACCCCACTACTCCTTTACTGGGTTGTATCACAGAGTCTCCGACCCAGGGAGTCGATAGAGGCTGCTTTAAACTATGGGGGGTGCCAGGTTGCACGTTCTCCTATGGTGTGATATCTCTGCCACCACCACTCCCTCACTGGGTCAAGTCCCAGGAGGCCCAATACTGCGATTTCTCCTCTGTGGCCCGCAATTTGACTCACTGTTCTTGAGTACGCAGATGTAGCTGTACTGGACTCGGTGAATTCACTGCTGCTGCCGCCGCCGGTGGCAATATGGCGCCTCTGCCACGCCCTCGGCCATGAGGCTGGCGTATTTTTTCTTCTCTGGTTTTGATTTCCACTCTGAATCCCTGCAGCGTGTGCTGAGCTCAGCCACTGGGAGCTTTAAATGCTGTCTGCGCCGAAAGATCCCGCCTGGCTGTTCTGCAGCGGCTCACCTGGCTTGCTGTAGCCGTCCGTTGAGTTCACCGCTGCCGCCGGCAGTATGGCGCTGCTGCCACGTCCTCGGGCGCGTGTGTCTCCTCTGTGGCCCTGAGCTCTGTTCTCAGTCCGCTTTCTCTCTGGAGCCTGGTGGTTTTTTTTGTTTTTCTGGTGATGGTGTTTTCTGGCTATGAAAGGCGCTCTTTTTGTGGTAATGGAGATTGGTTGTTAGCGGGACTCTTAAGCCCCGCTTTTCTCGGTGGCCATCTTCCCGGAAGTCTCCTCCCATAGTTTTGTAATCCATTCATCTTTTACATTTTTTTTTTTTTTTTTTTTTTTTTTTGGTACTGGGGGACGGAACTCTGTGGCTTTCTACCTCCGGGCTACACCCCCAGCCCTTATTTTATAATTTATTTGGAAATAGGGTCTCACTAAGTTGCTGAAAGCCTAAGTAGCTGAGGTTGGCTTCAAACCTGCACAATCCTGTCTCAGCCTCCCAAGCGCTGGGATTACAAGTGTGCCCAACCATGCCCGGGAAATTCATTCACCTTTTGATAGACGCCTAGATTGGTTTCATAATTTGGCTCTTAGGAACATGAGATTTTTAATCAATGAATCTATAGGTGGGAATGTACCACCTTTCTTCTCTTACCTTTATTGTGTGTTTTGATTTTATAGTTTATGTAGGGAAGAAAAATGTCAGCTTTTTACCCTTTTGTAAAATTTCAGATGTCTCAGAGAGAATAAATACACAGAGAGAATGAAAATTCAAGGCAAAACCCACTAATTTTAAAGCAAGTCAGTTTACAAATTAGACATTTTATTTCTGCTTAAGTTACAAATCATCTAGAAATTTTATTTCTATTTAAATTATGTATCTCTTTATATATTTCTATTTAAATTACATATCTACATATCTTATTTTTATCTCTTTGTACATTCTGTTTTGTAGGCATAATCTAACAGTCAAAAGTCATAATTGCTAGACTAAGTTGTTGTAGATTGGGGCGCCTACAGAGGTGGCTTTCTAACAAGAAGGCCAGAATGTCCCTTCTAAAAGAGCCACTTAAATATACCCACATATCTCCACTTTTTATGTCCAAAGAGCTTTGTGAATTTCTCATTGAAAGTCAATAATTACTATAATCTAAATGTAAGAATATAACTTTCTCTAGCAAGACAACGAAGGTGTGCCAAGCCCTCCATCAGCCTGTGACGTGCGTGGCAAATTGCACAGGCTGCATGTCCAGCTGCCCAGAGTGAGCATTCTATGAAAGCAGCACTTGAGGGAGAAGCAGCATCCTCAGCCCCAGGAGTTGCCCAGCATTCCTTTCTGGTCTCTACACCTCCCCACCCAAGGGTAACATTTATCCCAACTTTTAACTCCATAGATTGGTTTTGCCTGTTTCTAATCTACTAGAGTTATTTTTATTTTGAATGAAAACTAAACCAAACCTCTTCATCCAAAAGAATTTTTATTATTGCTGTGTTGACTCTCTTGAACTATAACAACACAAGTGACTTATTTTCAGTTTAGCTGGCCCTTGATTAGGTCCTTAACAGTCCTAAGGTGAAGACTTGAAAGTGCAGCAGCTGTAGTAAAGTCCCCCGAGGGGGAAATAGTTAAAGCTCTAGTAATTTAGCCAAGAATTGTTATGCCTACAGGCAGTTATTGGCATAGCAGAGTAGATTCATAAAGTACTATTTCCTGAATATATTTTTCTCTTATAGGTTTTTCTTTCTGATCTTTTTTTTTCTCTTCCCTTCCCTTATTGTTTTTTTTCTTCTTTATTGGTGGTAGAAATTGAACTCAGGGCCTTGAACATGCTAAGTATATGCTCTAGAACTAAGCTACACCCCTGCTTAAAAAAAACATTAATTTTAAATATTTTATTTTTACATATTAAAAATTGCAGTGAAATTTATACAACACAAAACTAACCATTCTAAAGTAAAAAAAAAAAATGTTTATGGTATCCTGTGCACTTATAATGTTGTACTAACAATCGCTCCATCCAGCTTCAAAATGCCTGATGCAGACATTTCCTACGTATGGTACATTAGGGTAATTTGCTTTGGCTATTAGCATATCTTGAATACTTCCCTTGAAAGTATAGCCTATCAATAAATAACTTCAAATCATATTTACCTGCAGTGATATTTCCATGGAGCAGGAACATTCTGCTTTTATACAGTGAACTTGGTAACCTGTAGTTAAATTTTTCTTATCGGGATTGTTTTATGTTATCATGAGCAGTTGGTACCAGCAGAAAGGGAATAGGATTGATTGTGAATTGTTGACTGACACTGTGGGTCTCCACTTAAATAACAAATCTCTGGTAACTGAAAATGCTAGTTTTCCTGTTACCTGAGCTAACATTAGGTTTATGCAGCCTTTCAGATGGCATCATAAATTCCAAATGCTCAGACAGATTCCATGGTCTAGTCCATCTAATCCTTTCCCTATTCCATGTCGGATCTGCTAATTAGAGCCATGTGCTTCTGTGTTTCAGTAGGCAAAGGACTAGAGACACATCTCTGAGATAATTTGCTCCTATTATCCTAAAGAAGCCATCAATTTTTGGAAAAAAAAAGAGAAAGAACTGAAATAGTAAATAGATGATGGTTAGTTCTTTAAGAGTCTTTCTCTTGTGCCTCTGATCTATTTTAATTCTAATATTTGAGTTTCTCTTTGCCATGTGCCAATTTCGATTTTGGAAATTTTAATTTTAGTTTGTATTCCAGGAAAATGTGCATATACATGTTAATTGACATGGATTCAATTTATACATTTATACAGAAACTAAGTGATAATAAATTGGGAAACAGACCATTATATAAAACAAGAAAAGTAGGCATTTCCTATTAAAACAGAATTACAAACATCCTACATCTGTTTTTTATTTCAAGGACTTTTTTAGTTCACAGTGTTTTGTTTCTTTTTATTGCATTGAAGTTTTATAAGCAAGTTTTTGGAGGAACAGATTAATTAGCAAAGGCAATATTTTTACCTGAACTAGTCATGGTCTATATGAGCACATAGCACTGATACCTAGAAGATTAAGATATTTCACTATTAAAATATCAAATTATCTGTGAAACTTGTCTATGAAATAAATATTGGAAAGTAAATTTGGATTCATTTTTATAGAGATCATATGATATCAAAAGAAGCTAAAAACCCACAGAACAAGTCTACAATTAGACTACTTGATTGAAAAAAAATTAGCTGGGCATGTGGTTTATACCTAGGAGGCTGAGACAGGAGGACTGCAAGTTCCCAGCCAGCTTCAGCAATCTAGTGAGGCCTTTTGCAGTAAGATCCTGATTCAAAATAAAAAATAAAATAGGACTGGGAGTATAGGTTAAAGGTATACTCCCCTTTAAGCCCTTTGGTTCAATACTCACTAACACACACATACACACAAACATGTACACGCACACGCACGCTAAAAAAAAATCAAGGAGACTAAATATGATATTACTCAGTTGTGCTGAACTAAATGTGTTGAGTCTCTACAGCTATTCCTATATCCTATTGGGACTTATTATAAAGTTATATTTACCCAAGTCCCTTGAGGCTAGTATTTTGTCTGCAAATTAAGTTCCACCAAACAGTGCATGTAAATGAAATTTGGTGGCTAGAGCTATGAAAGAGGCCAACTTCCTGCATCTTTTGGGTTGTTTCTTCACAGGTAAGGTACTGAAGAGTGGCATTTTCTGTGGCAGTTCTTCAGTGCCTCCAAGAGGCACAGGGGCATGGCCACTCCCTCCTTTCAGATTGCTCTTTCCTTATCTTCAGCTAAGTTGATGTGTTTGGACCCCAAACACCTTTCTGGATGTGATGAAGGCAGTAGTTCCCTTCAAGGGTCAGATCTATGGTGTTCTGGAATCATTGGTGGGGACCCAACCTGAAGCCCACTTCTCCAACTCTTTAGTGATTCTATCAAGTACTTAAATACCTGTATTAAGACCCTTTGCGTCTTAAATTCCAGAGAGATTTCTGTTTCCTGCACCAAACCCTGCCTATGTGGCCTTTTATAGTTCTAGGACTTCATGAATTTTAATCCTAAGGTGCAAGAGTCATTTAAACAACCAGTGTAACTTCTCCTATGATACTACATTTGAGTAAAGTGGAGTTCAGTAGAGAGAGCAAGTCCTAATAGCAGACACTTAAAAGGACCATTATTTATTTATGTTTATGCCCATTCAGTTATAGAGACCAATTTGGGTGGAGGGGAAAAGCAAGTGTTCTTCTTACCCTCTAGAGTGAGTTGTGACTTACTCAAAGATATACTACTATCAGAGTCAGAATCAAAATGTAAAACTAGGCCTTGTGTTCAATTCAAGGCCCTTTGCAGTCTACCATAATGACGCCGAAAGGGATCTTTTGGTAAAAAAAAAACTTCTAAGTTAAATGAATGCCAGGTAAAAGTCTTTGACTTTTTCAAAGACTTTCTGATTTTAGGATTCATACAAGTGAAGCCCAAATGATAACAAACTCATAAATACTGCCTTTTGCTGGATTGATTATTAAAGGTGGTCCCATGGCTTCTCATGGGAATCGTGGATCATGGAAGAAGATGGCCATGGTTGGAAGTGTAGAACATCAGTCTCTTGCTCCCAAGAAAGATCCAGGATTGCTCGGAATACAGATAATATCAACTCAGACTCCAGATCTGGATGGCCAAGGCAGAGAGTTATATATATGCTTTGTTTATTTTATAGCTAGCTCAGAGCTCCTGGGCTCTAGTTATAGGTTATTTATCTACTTGCCCTATGAATATTAGTCTGTAGCTTTGAAGATGCTAGTGTTCCCTCTCTTTCATGGACTGAAGAAGTGGTTTCATGTGTGTCCAGTTTCCAATGGACTCACACTGGGAGACAAGCAGACTGAGGCAGACCTGGATGGTGGCAACGTTCACAGGAGACTTTCACGACCTTCACCTGGGCATGTGGTCTTGAATGGAAAGCTCTACTCTGTACCCTCACATTCTATCTAAAATCTCCCCGAGTCCTAAAGGAGTCTGGCCTCTTTGAATACAGTCTCTCCATGTGTGTTTGAGAAGCATACTATTTACTGGCAATACAGAATTCATTGCAATCACAGCACTGATTTCCTTTAAGGCCTGCTTAAGGTTGAATCTGTATTCAATTTGATTCAATATTGGTTGGAAATTGTGGTGCTTAATGCATTTACTTCTCTTATTGTGATTATCAGTGGCTCCTGTTTTCTGAAAAAGATGCGCATATAGATAACCAATTAAATTCAGAAGTATTGGGAGTGACAGGACAAAATGTTGACCAGTGTGAAAACATTGTACCATGCTAAAGATTCACAAAAAGGGAAAGTAAATGTATCAGCTTTATTGCAATAATTAGAAAAATAGAAAACGAAGGCCAATAGTTCTAAATCTTTATTTATTGTATAACTTTCATGTACATAATTCCCTATGTACAGAAGCAGTAGAAGTACTCTTAATTTCCTCCATTATCATTTCAAGTTCAATATGCCGTGGCCACCTCCATCCTATCTCCTACAATTCTTCTCCTGAGAAAGCATCTTACCTTCTTCTATGTTCTGGTTACCGTCCTTCTGGGTGTCACTAAATCCTGGTTTTATTATTATATACCACTGTCCTCTCTTTTTACAGTGTCTGTGTACGTGTTTCCACTCTGCTGAAACTATCCTGAGAATGTAGCAATATGCCTGCACTAGTCAGCTTTCTGATACTATATCAAATCCCTGAGATAATCAGTTTATAAAGAGAAGATTTTTTTTTTTTGGCTCACCAAACTGGAAGTTTCTGTTGGATTGGGACTGTCACTTGGGGTGAGGTCTCATATTCTTTCAGAATCCCATTTTACAGCTCATGACCAAGGAGAAAAAGAGAGAAAAGGAAGGGACTAGCATCTCATAATCCTTTTGGGGGCATTCCCCCGGGGACCAAATGACTTACCAGTAAGCCCCACCTTCTGAAGGCTCTGTTGGGAAGTGGCTCACTTCCCAGTATTGCCACTCTAAGCCTTTAACACATGGGACTTTGGGGAACACTAAGATCCATACAAAAGCAATGTCTTTAGTAATAAAAGTCCCAACATGAAACATCTAAGTCCCTTAGATACTGTTGGTGAAATTGTAAATTAGTGCAGTTGCCATGGAGATCAGTGTGTAGTTTCCTCAGAAGACTGGGAAGGGAATCACCATAAGACCCAGCTATACCACTCCTGGGCATCTTTCCAAAGGAATTGCAGTCTGAATATTATAGTGATACATGCATATCCATGTTTGTAGCCCCGCAATTGGCAGTGGCCAAACTATGGGACCAGATTAGGTGTCCGTTAACAGATGAATGAATTACAAAACTGTGGTATATACATACAGTGGAACTTTACTTAGCCACAAAGAAGAACAAAATTATTTGCAGGATAATGATTGGAACTTGAGAATATTGTGCCAAGTAAAATTACTCAGGCTCAAAAAGTAAAGGGTTGTATGATTTCTCTCCTATGTAGGAGGTAGAGAAAAATTGGAAAACAAAAAGAACTTCAGATAAAGGAGGAGGGAGACCAGAAAAATAAGAGAAAGGGGATTTGGGGAGGGAGATGGAATTGGGATAAAAGAGACCTGATGGAGGAAATAGTTCAAACAATGCTATATGCACATATGAAATTATCAATTTCAATCTCAATAATATGTACAGGAAGGAGGAGGGAGTGGAGTGGGATCCAGAGGGAAACATATCAAGTGCTGTGTGCACGTGTGTGTACATGTGTGTGTATGTGTGTGCGTTTCTATCTCTCTGAACCTCATTCTGATGTGCACCAATAAAAGTCTATTAAAAGACCCATCACAATGCTCCCAGTCCTCCTTCATTTACCGTCCTCTCCCTCATTTCCCTCTCTCCACAATGAAAGCGTAGCTTCTCACCGCCTTCCTTTCTTCACCGCCCACCCACTTCTTCTCAGCCCTCTGAAGCCTTATTTCTCTTTGAAAATCCTCTTGCCATGCTATAGAACAACTTGCATGGCGCCAACTACAATTGACATTTCTTGGGGTCTTTCTGGCTTCTTTCTGCACAGGATCCTTCCACTCATCCATTTACCAATTCAGTATTCATACTTCAAATCTTCAATGACACCTCTTATAAGATATTGTGCTGATGTCACAAATTTATGCTGATTAATGGTTTGGTGCCTGTCCTCAGGGAGTTTGCCTTCTGCTGAAGGAGATGACGCTAATAGAATAGAGATATTGATATTTTATTATAACTGGTATGTGCTACAGAAAAATAAAGTACAACCGATTATAAGAAACATGGAAGATTTCCTTGGAGAAATTCTATTTATGAAAAGACCTGACTTATTTTTTAGTGAATAAGACTTATTTGTATTAATCAGGAAACTGAGTCCCGAGGAGTTTGGCGGTGAACTAGTGGCAAATAGGATTAGAATTCAGACACGGAGGCTGCATGAACATTTTCTAAGTATCACCAATGCATATGCATATCTTGCCCAGGTTCTCTTATCCAGGGAAAAAACAAAAAAAACAAAACCACTCAGGCCAAAGTATCTTTCTTAGTTCAGTGGCCACTTCCAACTCTGTCGGACACATACACATGGCCCCCATTTGTTTTATACATTAATTTGTGATCACAGTTTTGCATCATAATGCGGGTCCTGGTGATGATGATATACATGCACAAAGCACTTGGAAGGCTTCCCTGGGTCCCTCCCCACTGCCCCTGCCCCATATATAATATTGAGATTGCATTGGTATTCTCCCATAGGTACGAAGTGTCAATGGAAATGTTTCCTTTTTTAATTATCCTTCTCTACCCTTCCTACACCCAGACCACCTCCCTCGCTCCACTGGAGTTTCCTCTCCATTCTCTGAAGCCCCTCTGGTATCCTGATTACTCCCTAGCTTCTGCATATGAGAATAAACATATGACCCTTCACTTTCTGGGATGGGCTAATCTCACTTAACATAGTGGTCTCCAGGTCCATCTATTTTCCTGCAAATGACATAATTTTGTTCTTCTTTATTGCAGAGTAGAATTTCATTGTGTGTATATGCCACAATTTTGTAATCCATCCATCTGTTGATGGACACCGAGGTGGGTTTCTTAATTTGTCTAGTATAAATTTTTCTGCTTTGAACATAAATATGCATATGTTACTATAATGTTCTGATTTCAGTCCCTTGGGAAAGATACCCAGGAGTGGTATAGCTGGATCACATGGTGAATCCATTCCCAGTTTTCTGAGGAATCTCTCCACTGATCTCAGTAGTGTCTGCCCTAATTTGCAACCCTACCAGCAGTGTAATAAGATCTATTTTCTTACATCCTCACCAGCATTTATTGTTTTTTGACTTATTTATAATTGTCATTCTAATTGGATGTAGATGTAATCTCAGTGTATTTTTTTATTTGCATCTCCCTGATTGCTAATGATATTGAACATTTTTTATATATTTATTGGCTATCTTTATTTCTTTGAAATAAAGTAAAAGTAGGACTGAGGTCAACACAAGTAGAGTGAACTTGTGGGAACAATATATAGGATATTCCAAGCAGGCAAGGGACATGGGACTTTGAAAACCAGAGGCAGAAAGAGCAAGTTGGGATGTGGCTCATATATTGCTATATGGGTGGCCAGGGCTGCCTACATAGGGCTTTAGGTCTGGGGAGTTTTTGGACTTAGAGTCAGCAGAAAGCCAGTAAACACAATGTTTTCCAATTTCAGCATTACTGACATTTGGGGCCAGAGGATGGTTTGTTGTGTAGTTCAGACCTGTGTATTACAAGATGATAAACATCTTCCCTGGCCTTTACCTACTAGATCTCAGTAGCAAAACTCACAGTCATCTCTAGACTTTGCCAAATGTCCCAGAGAAACAAAACATTGCCCCTAGTTGAGAACCGACGATTGAAATGATATTCTTAACTAATTTTAGATATCTCATACCTTACTTCTTATATATAAACAAAGAAACACAGCCAGTAAAAAAGATAATCAACATCATTGGTCATCAAAATAATGCAAATTAAGACCACAGTGAAACTGTGGTGGTACACACCTGTGATTCCAGTCCTTGGGATACAGAGACAGGGGCATCATGGGTTGGAGGGAAGCACATGGTGACTTTTTGAGATGCTTTTTTAAAATAGCAACTAAAAAGGGCTGAGAGTGTAGCTCAGGGGTAGAATGCCCTGGGTTCAATTCCCAGCACTACACACACACACACACACACACACACACACACACACACACACACACACACCATGACCACCACCACCATCAGGTTAAAATGCAATTTTACACCCAACAAAACCCATCTTACTGGAGTGATTCGTTTTCTCATCTGATGCCCCACTTGAGGCAGAAGCATCTTCATTGACCAAGGATCCGGTATTTAACTCTGTTCCTTAGTTCTGTATCAGATGTTCTTCACATGGTATTAGAAGAAACGTACTTCCAACTTTTCCCAGTAGTCTGTTAAAAGGGAATATTTTTTTATCCTTGTCAGTAAAGGGAAGTATCTTAACTGTGCTTCTTTGTACTGTTTTGTATCTTCTACTCTGGACTTAATTGCCTCTCCTGCTTTCCTTCTTCTTGGGGAATTTCAGACTGGGACACCTCCTGGAGAAAGATGCTGCTCAGGGTTGATGCACATGGAAGTTTCACTTCCGGGCTTCTAATCCAGCTTTCTGGCATCACGTCCAAGACTGCCGTCAGTGTGGTTTGATTTCATAGTCAGGGCTGCATTGTTGTTTATGTTTGGCAGGCATCGCATTTGGTTTTCTGTTACCACTAGAATTCTTTACATCACATTCTCCCTCCAGTGGATACACTGCCACATTCCCCTTGACTGCTTCCTGATGTAAATCTTGGGCAATCCCTGTGGACTATTGCTTTTTACTTTCTTCATTAAATCTACAATATTGATTGGTTCAGAAGTGCATGTGTATATTTATGTCTATTTTTCTTGTAATAGGGTAAGAAGCTGAGAATCACTGTGAAGTCACAATTGTGGTCAACCTTGGCCAACAGACCTCTGACAGCGGTGCTAGGAATGCGCTGTGGGTCTGTGGACTGGTCCTTGATGTTACCCTTGAGCTTGAGGGCTTTGCTTTGTTTGCCATAAGGACGTACCACAGCCTGCGAGGCTCACAAAGCGGGGCTTTATTTTCTCCTAGTTCTGAAGGCAGAAAAGTCCAAGATCAAAGTGTCAGGAGGATCCCTTTCCTCTGTGGGCCAGGAAAGAAGGATGGGTTCCAGGCCTGTCCTCTTGGTTTGTAGGTGTCTAACTTCTCTCTTCTTTCCATGCATGTCTGTGTCCAGTTTTCCTCCTCTTTGATTAGATTGTGCCCGCCCTTGTGCCCTTCCTCCTTTTAACTTAACCATCTCTTTAAAGGCCCAAATAAGGTCACATTAAGAGATTCTGACAGTCCAATATATGACTTATTGGTGGGACGGGGGAGCAGATGGCCATTCATAGCATGCCTATCCTAGCAAATATAGCAACAGGGCAGTGCTGGATGTCTGGATTATTACACTTAGAGAAAAAACTGGATTTATTTTGTAATTAAATGTTAAAAATGAGACAGTAGCTACATACATAAAAAAAAATCTAAACTCAACTGGAATTGTTTGATGAGCATCAAGTATGCTTTATAGGAAGGATTTCTCAGTTAAGAGGCATCCCCATCAAGATTTAGAGCTGTTTTGTGTAATAAAAATGTAATGTGAGTCACAGAGGAACTATAAAGTTTTCTAGTAGCCATATTAAAACAAGTAAAAAAAAAACCCAGGTGGAGTTAATATGTTTTAATAACATTCTGTTTTGCCAGTGTTAAATAGAGTGTTTTATATACGTATAATATTATATATAATGTATATATCATATGTATATATATTATATAAAGTATAATATATACATGTTTTATATGTATACACATACATATAAAACACATCTATATATTTCATTCATACATACATACATACATATGTACATATATATTTTTCTTTCTGTATATCTTCCTGCACATTTTTATTTTCTGGTACTGGGAATGGAACCCAGGGGCATTTTACCACCGAGCTACACTCCCAGCCTTATTTTTTAATTCTCTTGAAAGAGGGTCTCACTGAGTTGCAAAGGGCCTCACTAAGTATATGAGGCTGGCCTCGAACCGCCATCCTCCTGTCTCAGACTCCCAAGTGCTGGGATTACAAGTGTGAGCCAACACACCCAGCTCTTGCTACACATCTTACTCATAGTAGCCACATGTCGGGTGCTCGGTGACCACAGAGGAGCCACAGTGGCATTTCCACAGTGTGGCTTCAGAGCCCGCACTCTCAACAAGGCCTGTAGCACCTCCAGGAAATGGCAAATGGTTCTTGGAAGACAAAAATAAAAATAAATAAATAAATAAACAAATAAATCACTTTTTTGGTACTAGAAGTTAAACTCGGGGAGGCATTCTACCTCTGACCTACACTCTTAGCCCTATTTATTTATTTATTTATTTATTTATTTTTCATTTTTATTTTGAAACAGGGTTTTGAAAAATTGTTGAGGGTCTTGCTAAGTTACTGAGGCTAACCTTGAACCTGCGATCCTCCTGTCTCAGCCTCCCAAGCATTGGGGTTATAGGTATGCATCACTACACTGGCCATAGCTTACTTTTTAAAAATATAGCATATATACATATACATATATATATGCTATATTTTAAAATAGTTATGCTATATATAAAGTTATGTTATATATATGCTATATATACTATATATTATATAATATGTATTATATATCATATAATATATAATATATAATATATTATATATATTATGCTATATATATTAAAAGTTATGCTATATAGCATATATGTTTATATAGCATATAAACATATAAACAGATATTCAGAATATCTGTCACATGAAAATGTCATGGGTAATGACTAAACAAATAAATGTCAAAAACAGCTCCTTAGTGTGCCAGTGATGAAAAATATGGAGAAGCTGTGGGCTAGTGTGTATATTTTGAAGGTTCATTTTCTCATACTTCTCTTATTAGCTTAACTGGGTTTCCTTCAGCAATTTATTTAGTCCAAGCCCTGGTCTATTTATCTGAGCAATGAGGCTAATATCATAGGGACTGCCTTTTAATGTACCTTATGCACAGACATGTGTTATTGAATGATAAGGATATAGTATCTCTGTGAAATGCTTCTTTAGACAATTTTGTTGTTCTGAGTACATCATAGGGTATATTTACACAAACCTAGATGATATAGCCTATTACACACCTAGGTTTTATGCTATAACCTTTTTTTTTTCTATTTTTAAATGTCCTTTTACTGGTGCATTGTAATCACATGTCATCATAATGAGGTTCGTGTGACAGGGACATACATGACCTAGTGCACGGTGAGCTTTCCCCCATCCCACCCCACTTCCTCCCCTTCCCTGTACATGATATTAAGATAAGCATTGATAATTTCATATATGTAAATAGCATTTTTTTATTTTGCAGTACTGGGTATTGAACCCATGGACATTCTACCTTTGAGCTATATGCCCAGCCCTAATTTTTATTCTTTATTTTGAAGCAGGGTCTCACTAAGTTGTGGAGGGCCTACTAAGTAGCTGAGGCTGGCCATCCTCCTGTTCAGCATCCGAAGTACTGGGATTACAAGTGTGCGCCACCACGCCAGGCACATAGCGTCATTTTCAGTGTTTTCTTTAAGTCTTCCTGTCCCTACTTCTCCCTCCGTAGACATCCTCCATCGCTCCATTGGGCTCTCTCCTCCTTTTCTGGAGTCTCCCTGGTATCCCTGTTCCTTTCTAACTTCCACATATGAGAGGAAACAATGGTTATATAGCCTTTTGTAGAGCAAAAGTCTGAAAACCTGTACAGCAGGTTACTGTATTAAATACCATAGGAAACTATAACACAATGGCCAATATTTGTGTATCTAAACTAAATATAGAAAAAGGTTCAGTAAAAATATCAGGCAATAAGACTTTTTCAGCTTTGTTATAATCTTTTGGGATCTCCGTCATACACGGGGTCCATTTTCACCCAAAATGCTGTTATATGACCAATGGCTGCATCAGAGCAGAAAATCCATGAGAAGCTTATACCACAGTGACTGGCTTTGAGCAAATGTTGAGAATGAATCCAGGATTATTCTGCCAGGGAACTTTAGAAAAAAGCATTCTGGTATTAGAAGTGAGTTTGGGCTACTAGTGCCTTTGTCTTTTAAAAAAATTTCTTTAAGCCGGGCGTGGTGGCGCACGCTTGTAATCCTAGCATTTGGGAGGCTGAGACCAGAGGATTGTGGTTTGTGAACAGCCTCAGTTAATTAGTGAGGCCCTGTTTCAAAATAAAGAATAAAACACCGGGCGTGGTGGCGCATGCTTGTAATCCCCGCGCTTGGGAGGCGGAGACAGGAGGATCGCGCAGGTTCGAAGCCAGCCACCCTGGCTTAAGAGACCCTGTTTCCAAATAAAAATATAAAAAATAGGTCTGGGAGTGTAGCCTGGAGGTAGAAGGGCTTCCAGGAACCCCAGTACCCCCCCCCCCACACACACACAGATTAAAAAATTGGGCAGGGGTGTAACTTGCAGGTCAAATGCCCCAGATCCCCAGACCCACACAAAAAAACATTCTTTAAGAATTATTATTGAGCCAGGTGTGGTGGCTCACACCTGTAATCCCCACGCTTGGGAGGCAGAGACAGGAGGATCGAAGCCAGCCGTGCTGGCTTAAGAGACCCTGTTTCCAAATAAAAATATAAAATAGGTCTGAGAGTGTAGCCCGGAGGTAGAAGGGCTTCCAGGAACCCCAGTACCACCACCAAAAAAAAAAAAAATTATTATTGATTTATATCAGCGCATTGATAAGCAAATTATTATCATATATAAAAAGTTACAGGAGCTGGGGATGCAGCTTAGTGGTAGAACTCTTGGCAAGCATGAGGCCATGGGTTTGATCCCCAGTACTGCAAACAAAACAAAAAACTAGTTCTGTGATAGAACATTTGCCTAACAATGTGTAAGGCCCTGAATTCCCTTACTAGCACTGTGCACAGAAAGTTAAAAATGTAGGCTAGCTGTGGTGGCACACACTTGTAATCTCAGTACTTGGGAGGCTGGCAGGAGGATCACGGGTTCGAGGCCATCTCAGTGATTTAGTTAGACCCTTAGCAATTTATTCGGTGTGACTGTTTAAAAAAAAATCTAAGAAGGGCTTAGAATGTACTTGGGAGGTACAATGCTCATGGGTCTAATCCCTTGTACTAAAAAGAAGAAGAAGAAAAACCTCCTTAAACAAGAGGTACAGGACTTGGTAATAGTAATTTGATCCCAACGAATGTTTTCTTGCTCAAATGTTACTCATTACTCTGGATGTTAATGTTTTGTGGGAGTCCTTTCTATTTGTTCCTTGACTGTCCTTTACTAGGTCTCAAGACTTTTTGGAGATTCAAACCAGCAGCTTCTTATCTGTATATGAGTCTTCACCATCGATGAGATAGGGACGGGAGTAAAATTGTTGCTTTCAAATAAAGAAGGGTAAATGTGAATTTATTGTACACCTTAAGGCAAGAGTGTTCATTCTCTCTCTATCCCCCCTTCTCCTCCTCCTTCTTTTCTTCTCCTTCTCCTTCTCCTTCCCCTTCCCCTCCTTCTCCTCCTCTTCCTCTTTCTCCTCCCCCTCCTCCTCCTCTTCCTCTTCTTCTTCCTCCCCTCCTCCTCCTCCTCCTCCTCCTCCTCCTCCTCCTCTACTTTCTCCTCCTTCTCTCTCTCTTTGCAGTACTATTCTACCTTCAAGCTGCACCTCCAGCCCCTATTTTTTTTTCATTTTTTAATTTCGAAACAGGCTCTCACTGAGTTGCAAAGGGCCTCACTAAGTAGCTGAAGCTCTCTACGAACCGCGACCCTCCTGTCTCAGCCTCCCCAAAAACAGGGGTTACAAGTGTGTGCCACCATGCCCGACTTCTTTCTCTTTTTAGAGGCAGATGCTTTTTGAGGAAAATGCCTTGGGATTTTAAATAAGTAAATTAAAGTTCATTCTTAGAGGTAATGTATTTACAAAATGCAGGTTTGCCAACATTTTAAGGTCTTTGGTTTTCCGGAACCTTACATTATTGTATTTCTCACCCTTGGAGGCCTGAATCGGTGGTTCTCAAGTGTGGTTTCTGAACCACCAGCATCTAATGAGCTCATAATAAGCGCAGATTCTCAGACCCCACCCCATCGCTAGCAAATAAGATACCAGTGGAAAGGGCCCAGCAATGTTTTAACAAAATGTTGTGGTGCTGCACGCCTCAGAAGCAGGAAAAAGCAGGTGGAATTGAAAATGGAGATTGGTGTATTTCTGGGTCAAGTCCTGCCTCGCATGGTCAGGATGCCAAGTTCCTGCTGATCCTGGAATGTTCAAGGTAATTATGGAGGAAACAGGCAGGGAGCCTAGATGAATGATCACTTAACAGAGAAACTGTGGCTGGAAGAGTGGGGCCAGGAAAATATTAAACAAAGGATCTTCAATTTCGAGGGAGGGGAAGGAAGAAGCTCGAAATAGTAGCTATCTGACACAAGCGAGCCTGGTACGGTGTTCCAAAATCTAAAATGGAGCAGTTGTGCTCTGCTTACTTAAATATTTGAGTGTCAGGAATCCTTAAACTGAATAGCCACCAAGATTGTGATTAGAATTTTGTCAGAAGCACTGATAAGAAAAGGAATTGACCTGAAAATGATAAGTTTTACCTACTGGATAATTCAGTTCATCTGGAAATGAATCTGTCCTGTGTGTGAGCTTCTGTCTTGGCCACCTCTGGAAGAATCGGTGATGAAAGTGGACGAAAGTATTGCTGTGATTTATTGGAAATATTACCTCAAATGAGTATGTATGTACTCTCATAGAAGAACCTAAAAGAAGTTTTAAACAATTTTTTCATTGAGATATCAAATTTGTTCCCAAATGTATTTTTTTTTTTTTTTGTCATTTTGAAAAGTTAAAATCCTAGGTGAAGTTCCATGCAACAGCACAATTCTTTTTTTTTTTTTTTTCCAGTACTGGGGATGGAACACAGAGACATTCTTCCTCTGAGCTATACTCTCAGACCATTTTTTAAAATTCTTTATTTTGAAACATCATCTTACTGAGTTGCAAAGGTCCTCACCTAGTAGCTGAGGCTGTCCGCAAACCAAGATCCTCTTGTCTCAGTCTCCCAAATGCTAGGATTATAAGCATCTGCCACCACACCTGGCTAGCACAATTCTTTGATCCCAGTGAATGTTTTCTTTCTAAAATGTTACTCATTATTCTGGATTTAATGTTTTGTGGAAGATATTTTGCAAACTTTACGTCAAGATTGTATTAAAAACATCAGGATAAAACACGATGGCAGTTCCTCAAAAAATTAAACACGAAAGTACCATACGAGCCAGCAGTTCCACTTTGGGGTATATACTGAGAATGATTGAAAGCAGAATTTCAAAGAGGTATTTGCACATCTATGTTCTTTGCAGCAATCCACAATTGCCAAAAGGTGGGAATAACCCAAATGTCCACTGGCAGAATGGACAAAGCACAGTATATAAAATGGACCATTATCTTGCCTTAAAAAAAGAGGATGATTGACACATCCTTGAACTTTGAGGGCATTCTGCTAAATGAAATAAGCCAGACACAAAAGAACAAGCTTGTGTGCTTCCATCTACAGGAGTTACAGAAAGGTGTCAAACTCAGAGACATCATGAGAATGAGGCGTGAGTGTGCAGTGGCTGTGGAATTTCTGTTTGGGAAGATGAAAATGTTCTGGAGATAGATGATAGCACAATAGTGCAAATGCACTTAATGCTTTTGAGCTGGACATTTAAAAATGATCCATTTTATATATGACTTGTCACAGTAAAAAAGCATAGGAGATAAACATTCATTACATGTCTTCAATACATTTTCCCTTTGGTTACTGATTTACAAAGCATTTATTTATCTTAACTACATAAATATATCCATTTACAGATGACCCTTTGCAATTTGTTGATTCTTTCAACAAATTGCATATATATATATATATATATATATATTTATTTATTTTTGTGGGTCTGGAAATGGAACCCAGGGGCATTCTACCTCCAAGCTACACCCCCTGCCCTATTTTTTATTCTTTATTTTGAAACAGGGTCTCACTGAGTTGCAGAGGGCCTCACTAAGTAGCTGAGGCTGTCTGCGAACCGCGATCCTCCGGTCTCAGCCTCCCGGATGCTGGGATTACAAACATGTGCCATCATGCCCGGCTCATTTAATGTTTCGATACATTTATTTTTAAATATGGCCTACTATAGTATTAATATATATCTTCACGTGTCCTGTATTTGCCCAGTGCTTTATCTAAATTCTATTAGTTTTCACAACTATCTTTTTAGTGACATCATCAGGAAGAAACTAAACTAAAGCCAGATCCCAAACTTACCTCTGCAAGTTCTAGCTTTCATTACAAGTTCTTTTGATTACATAGAAGATATGATGCACTATAGTTATGAGATGTTTACAAATATTGCAAAAAAAACTGGCAATTTATGCCGCTCTCTTTTTGTGGTACTGGGGCTTGAACCCAGGGGTGTTCCATCTCCAAGCTACACCCTTAACCCTATTTTATTTTTATTTTGAAACAGGGTCTTGCTAAGTTGTGGGGGGTCTTGCTAAGCTGCTGAGGTGGCTGTGAACCTGAGATCCTCCTGTCTCAGCCTCCCAAGTACTGGATTACAGGTGTGCATCACCTTGCTTGGCTAATTTATGACTTAAAACAGTGCAATTTCTGCAAAGGCCTGGGTATTTCAGTATAAGAATTCATATCAGGTGACATGTATTTTCTTGTACAGATGGCTTATCTCTCTAAAAATTGCCAAACGAGAAAGAATACATATTTTAGAAATGTTTGGTATTATAATCACAGGCATGCATTTTTTTTACTTTATAATATGCATGCATTAAATTGAGAAGACCCTTTTTAAAGGATGTTTCATTTTTGCCATGTGAAATCTCAATTTCCAACAGTTTTGTGTATATTTTTCCAAAGATGGAGAAGATGGCCTTATTTACCGTTACCTTGGAAACAGCAATGCCCAGATGTTATGCTTATTCTTTTTGGTACAATTAAAAACCATTTTATGGAGCAAATGTAATTTAAAATATTATCCTCAAGCAGGGATTCTAATTAACGTTAATCATCTGAAATAGGTAATGATAGTAAGTGTTAAAACCATTTGGAAAACTAAATATAGCATTTTAATAGGAGACATGTCAATGCCTTTAAAAACTTATCTTAATTGATCACTACATCATTGGTCTTTTTCTTTTACAAGTTGTGTACAAATCAATAGTCCTATGAAGTTAAAAATGCCATGTCTATTTTTTAAAGAATTTTGAAGTAATTGATAACTTTGGACAAATATCAGTTATTACTTTTTTGGTAACTCCTGGGTAGGACTTCCACAGTGATCGATGTTAATATATATGTTTTTTTCTTATGTTTTTAGGACTCTACTATTGTTACTCCAATTATTTTGAGGACTGACCCTCAGGGATTTTACTTTTACTGGACAGATCAAAATAAGGTAAGAAATGAAGTACGTCTTCAATACATTTTCCCTTTGGTTACTGATTTGCAAAGCATTTATTTATCTTGACTACATAAATATATCCATTTTACAGGTGACCCTTTGCAATTTGTTGGTAGATTTAGTAGAAGTATCCAAGGAACATCTATACTGAAATGTCTGTTGGCATTTCAAGGATACTAGTTTGAAATATTAGATTAACTAAATCTTAGAATAACTGGCATTTTTTCTGTTTTGCTTGTATTATTTGTTAGGATAAATACATGCAAATATGAATTGCATTTGGTGCCAAACATAATTAGACAGCAGTGCTGATTGAAGTCCTCGCCCATGAAGAATGAAGAAAAATGATGAGAAAATTACTTTTGGCCCTAATGAACATTTCCTTAGTTTTTCTTTTTCTCTCCCCTTGTGTTATTAAGAATCATCCCAATATCAGTAGGAATTTGCCTTTGATAATTTGCTCATGTTAGAAAAATCAAGGTTAAAAATTATGTTAACCTTTTCCTTCAGTTTTTAGGAAATTTCTAAAATAAGCTTTCTGCCCACAATACCATGAATTTAGTGTCTCACTTATTATGGGGTCAATTGGTGATTCCATATTGAATTAGTAAAAAGCAGGGCATCTTCAGACCCTAAGATTTATTGGGGGGTCTAATGCACACTTAGATAAGAATATTCATAGAAAGGTATTATTATTTCAAGAGTCATTGGCATAACTCTTACACCCGAGAGGCTCAGAATACAGAATGTTTTTGTTTTCTACGTCCTGCTATTTGGAGAGATGGGATATGATTTTATTGAGAATGCTGACTATATTTAAAAACCCTTAGTATAGCTGGGATCTCCAGGATTACTCTTCCAAAACTCCACATTCGATCTCTGGTATCCAAAGTTCTTGACATTACCAGTCTTACCTAACTCAGTTACACTGAGCAATGGTTTGGAGTTGGCCCTCCCCATGGCCAGTGAGGGGAGCCTGGATTCTGGGGAAACTCCCAGGGTACTGGAAGTAATGTCTATTCTCAAGGCCCGTTCTGAATGGATGAATTCAGCCTGTGGTCCTGGAGTTATTTTCTAATTGCCATACGTTTGTCCTGGGACCATCTGTAGTCACAGACGAGGGAGTAAATCATAGCCTCTACGCTAATGTCAAAAATTATGTTTGAGTAAGATTTCATGTTTAACGTTCATGTTTATTACTTGGTGTGTTAATCACTTTGGCTTAGATGTTCTGTCTGGTTTCCTGCTGTTATGTATAAAACAATGACTTGAAAGAGGTTTTTTTTTTTTTTTTGGTTTTTCTTTTTTTTTTTCTTTCTCCCAAAGGCTATTTTTAGCACTGTTGGAGCTATATATTCCTAAAAGATATATTTATAATGCCTAGAGCTTTTCAAGAGGTTGGATATTTGTACAAAAGACCAAACTGTCGGTTTGATTTTTCAACTTGTAAATCAAGCTTTCATAAAAGCAACAGAAGGTATTTTGGGGTTTTTAAATAATTCAAGGCAACTCAGTTAAGCTCCTCTTGAAGACCAATGATAAATATTTCTTTTCTAAAAAGAAAGAGCTTAGAACCAAAGGCTGTTTGACGCATCTGTACTGTTCTCTGAACACCAAATTCTGATCCATGCTTATTTTCAAATCCGTGAAAATTTTGTTTAGTTTTCTTTTACAGCAGCCTTTTTCTCTTGGTGGCAATGCTGTGTATAACTTATTGAAACAAGTAATGGGGTAGCAATTTCTTTGATCTCTTTACTGTTTTGTCTGCTGGATATTAATCTTACAGTTCATGCCAGGAGATGGTAAATTTCACTTTTTCCCTTTTAAGATAGCTAAGCCATCCATCGGTCACATATCGGTTTGGAGATTTGTCTTTTACTCCATGATCTTAGAATCTGAAATATAAGAGGATTTAAGAAAAAAAAAATACATACTTCCTGGGCTTTTGAGTTTTTCATTTTCTCTCTGGCTTTAAGCCTGGTCCTGGAACCAGAGCAAGAGATGCTTGCCATCTAAGGAGCCGGACTGTTGATGTGTTGGGGTGAGAGCGGGCTGGAAGCAGCAGTCTGCAGAAATGAAGGCTGCTCCATCAAGCTTTTAGACGATGCTTTGACATCACATCCTTTGAATGTACTTGACCAAATGGTATGATCGTGAAGCTACCTAGAGGACTATTTCCTCAAAAAAAAAAGTTTTTTTTTCTGGCAAGAAGTCTTAAAAATCTATCCCATGTTATTATAGAGATCTTATCTCTGAGAAAAATATGATACTTTAACGTCCATTCTTCTATTTTACTCTCTTGTGTTCCATTGGTTAGAAGACTTGCCTTGGTACTTACTGTAATAGGCCTCTCTTCTCCTTTTGCGTTTTTCCCCAAGATAGTCCTTTTTGGTCCATGAAGGTTATACCAAAGCGCTCTGATTAGCAATCACCTGAAGCCTGTTATGCTCACGAGTGATCTGAGTGGCTTTGAAAAGCCCTTGGTAAAAGCATCATTAACAAGAGCTTTCTTTTTATAGCATTGGAAGAAACTCCTTACATTTTACAGCATCTACCCCAGGTCCGTCTCTAGTCACGACTACACCACAGCTTTCCCAGGGCCACTGACTGCAAGCTTTGGGCTCTCCCCACCAGACAGCCATTGGCTTCCTTTCCCAACCCATCCTTTGATTTGCCACCATGGAGAGGCTAAGTGACAAAGAAGAGAGAGAGCAGAGGGTGGGTTTCAGAATTACAAACCAGACCCAGCAAGTCATTTTTAGGTAGCTGATATGTGCTTCCGTGACACACTGACGGAATGTTTGGGGTTGGTGGAAACAGACAAACATGAGTATTATTTTTAGGGATAAATGTTCATGCTTTTTACCAGCTCTGGACTTATTTTGACAATTCTTTCCACTTAGGATTGGATCTGTGAATCTTATTGAATATAATTAGCAAAAACGACTTTGTGAATGTGACTCTTTTAAGCCTGGTGGGTTTTCTGGTATAACTGTAGATCATGTGAAAAATATAAGTTTATTTCCAAATCATGGGTAAGAAGGGGCTCCTGTCCAGCTAAAATACTGGAGGACTGAATTAGGATATGACTTTTCTTTGGCTCTCTGCCACGTGGGTCCCAGGAACCATCACAGAAAATGCTAACCCTGAAAATCATGTTAACTACAAGAATCGGTACCACAATGTTAAAGAAAAGGCGAAGGGGAGAGAAAAGATCACTGTAAAAGAACAAAGAAAATCTAAGATGCTGCATAGACTAAAACAAGGTAGACCTTCACCTTGCAACTCGACGCCCCGCTTCCATGCCGGGTTGGTGTGAAAACAAAACTAGTTGCTACTAGTTCAGATCACAAGTTCAGTAAAACCCTTCCTTGTACCCGGAAAACAGGAGTGGGGGGAGGGAGGAACACATAATACATTGAAAAGGAAGGAAAGGAAAGCCACATTTTCAATGAGGGACTCTTACAGCTTTCTTTTTTAATTGTTGTTTCAGATTTCATTTTACTTCTGCAGTTAATATACAGATGTCTCTCTTTTTTTTGGTAAAAGAGTAAAGCAGGAGAAATATCCTTAAGCCATACCTCTTGTTGAGTTCAACACTAGTCTTGTTTCCATAGTCAACTACAGGTAACAGCATCTTGGTTTCTTCCTAGGTCTCTCTTTAATACATTCGTGCATGCAAAACCATGGACAGACTTCATTTTGTCTTTGTGCATCCGTTTTTATATGAACTGTCATCGCATTCTTGTTTGCTGTTCTGCACTTGCTAGTCACCTCACAGTATGGCTTAGGGAACTCTTTGTGTGTGAATCTTCCTCACTCTTTTAAGTTGTTCTGTCATATCCCAAAGAATAGCTTACTGAATTTTACTAATAAGAAGGTTCATAATGACGGACCCTTGATGTTTGTTTGTTTTTAATTTGGGGCTACAGCAAATGATCCGATAACAGACTTATAGAGAGCTTTGTTACCCTTCTCTGGGTATAACAGGGAACCAGAGGTTCCCTCAGGGGAACCCTTAGAAGTCAATTAATTAATTGCTGGTTAAAGGATGTGCATCTCCTAAACTGTTGTTATTGTACAACCCTGACAGGCTTAGGTGACAGGAACTGTTTGTTCAAACCTCACCAACACTGTTAGGACACATTTTAACTTTTGCCAGTTGGATGCAACCATCCCATCTCTTTTTAATCTGTCAGCAGCTGATTTGCTAGCAGAGTGTGTATTTATTGGCCATTTCTGATTTCCCTTACATAGATTGTCTCCCCAGATCTCTTACCTTTGTGTTAACTGTTCTCTCTGGTTCTAGATCTTTATCCTTTAGCTGTCATAAATGTTGAAAATACTTTCTTTCTGCCTGTGGCTGTGGCTTGTCTTGAACTTTTGACAATTTTATGTGTGCCAGAAGGTGACCTGAGGCCTTATACTTTGTGGAGGGAGGGTACTGGCGATTGACCCCTGGGCGTTGGGGCTTCAGACCTGACCCTTTTTATTTTGAAAAAGGGTCTGTGTTGATGAGGGTCTTGCTATGTTGTTGAGGCTGGCCTTGAACTTGCAATCCACCTGTCTCAGCCTCCCAAGTACTGGGATTACTGGAGTGCACCACCACACCTGGCTCTTTATCTAGTCTTCAAATCCGCACACGGCATATTTGGAACTCTATTTTCTTGAAAAGGGTGGTCCTATTGTTTGGTGCTCCTTATATTTCGGTGTTGTAGCCAGCTATGGTATCACCCACAGCGCCCCGACTCTGGGGGCCTCATCTGAGGCAGAGCATGGACGATGTGGAGGGGTGGGATCTACAGGTCCATCGAGTTGGGGCCCCCTTCCTCATCTCTCCCCAGCTGGTTTGAACGGCCCTAGATTCCTTCCTGCGTACCAATGCCTATGGAGTTCTACATTATTATTTCTTCATTTCAATTTATCTTTGCCTCTCATACCTTCTGGTTTAACCAGTATAGCCCTTTGCGTTTATCCGTGATCCTGGCTTACAGACACAAATTTATACCTGTGTATTTAGTTGTTTCTAGGGACTCGGGACAGGAGGGTTTGTCTCTACCATCTGCTCCATCTGCTGCCTCATTTTGCTTGGCGATTTCGCAGGAGGTGCCATTTGGGATCCTTGCACACCATGACGATTAAGTTTCTATAAATGTCAACTCTACATTGCCTTCTCTTACGATAACCTTACATTTCTACACTGAGTTCAAAAGCAAAGTTTAAAAGTTAAATATTTACCTAAGCCACAGTGACATTTTTTTCAGCGTGATATCAGAGTTCAAAAAAAATATTTTGAATGATGTGTTCATGTACCTCTACAAGAAAGTCTCGTGGTTTCCTATCAAAACATAGTCTAGCCTCTGTGAAGAACTACTGAACTTACATTTCAGGAATCAGTGTTAGCCGCAGAGCTTCCTCCTTTGGACATAGTTGTCCGGTAAATTCTGGAAACATCGATTTTGCCCTTTCTTGTGTGTAGGAAGTGGGATAGGGCACTCCTGAGTTGATTGAGTGTCTGAGTACAATGATGTGGTTATAAATTAAGAAGATGAGGTCTATTCATTTTTACGGGTTAGCTGTTCCCAAAGGCTGAGATGATCGCTGGAATCGCCTTAGGAAGCAGAAACAGGCACAGCAGGGTTGTTTGGTGATGGCGACTGGGCGGGGGGCAGAGCACCCACCCTTGCTGACTGATCAGCAGCGACTCTAGATGAAGTCCTCCCTTTTACCTCCGCTGCATTTTCTTTGCTATTTATTAGCAAGATGAACCACATCATGTCTGTGTTCTCTTTTAATTTTTTATCCCCCCATGGGACTAGGGATTGAATCCAAGTGTGTTCTACCTCCAAGATACACACCAGCAACCCATTTTTCTTTTTCTTTTCTTTTTTCATTTTTGCGGTACTGGGGATGGAACCCAGGGGCATTCTACCTCTGAGCTACACCCCCGTCCCTATTATTTATTCTCTATTTTGAAATAGGGTTTCTCTGAGTTGCAAAGGGCCTCACTACATAGCTGAGGCTGTCCGCGAACCCGGATCCTCCTGCTTCAATCACTAAGTTGCTGAGGGCCTTGCTACGTTGCTGAGACTGTCCTTGAACCTGCTATCTATCCTCCTGTCTTAGCGGTCACCTGTGACAAATGCTTGGATGGCAGGTGTGTGCCGCCATGCCTGGCTGTGCCTTCGTCCTTCCTCCTCCACAGGACACTGCTGGACTCTCGCACCCAGCCAGCACCTGCATTCTCTTGCTTTCTCTGGTCCCAAGACCTCAAGCTACCTCTAATGCAGTTGCTCAGAACTTTCTGGCAATTCACACTCGGCCTGACTAATGAGTTCTGAAGGAATATTATCACACCTCTGTCATCTCCAGGGGGGGGCAACTGAGAGGCATAGGCTGAAGGTAATTTTTCAGGGTGCTTCTGTGGAATTCAGCCCTGTTACCCCAATGTATCTTACTCCTGATATGTTCTAAGACTACCTCTAGAATCCTTGTCTGGGAACTTGTGTGTGTGTGTGTGTGTGTGTGTGTGTGTGTGTGCGTGCGTTACTAGAGGTTGAACATGGGCATTCTGCCTCTGAGCTACACCTCCAGCTCTATTTTATTATTTTTTTAAAATTTGAAACAGGTTCTTACTAAGTTGCTGAGGACCTTGCAAAGTTGCTGAGGCTGTCTTCAAACTTGTGATCCTC
This sequence comes from Muscardinus avellanarius, assembly GCF_963383645.1. Taxonomy (NCBI): domain Eukaryota; kingdom Metazoa; phylum Chordata; class Mammalia; order Rodentia; family Gliridae; genus Muscardinus; species Muscardinus avellanarius. The sequence continues at coordinate 10,057,739 of NC_137805.1, read as the reverse complement.
CTGTCTTAGCCTCCTAAGTACTGGGATTACAGGAGTGTGCCCAGCTGGGACCTTCTTAATATGGATATGCCATGCTTAACAGCTTAATGTGGATATCTTTTGATTAAGGATGTTAAAAGGATTCCTTGGTGAAGAGGCACTGGAACATATTAGGTGAATACTTTGTTTAAAGCCAGGGCTGGTTTTTCTAAAACACTTTTAATTTAGGGAGCCTGAAGCTGGTTATGCAAATAAACATTGAAGTTGTCGAGCAGCTGTGGCTTTGAGTTCTGGGTTTGCTGTGTACCTAATGAGTCATCTTCAGTGAATCGTTTCAACAATCTTAGACTTAGTTTCCTCGTCTATAAGATAATTACTTTTTGGCATTGCTGTGAAGGTTGAATGTGAAAAAGGGAGCACCTAGTATCAGGTGTATGGCTCTGTACACTCTCAGTTCTCTGTGGTGTTTTTGGTATTGTTATCTAATATACAATCAGTCTCTGACTAAACAGTTGTTCCCAAACGATTCTTAGGTACAAAGGTACTGTTTTAAAAAACCCAGTGACCGTTTATTTATGTGTAAATTTGTATTCCTTTTTTTCTTCTTCAATGAAATAGTGACCTGTTTTTTGTGTAGACTGTCTTGCAGTCTTTTGATCTTCAGTGTTGAAGCTGAGGTCTGTCGGCGCAAACAAGATGTTTATTTATGTATTTCATAATGTTTTGGGAGCAGAGCCATGGAAGGCAAAAGAAGGGATTTATTGCTTAAAAGAGTTTTCCTCTGAGGGAAATTTGCTAATAAATATTCTATCATAGGTGAAGGTTTCTTAGACCACTGGGAATTTGAAGAGTCTTGTGGAATAAGCTTTCAGATGATTTAAAGGACTCTGATAGGAGAAAATGGTATAATTCTCATGAAGAATTAGATTTCACCATGGCTGTCTGTGTCTTTTCTCTCTAAGATAATCATTTTAGAATTATTAGCACTACGTTGGCATCAGACAACTCTTTCTCCTTCACACTGACTACATCCTTGGATGTACTTATCTAAGATGTGTCTGAGATGTACATCCTTAGCATTGTTTGGACAGTCAGCCGCGGGTCAGATTCCTAGGAACAAGTCTCTCCTTATTCATTCCACTTCCAGATAAGTTCCATGTGTATCAACACTACCTTTTAGCACAGTCATAACCACCTCCAATTCTATAAACTCTAGTTAGCTTATAATTAATTGCCTTTAGCCTATGTAGATGGAACTTAAGAATAAATGTTGCAAGGATGACATTTTTTTTTTTTTTTTACAAATTCTTAAAGGAGTTGATTCATGGGTTCTGGGTAGATATTTCTAATTGAAAGATGGTCTCAAATTGTATCTTAAAACCAGCCTAGTTGTTATAAAATGGCATTATGGTAGCTTCTTTGGGGTCACTTTTAGGGTATAAGTATATCAATATGAGTTATATAAAGCCGGGCGTGGTGGCACACGCTTGTAATACCTGCGCTTGGGAGGCGGAGACAGGAGGATCGCGCAGGTTCGAAGCCAGCTGCGCTGGCATAAGAGACCCTGTTTCAAAAATATAAAATATGTCTGGGAGTGTAGCCCGGAGGTAGAAGGGCTTCCAGGAACCCCAGTACCACACACACAAAAAAAATGAGTTATATGCCATTGCAGCTGTACATTATCATGAGAATAATAGCATCACTGCACAGTTTAATATGTTCTAACTAGGGTTGAGAAACATATCATACTACCCTGACTTTAATTCGAATTCAGTATTTCTCGCATAATTTAATTAAACCATTCTGCCTCAGTTTTAAGCGTTGCTTATATTTAGCTCTTCCTAGTGTTAGAGGAGAAATTGAATTGGACATTTTCCATCTTATGAAGCTACTTTAATGGAATATTTGTACTTTTCAAAAGCAAATATGTGTTAAAACACTGAATTGGAAGAATTTATAAAGGAAATACTTTTATATATTGTTTATAACTTTTATTTTTTGTTATGGGGAAAATTTACTGTCCTTTATGTGTATAGAATTCCCAGATATCTGCAAACTGGGATCCTCCTGTCTCAGCCTCCCGAATGCCGGGATTACAAGCATGCACCACCATGCCCAGATCTTTAATTTATTTTTTGTAGTACTAGGCATGAAATCCAGGGACAGTTTACCTCCGAGCTATACCCTCAGCCCTATTTTTATTTTACGTTTTATTTTTGAAACGAGGTCTCACTAGTTTGCAGAGGACTTCACTAAGTTGCCAAGACTGACTGAGAACCTGTAATCCTCCTGTCTCAATCTCCCAAGAGTTTGGGATTACAAGCATGACCCACCACACCCCGCTGCACATACTATTTTATTTGTTTATTATTGTCATTATCATTAGCAAAAATAATAGCAAACACAAATATGTTTCCTACATGCCAGGCATCATTTTAATAGATCTATATAGACAGCATACATACGTTATACATTCGTTATATATATTTACAGGAAATATATAAGGCCGGGTGTGGTGGTGCATACTTGTAATCCCAGCTCTTGGGAAGCTGAGACAGGAGGATGGTACAGGTCCGAAGCGAGTCTCAGCTAATTAGTGAGGCTTTCAGCAACTCAGTGAGACCTTCTTTCCAAATAAAGTATATAAAAAAATAGGGTTTGGGGTCTAGCCCGGAGGTAGAAAGCCCCTGGGTCCCACCCCCCCCAGAAGCATAAAATAGATATGCAGTATGTGTAGCATATATCTGTAGTATATATAGTATTTATATTGGCTGCAAACTATGTTTATATAGTGTGAATTTATACATAAATATACACTGGGTACTAAAATACACATATACACACTATAATATAAATACACTATAATATATAACTACAGTACATGCAGGCACATTATTTAATCATTTCCTTAAGCCTGTAAAGGACAGTGCTGGAATTACTCCCAGTTTTGAGTGAGCAAGTTGGGGTGCAGGCCAAGGTCACACAATGACCCTAGGTGATATGAGGTGCAGGCTGAGGTCACATACTGCTCCTGGGTGATATGGGGTGCAGGCCAAAGTCACACACTGACCCTAAGTGATCTGAGGTGCAGGCCGAGGTCACGCACTGACCCTAGGAATATGGGGTGCAGGCCGAGGTCACACACTGAGCCTAGGTGATCTGGGGTGCAGGTCGAGGTCATGCATTGAGCCTAGGTGATCTGGGGTGCAGACTGAGGTCACACACTGAGCCTAGGTGATATGGGGTGAAGGTCGAGGTCATGCACTGAGCCTAGGTGATCTGGGGTGCAGGCCAAGGTCATGCACTGAGTCTGGGTGATCTGGGGTGCAGGCTGAGGTCACGCACTGAGCGTGGGTGATCTGGGGTGCAGGCTGAGGTCACACACTGAGCCTGGGTGATCTGGGGTGCAGGCCAAGGTCATGCACTGAGCCTAGGTGATCCGGGATGCAGGCTGAGGTCACTCACTGAGCCTAGGTGATCTGGGGTGCAGGCCAAGGTCATGCACTGAGCCTAGGTGATCTGGGGTGCAGGCTGAGGTCACTCACTGAGCCTAGGTGATCTGGGGTGCAGGCTGAGGTCACGCACTGAGCGTGGGTGATCTGGGGTGCAGGCTGAGGTCACTCACTGTGCCTGGGTGATGGACCAAAGTCACAGCTGAGCCTGGGTGATGTGGTTGTGTCGTGGCAGAGGCAGGAGCGGCATCATCAGGGCCAGCTTCATGTCCTGGCTCTCCCCTGTCTTCTTCCTAAAGAACTTGATTCAGGTGTAAAGCCACTGCCTACCTGCAGGGTTTGCTTCCTCGCATCTAGTCTTAAAAGAAGCCTCGGTAGGCATGGTACATTTGTCCCCCAAAGAAGGCAAGGAACACGGAGAAGGGGCTCGCAAGTGGGGCTGCTCTGAAATCCCCTGGGGAGCCCTCCAGGCTGCAGGAGTCTCCCTCTGTGGCCTGGAGATGGTGGGTGTGGTCTGGCACTGGGATTGTTTGTTTAAGGCTCTTATTTGATTCTAGCGTGCGTGCAAGGTTAACACTGATAGAAAGCCAGCTGAGATGTTTGGCTGAGTCAGTGGACATCCTGAGCAGCCAGACTCGCCCTACCTTTCACCTCTGCCGGGTGGCCTGCATCCCCCAACGGAGCACCCACAGGCCCTGCGAGATTCTGAATTATTCACCTGTGATTGGCTAATATTCTCTGTACTGTACTTAATAAGGCAGGAAATTGCTAGCATTTTTAGACTGATTCTCAGTATCCAAGAGTGAATCAAAATAGATTTCTTGGGTTATAGTCAGTTGATTAAAATTCCTTTAACTTCCCATTCCCTGATTGCCCCAGGTTTTAGCCACTCTATCTGTACCAAACCTGTCCTCTATATTCAAGCCCTGTTTACTAAACTTTGTTCTGTTTTTCTAGATTCTTCATTATATTAAGGTGCTTTTTAATCCTATTTTTAATTAAATTACCTGCATCTTTAATAGGGCATATGGTTTTAAGAAAAACCTTAGCTGGGTTTGGCGATACATACCAAGTGACTCAGGAGGCTGAGGTAGGAGGATAGAAGATTTGAGGACAGCCTCAGCAGCTTAATGGGACCCTATCTCAAAATAAAAAATAAAAGGGACCAGGGAAGGGGATATAGTTTGTTGATTGTGCACCCCTTTTATCAACCCTTAGTAACCCCTCCCCCCAAAAAAGAAGGAACGTATGACCTTAAAGGGCTAAGGGTGTTGCTCAGTAGCAGAGCACGTGCTTAGACCGTACAGGGCTCTTAGTTCAATCCCTATCACCAAAAAAAAAAAATGTGCTTTATAGATATAGTTCATTTTACATCTAAACTTTTATTTATGAGTACAAAGGCAAATGCAATCTTATTAAATTGCAACATGGTCATATTTCTTATCAGTTTGTAGAACCCTTTCCCTTTCTTGGCACATATACCCAAGAAGGGAAGCCACAGAAAGTTAATTTGCAGGTATGGTGGGAAGCTTGCCCTTTTCGTCACTTCTACACAATACATTTGAGAGCAGTAAAATCCGCATTTCTTCTACTGGGATATGTTGAGCGCTCACTCTGCCTTCGGTAGGGAATGTGAATTGGGAGGTGAGTGATTTTGCATGAGGGTTCTCCCTGCTATTGTGCAAGGCCCCCCACGTACTTAGGGGCTGTGTTGTGGACCTGCCGTGGCCTCATGCTGAACACTGCACCTTTGAGAAGCCAATGCTTCCATGAAAAGTTTTATGGGGCAGAACTAGTTGCTGTACTAGGAAGCTAATGACTAGGCTGCTATACATAATGGGTTCTATTTTTAGATGAACATTTGTTCCCCTTGCGTGGCTTTCTTATGCAAGAAGGCAGATCACAGTTTCAGCCCTCTATTGTGAATATTGAGATATTAGACTCCCAGAGTCGATGTGACCTTAGATATGTTGTGACGTTTTCGACATCTTGAAGCCCTGACATGGTTCGTAACTAGAGAGAAAATATTGAACAACAAAAACAGAGCACCAAACAATGTGTGTGGTGTTTGTAGGTTGAGTTCTTCCAGCAGCTGATGCCAAGGTCTGGTGGTTCATTCAGGAGGTAACCTCAGGAAACATGGCCAGGGCAGAGGGGAAATGAGAAGGCAAGGGAAGGAAGCTGATGCAGGGCGAGTTATCAGCTACGTTGCCATGGGAGACCAGGGAAGCTCCATCCTGCCAGGACTCTGGGAGAGAGTACAAGGGCCAGGGAACTATGCTGTGGACCCACCAGCTCGAGTCGGTGATGGAGGGCATTTTTCCCAGGGGTATTACCTCGGATTTTCTGCCAGCTTCTCTGGGTTTCCAGGGGGCAAAGGCAAGTGAAGCCAGTCTATTTTAATATTCTTTTATTGGTGCATTTTAATCATCCATCATTTTGAGGTTTAGTGTGATAGAAGCTTCTTACATCCACATAGTACTCAGTGTGTTCTTCCCCCAATCCTGCCCTGCTCTGAAATTGGTATGGATAGCTTCATGGGTATACATAGGATTGTTCAAGCTGATTTCTTCATCAGGTCTTCTCCCTCTCCTCTTCACCCCCTCCCCACATCTTCTCCCACTCTTCTCTGGTGGGTATGTCTCCTCATTGAGTTGAAATCTCTTTATTTCCAGATTTTTTTTTCTAGCTTCCATATATGAGAGAAAACCTACAACCCTTCATGTTCTGAAACTGGCCAATCTCAGTTAGCATAACGTTCTCCATTTCCACCCATTTTTCTGCAAATGACATAATTTTGTTCTTTTCGTCTGAGTAGAATTCTGTTTGGGTGTGTACACTGCAGTTTTGTAACTCATTCATCTGTTGATAGACACCTAGACTGGTTCTGTAGTTTGGCTAGTGTGAATTGTGCTTCATTAAACATGGATATGCATATATTGCTTTATTATTCTGACTTCAGGTCCTTTAGAAAGATACCCATGAAGCCAGGCATGGTGACACACACTTGTAATCTGAGTACTTGGGAGGCTAAGAAAGGAGGATCTGGGTTTGCAAGAGGCCCTCTGCAACTTACTGAGACCCTGTTTCAAAATAAAGAATAAAAAATAGAACTGGAGGTGTAGCTCAGAGGTAGAATGCCCCTGGCTTTAATCTCCAGTACCACAGAAAGAAAGAAAGAAAGAAAGAAAGAAAGAAAGAAAGAAAGAAAGAAAGAAAGAAAGAGAGAGGAAGAAAGAAAGAAAGAAAGAAAGGAAGAGAGAGAGAGAGAGAGGAAGAAAGAAAGAAAGAAAGAAAGAAAGAAAGAAAGAAAGAAAGAAAGAAAGAGAAAGAAAGAAAGAAAGAAATGATAGCCATGAGTGGATGAATTACATGCAAGTTCCACATCCAGTCTTCTGAGGAACCTCCAACTGGTCCATACTGGGTGTTGAGTTTTGGGGAAGCCACTCGGACATAGCTATGGCTGGAGTTTATTGGCCAGCATATGCGGGAACCCGTGGGTACCACCAGCTGCGACAACATTAAGGTGGGGCTTTTAATGTCCAGTCAATCAGACTTCCTACCTCTTCATTGCGAGGTGAAGCTGGAGGATGAACCCATTTCAAAATTAGGCCTGGCTTAGTCTGCACAGTGCTTTAAACACATCAATGTGAATTCCCAGGATTTATAAATCTAGGAAGTTTATATATAAATATAGGTTTAAAAACCAAAACCAGAAGGCTTGATAGTTCTGGCCAGCATCGCCACATGGCCACATATGGCCAAGGCAGGGCAGCGGCTGCCTGCTTCAGGGAGGGGAGGCGGGATCTCTTCTGCCACTGTCTCCACCACCTTGCCTGATTTACATGAGCTGTTTAGGTTCGGGCCTCCCTGGTACCATCCTATGCTGAAAGCTTCTGTAAGCTAGTGATCATGAGGCTTTGTGCGGAATGTAGTTAATTCTGTCACAGCGAGCCTGTTGGAGTGTCATGGCAGGAAGACTGAACTCTGCAGTGGAGAAGAGGGTTGAAGGTCTGCGTATCCTGCTCCTGCTCCTAAGTGCCAACAGCAAAGCAATTGATGCTCCTCCTCTTCTCTGAAATATGGGTCTGAAGAGTAAGAGCCTTGAGGTCTCTCTCCACTTTAAAAGGCTATTATTCCAAAGTGACTTTCATGTGACAGTGTGCTAGGTAAGAGTTATAAATATAACTCCTTGGCAAAGGATTTCATGTTGAATTGGGCCAGTAATCTAAGGGAAATAAGATTGGTGGGCTCTGGGACAACCTCGTGGGCTGAAGGGATCAAATTCACCCCCAGCCCAAGGAGCTCAGGGCACCGATTGGTTGAGCCAACTAGTGTAGCTTACCCTCCTTTGCCATAGAGCTGTGCTGTCTGAACCGTATCCTCTGAACACATGTGGTTTCGCAACTCAGTGAGACCCTGTTTCAAAATAAAGAATAAGAAATAGGATTGGGGGTGGAGCTCAGAGGTAGAATGCTCCTGGGTTTCATCCCTAGTACTTCAAATAAATAAATAAACAAATAAATAAAGAAATAAATAAGTAAATAAATAATATATATTTTAATTAAATGAACTGTAATTTAAAAAGTTCCTCAGTCATACTAGCCACATTCTGAGTACTTCATAGACACCCATGGACAGGTGCAGCCATCCATTTTCGTCATGCATAACATCGTGTTGAACATTGCTGTGTAGAGATTGGGTTGGGCCCCTCTAAAGTTTCCTCACAAAGAGAAGTTTCCTTGAACTTTTGGGGAAAATTTCATCCTCTCTGTTGCTGGATCCTGTTATATGATGAGTATGTTCTATCTAGATCTGCCTTTGTGATTTTGTTTCCGTGGAAGAAGATATTGTGCTAGTTAAGGTCCTACTTTGGAAGCCAAGTGGGTAAGTTAACCCTGCAGAAGACAAACCAGTCATTTTAGTCTGTTTTGTATCCCTATAATAAGATCACTGAAGTGGGGGTACTTTATAAAGTAAAGAGGTTTATTTGGCTTACAGTTGTAGTGAATTGTGGGTCCAGGTGTTAAGATTCTGGTGTCATGGTGATAGCCTTCTGGCTTCATTACAAAATGGTGGGGAAATAGAAGGAGGAACTGACAACTTGCAGATAGGGTTACGTGCATGGGGCCACTTTATTTATAATAGTTTTCATGAGAACTGACTCAGTCCTGCCTGAATGACACCAATCCCTTCTGGCAGTGATACCCCTAATAACCTACTGTTGAAGAGCCCTCCTCTTCAGGGTTCCACTCCTTCAACAATGCCACCCTGGGGACCAAGCTTCTAGCATAGGAACCTTTGGGATGCTCTCAAACCATATCTAAGTCATAGCATCGGTGAAGAACTAAGTCCTGATGGTACTATTTAATGTGCCATATTAGTCCATTTCAATTCCATAAGTTGGTGGTTCTCTTCATTGGCTGAGCCAGTTTAACATGGAATATTTTCTTTTTCTTTTTTTTTTTTTTTGTGGTATTGGAGATGAAATCCAGGAGCATTCTACCTCCGAGCTGCACAACCAGCCCTATTTTTTATTCTTTAGTTTGAAACAGGGTGTCACTGAGTTGCAAAGGGCTCAGTAAGTAGTAGCTGAGGCTGTCTGCGAACCATGATCCCCCTGTCTCAGCCTCCCAAATGCTGGGATTACAAGTTTGTGCCACCACGCCTGGCTAACATGGAATATTTTCTAACTGATTCATCAGACATTTGTTTATTTGAGGGAAGGCAAGGATGAAGATGTTGAGGATTCAAGTATATGTGCTCCATGAACTCCAGAGAGAAATAAAAAAAGAACTCATGAAGACTCTCTATACACTCTGGCTACCATTTTCCATATACATTTTTCTAAGTTGGATTTTAGCTATCAAGGCTAATTTTATTGGCTTCTAGCCATTGCAAGGAAGTGTATGTATTAAAAACATGGAGAAAAGTGAGACAAGTGAAAAGCAAACATACATTTTTGGCTTCTTTTTTATTATTAACCTGGGGGTGGTGGTGAATTGACCCCGATAGTCTCTGTTGAACCAAGGAAGGAAAGTAAAACTTTCGGATGAAACTTTGTGTTGTAGACATAGTGGAAAAGTCCTTTATTTTTTATACCTTCATTGGTACATTGCAGCTAGACATCCTACTGAGGTGTATAGCGGTAGGAATATACATGCACATGACGCTGGAGGCATCTCAGTGTCGCACTACCTCCTTCCCCTTCCCCATCCATGTCATTGAGATTGGGACTGGCCATTTTATACATATACATAACATTATTCAGACTACCAGCTTCTTTCCATCTCTACCCCTCCTCCCCATTTCCTACATCCCTCCATCACTCCATTGGAATCTCTGCTTCTCTACCTCGGATCACTTTTGTCTTCCAATTTTCATCCAGCGAGAAAACATACAACAATCTTCTTTCAAGACTGGCTACTCTCACTTATAACACTCTCATATTTTATCCATTTTCTTGAAAACTGACAAAATTGAGCATCTTTCTTTAAGAATTGAAGTCAGAATATTATAGCAATACATGCATATCCATATTTATGGCAGTACAATTCACAGTAGTTGGAGGTGGAATTGATGGAACCAGTTTAGGTGTCCATCAACAGAGGAATGGACTACAAAACCATTATATACACCTAATGGAGTTTTACTCAGCCATAAGGAAGAGCAAAATGCATTGTGTGGACTATCTTATTAAAGCATCATTTGGTTGGTTTTACTAAAGTTGCACTGGGGAGACTGAGGCTCTAGTTAGGGTGTTTTTTTTACTGGAAGGCTACCTTTAACTCTGATAGTTTAAAAGTGCTCCAAAAATATCTTGTGCTTTCCTTCATCCTAGCATTTTATTTTTATTTTTTAATTTAAATTTTTTTTATTGGTGCACTGTATTCATACATCATAGTAGGATACATACTTTTGTAGACATACATGCACACTTTTCCCAGTTAGCCCCCACCCAATCCCCACCCCATTCTCTCCCTATCCCTCCCTCCCATGCTTGGCTTAGTAGTTGATATCTAGTATTATGGCAATTTATCTAAAATTAAAAATGATAATCTCACATAACAGTTTCATTTGTCTGATACCAAGCTTTTGATGACTTAAAGATAACATTTCAATATTTCTTTTTGCTTTCTTTCTTACCAGAGGATTTTTTTTCTATTTTTTTTTAGGTGAAACTATCATATACTTATATATTTATTTTTCAGAAAAAAATCTATCCTACTGTGAAATATGGACTCTAGGTACCCAAAACGATCTTGAAAAATAACAAAGCTAGAAGATATATATTTTCTGATTTCAAACCATATAAAGCTACAATAATTGAAACAGTGTAGTACTATTCTTAAGGCAGATATATAAACCATTGGAGTTAAATAAAAGCCTAGAGCTAAATTCTTCCCTATATTGTCAAGTTATTTTTGACAAGGTTTCCACGAACATTTGGTGGTGGAAATATTAATCTTTTAATTAAATATTGTTAAAAAATAATAATTACATGGAAAAGAATAAAATTGGACCCTTACCTAATCCCATATACAAATATTAACTCAAAATAGATAATAGAACTAAATATAAATCTTAAGACTATAAACTTTTAGGAGTAAATCTGGGTCATAAAACCTCACAACATTGAAATTGGCAGTGATTTCTTGGTTATGATTTCAATGGCACAGGCAACAGAGGAGTATACAAACTCCCTAAAAAATAAAAAAATATTGTATATCCAAAGACAATGTAAACAGAGTTAACAGTTACAAATTGAATGGGATAAAATATTTCCAACTGCTATATCTGAAGGTATATTAATATTCCAACTAGAAATCCTAAAAATTAACAACAATAAAGGCAAACAATACCCTTTAGAGATAGGTAAAAGACTAACATAAATAATGAATCTCCACAGATAACCAATCTTAGTTGTCTGTTGGATGGAAAATCTTGTTTCTCTAGTTCTGGAGTGTGTTACCTATTTCTTCTTTGTAGTTAATCTCTTTGAGTATTTTCTCTAGTGCTGGTTTTGAAGACATAAATTCCTTCAGTTTCTGTTTGTCATGGAAGCTTTTTATTTCTCTATCTAATTTGATAGAAAGTTTTGCTGGATAGGAAATTTTTGGCTGGAAGTTGTTTTCTTTCAGAGTTTGGAATATGTTACTCCAAGCCCTTCTGGCTCTCATGACTTGGTTTGGGAAGTCTGGAGTGATTCTAATTGGTTTGCCTCTGAATGTCACTTGGCCTTTTGCTTTTGTTGCCTTTAAGATTCTCTGCTTGGCTTCCACGTTGGTCATTTTGACAATTATGTGGCGTGGGGATCCTCTTCTCCGATCCTGTCTAAAGGGAGTTCTATACGTTTCCTGGACCTGCGTATCGACCTCTTGCTCTATGTCTGGAAAATTTTCTGCTATTACTTCCTTGAAGAGATTGTTGATCCCTTTGGTTTCACTTTCTTTTCCCTCCTCTATTCCAATTATTCTTAGGTTAGCTCTCTTAAAATGGGCCCATATTTCTTCAATATCAGATTCCTGCTGTCAGATATTTTTTTCTAGATTAGAAACTATGTGTTCATTTTTGGATTGCTCATCTTCTAAGAGCGAGATTCTGTTCTCCATGTGGTCTAATCGGTTGTTTGTGCTTTGAATTGAGGCCTTTACTTCATTAATTGCATCCTTTATCTCTTTTTGGCTCTCTCTGAGTTCTTTTCGAAGCACCTCTATTATTTCTACAGTTATTTTCCTGATTTGATCTTCTAGAAATCTCTGATTTTCTGTTTTATCGGGTTCTGATGTTGTGGGGTTGTGGGCATTTATTGCTCCAGTTTTATTCCTCTTTCCCATGATTTTGATGTTTGTGCCTTCTCTGGGTTCTTCCCTTGGGTCACTATGACTTCACTTAAGGTGTTCTGGATCTCGAGTCAGTAGTATATCAGACCCCACTACTCCTTTACTGGGTTTTATCACAGAGTCTCCGACCCAGAGAGTCGATAGAGGCTGCTTTAGACTGTGGGGGGTGCCAGGTTGCACGTTCTCCTATGGTGTTATATCTCTGCCACCGCCTCTCCCCCACTGGGTCAAGTCCCAGGAAGTAGAGTATTGGGATTTCTCCTCTGAGGCCCGCAATTTGACTCACTGTTGTTGAGTACGCAGATGTAGCTGTACTGGCCTCGGTGAATTCGCTGCTGCTGCCGCCGGTGGCAATATGGCGCCACTGCTACGCCCTCAGCTGAGGGGCTGGTGTTTTTCTTCTTGGTTTTGATTTCCACTCTGAATCCCTGCAGGGTGTGCTGAGCTCGGCCACTGGGAGCTTTAGATGCTCTCTGCGCGGAGAAATCCCGCCTGGCTGTTCCGCAGTGGCTCACCTCGGCTTGCTGTAGCAGTCCCGTGAATTCGCCGGTGCCGCCGGCAGTATGGCGCTGCTGCCGCGTCTGTTGTGGCCTTGGGCGTGAGGCCGGTGTATCTCCTCTGTGGCTCTGTTCTCAGTCCGCTTTCTCTCTGGAGCCTGGTGATTTTATGTTTCACTGGTGATGGTGTTTTCTGGCTATGAAAGGCACTGATTTTGTGGTAATGGAGATTTGTTATTAGCGGGGCTCTTAAGCCCCGCTTTTCTCGGTCGCCATCTTCCCGGAAGTCCATCCTAGCATTTTAAATGCTCTGTTAATTCTGTTCGCCTCCCTTCGCTCGTCTGTCCATGATGACGTTCTTGAATGCAGGGAAATTGCCCAATTTGCTTGGCACCTTCTGGTACATTGCTGGTAGAGAGCGCTTGCTCAATCGGTGTTAACCAAATGAATTAGACTTAGAAAGGCTGGGCAGCTTGTCTAAAGTTACAGGTTCCTGAGTGGTAAGTGGCCAGATGTGTCAGGGTCCAAAGCCAATGCCCTTTCCTGCCAACACTCAGTCACTGAAACCTCCGTGTTTAAATCCCCAGCTGCCTCATTCTTAGTGTTTCTGGAACCTTCTGCCCCCTGGAGGAGAGAGAGAGAGGGAGAGGGAGAGGGAGGGAGGGAGGGAGAGCGAGCGCCAGCGAGAGCGCGAGAGAGCAGGCAGGGCCTCTGCCCACTTCCTGCTGCCTTTACCTTTGGCCTGTTAGTGTTTCCCTCTTCTCCAGCAGGTAGGAGGGCCAGGGCTCTGCTCTGCCTCTGTCCCCAGGTGTCCCTGCTCTCACACTTGACCCAGCTTCTTAATGACTTTAGATCAACATTCCTTTTTTCTTTCCAGTATAAGTACTTCTCCTATCACCAGATCCACACCATGAATATTAAATATGACATATCTTTTCTGCATTTAAAAAACCCATTTCCTGTCTTGAGCCTTGTGTTTGTTTTGCTTCCCTTCTCATTTCCCTTCTCTGTAAACTTTAGGAAGACTTGTCTGAACTTTCTCCATCCTCACTTTTCACCTGCTCTTTGGTCCATTTTTCACTCTGTATTCTGTTCCCATTCCTTTTCCAGAATATTCTTTCTAAAGCCACCAGCTCCTTCCTGATGTCAAAGCATAGTGACCATTTTGTGTATGCGTGTGGTACTGGGGAATAGAACCCAGGGATGTTCTATCTCTGGACTCCACCCCTAGTCCTATTTTATTTTATTTTGAAACAGGATCTCACTAGTTGAGAGTCTCACTAAGTTGCTGAGGCTGGCCGCGAACCTGTGATCCTTCTGTCTCAGCTTGCCAAGAAGAGGGATGACAGGTATACACCAAAACGCTCGGCTCATAGTGACCATTTTGATCTCTTGGTGCTTGGCTTTTAACAGAATTTTCACTATCGGTCACCCCGTTATCCTTGAAACACTTTCATTTCTTGACTTGCTTGCTCACAGACCTACTCCTGCCTCCCCATTTGCTCATCCCAGCCACTTTGTTGGATGGAAACTGCTGCCCTGTCGCTTCCTAGGGAATCTTCGTTTACACTGGCACCTTACTGTACCTTCTGAGCACCGGGCTCCCATGTGACATCCTCATCTCATACCCAGTCCCTGAGATGCTGGAAGCCAACATTTCCAGGATTGGTACCATGCTCTTCCTCTCTATGCCTCACCTGGTCTTGCTGTCTGGTTAGGTACCACCTTTCCCAGATGTGTAAGTCAGAGTGATTCCTTCTCCATCCTCCCCTTCCCTTCCTGGTCCCTTGTCTCGTGTGCTCTGACCACAGTAATTACACTAACCTCCTTCTATTCCCCCCATTGTGGCATATTCTTGTCCAGTTGAAGTCTTCATGCTAATTCCTCTCGGTTTGGAATGTGTATTATCTTCCCTGTTAAACCGCCCCTCCCTTGATTGGCCACACTTCTCAAGATTCCAATCAAATGCCATTTATTTATTAGTTCTGGAAGAACTCTTTCTCCTGTTACACTCTTGACTCACTGAGAGCACAGAGTCTAGTACTGTCCTGGTCAGTGTTTACCAGCTGCTTCTATTGCAAAAGATGGTTTGCAAGGTGAGCCGATTTCTGTGGTGTAAAATCTGCTGTGTCTGCTCAAGGACCATCAAAGATTTGCCACTGAGCATGGATTTGGGAAGCCAGAGGTAGGGGTGGCTCTCGGGAGCTTCTCAACTCACTTGAGCACATGCCTCGGGCAGACGGCTACATTCTCAGCTCGCCGGGCAGTGCTCGGCACTTTGCAGGGACCCAGAGTCTGTTAGTAGGAGGGATAAACACAGTGTTCTTATTCCACTCAGAAATGTGGTGAGAAAATGTGGAGATTTCAGAAAAAAATGACCTAAAATTTTTCATTTTAGATTTGGACCTGGCCTTGGAATTTATTATATCCAGTCCCTTCATTGTCTCTGTTAGAATTGGGATTCTGGAAATAGAACCTTTTGTAGTCACACACCTTGCTGGTAAGAGGGATCAAATGAAAATAGTCATCTCTTCTCTGAGTGTGGTGGAGCTCGCTTCTAATCTCAGTACTTGGGAGGCTGAGACTGAAGGATTGCAGGTTCGAGGACAGCCTCAGCAACTTGGCAAGGCCCTTCCCAAATTAGTGAGATCCTTTTTCAAAACAAAAAATATAAAATAGAGCTGAGAGTGTAGCTTAGAGATAGAATGCCCCTGAATTCAATCTCTATCCCTTCCCAAATATATACCTCTTGATTACCATGCAAGATTCTTTTCACACTCTGGCAATCTGTTATTTTCCCCCTCCCCTGCAAAAAAAAAATAATTTCTGTTATGCTAGCTAGCAATTTAGTGTTTGGTTTGAATTATTTGATGGTAAAATATTTGAACATCTAAATAAATCTGCTTTAAAACAGATTAAAAACGTTCCTTCCCTTCTCATCTCTCTCTTCTTAACCTCAATTTTTTCAGGTCATTCTTCCATGTGTTGACCCTCTGGCCACCTTTGATACTTTTCTGGTCTAGTTCGGCTCCTTCTGCTTCTGTGCAGTACTCAGGGTCAGACTGGTGGCTCTGCTGACAGTGCTGGCCGCTCAGGTCTGAGGCTCAGCAAGGAGGGCTCGCTGCCTTGTTTCTGGCCCATGTGGTCATCTCCAGTGGTCCAGTGTAGCTTGTTTTTGTAGGGTATTGGTGGAGTATGGAGGGAGTATAGAAGCTGAAAGGTGCTGGGAACTGAATTGCCATATTGGTGCCTCTGCCATATTTTATCCACCGAAACAAGTCATTCATAAGGTGGGGAAATAGATCCCACCTATCAACAACAGACCTGCAAAGTTATGTTGCAAAGAGGAATGCAGTCACAGAGAGGAATAATTTTGACAAGGCTCACCATCAAATACAGAAACAGATTTCCCCCTCAGATCCATAGAAAATTCTAATAGTGCAGTGTTTCCATGAGGCAGAGCTGATCAGCAGCGTCTTCATCTTCCAGAGATATGGAGACAGTGTGATACCCTGATCCCAGAAGCTGTGTTAATTGTGTACATAAAGCACTTACACCATTATAGCCTGGAGGTCCTCAATTAAAAGATCTCCGGGCGTGCTGGTGCTTGCCTATAATTCCAGTATTTGGGAGGCAGAGACAGGAAGATTGCAGGTTCAAGTCCGGCCTTGGCAACTTATTGAGACCCTGTCATGGTCTCAAAATAAAAAATAAATAGGGCTGGGCGTCTATATCAGAGGTAGAATATATCTGAGTTTAATCTCCAGCACCAAAAAAATTCAGGTAGCATCCTCCTAGCAGAAGCTGCGAAAACTAGAGTATATTTCAAAATCTACTGAGGAATGAGGTGGGTGGGGCAACCAAGACAAGAGAAGGGAGTCTGTTTTAGGATACTAGTTTGTTGTTGCATTAGTCAGCTTTCTGTCACTGTAACAAATACCTGAGACAATCAACTTATAAAGCAAGAAGGTTTACTTTGGTTCTTAGTTTGGGAGGCTCCAGTCTATGACCAGGTAGGCACCTGGTGGGGTTACCATCTGGCAATGGTGGGGACATGTGTCTGAGCAAGACTACGAACCTCATGGCTGGAAAGCAACAGAGATAGAGAGGAAGGGCCTGGGTTCCCGCCTTCCCCTTCGAAGGCACACCCCCAAGGTCCCACCTCCTGAAGTTTCCACTGCTTTCCAAAAACACCAAGCCCCTGGGGGATATTAAAGGCCCCAAATGTAGAAGTTGTCATCAATCTATCACTTCGTGTTGGTGGCCTTTTTCTTTTTTAATAATTTTAAACTGATTTTCTGGTACTTAACACAGTCTTGTTTTTTCTTTTAATTCTATGTTAGGACTGTGGAAATAGTTCAAAATGTGTAAGAGCACGGTGAATGTGGGAATGAAACCCCAGGATTCTCCACCATTAAAAAAAAATGATTGTGGGGAGTTTTCCGCAGCAGAGAGATGAGAATCGTTCCAGTCCTCCCTCTTCTTCTAGCCTGGGTCCACATCCTGCATTTTTTCAGGGATGAGAAGCACATGAGTGGATCTGAGGCAGAGTTCAGTAGGTTTTGTCAATGAAGCATGAGAAGGGATCAGTCCTTACTCTGAGCTCATCTTTTTTTAAGCTGAGTGTGCCCCGGGAAGATGCAGGCATCAGCGTATTTATATCTCACTGAGCCAACAGGGCATGCAGCGAAAGGAAGGAAGGCCGTTAGCTAGTGAATGTGTATTGGGTGGGGAGCCACTGAGGTTGAAAGTGCAGCTGATTGCCATCTCTTCTCTTTGTGCTGTGCAGAATTAGTTCATGACCTCCATAATTGTTCTTTAAGTAAGATCATAAACTCTGAAATCCCACTCCCTGGGTTCAAATCCCGGAGAGAATCTTGTGTTTCTCAGAGGAAGGCTTTTAACTAGTCTGTACCTCAGACCCTTTTTCTGCAACACTGGAGTTACAGATAGACTTCCTAGGAGTCTTTTTTAGGCTTGAGACGACACAGCTGAAATACTCAGCAGAGTGCAAAGGTAAGTGCTCCATATCTGGGAGCTAATTTTAGTGAAAACTTGTGAAAATTTGGATATATGTCGTGTAAATCTGAACTGTGACAAGAGTCCAGGCATTTCAAGTTCATCACCTACGTCTTTTGGCCAGTGCACTGGTGCATGCCTGCAATCCCAGTACGAAGGAGGCCGAGACAAGGAAATGGCAGGTTTTAGGGCAGCCTCAGTGATATACTGAGGCTCTCAGCAACCTAGCAAGACCCTGTTTCAAAAGAAAAAGCATTTTTAAAAAAAGGGAGCTGGGGTGTAGGTTGGAAGTAGAATGATTTTTGGGACTTGATTGAAAACTCGAGACCTCAAAGGAATGCCCATATCTCAGGTTGCAGATACCCTCACAAGTTATAAATGTGCTCTGTGATTGGAAGGCTGTTGATGTTTCTGTTCAGACTCCTGGCACTTCTGGAACAGAGATCATGGAGCCTGACCAACGAGGGTGGAGGGGCATGGTTCATGTAATGCATGGCTGCCATCTCCTGACCCCCTGAACTTAGGAAGGCTGAGTAAGAGAACATAGTTTGTACCCAAAGCCCAGCCCTGGACAAGCTAGGGGAGCCTGCTTGCTGGCATGCTTCTGAAGAATTAAATTAAGTATCTTTTTAAAATAGCCTGCTTGATTTTTCTTTGTGCCTCTGACAGCTTTCAGCAAAAAATTTGCAGGCTAAAAGAATGGCATGAGGGTCTGGGTCAAGACGGCTTGAGGTAATGGATTGGAGGGATCCTGGTGTATTCCCTCTATTGGTCAAAGCCAGTGCTCCACACAGGTTCCCTGGGATCCATGTGCACCTACCCCATGTATTTTTTAGTGCCTAAAATGTGCTCTTCACTTCTGTTTCTGAGCACTCTGGCTGGAGATGCCTGCTCAGATTGGCAAATTTCTTTATCTGTTGTAAGGAAAAATAGAAAACTTCACTGACTGGGGAAAAAAAATGGCAAGTGCGTATTTTTTTCGCCTAAGATTGCTAACCCTAAAGTGTCTGCAGTGTTTACACTTTAGGTGTAAACCCTAAAGCGTTTACAAAATGCACACTGAACTCTATTTACAAACAGGTCAAATGAAGGCAGCTCTTGGAAGTGCAACTTTGGAGTAAATCATTTTTATTCAAAATGTGAGAAATATTGGGGCAGGAAATCATCTGTAGGTTTATTTTAAATATTATATAATTTTTTAGATTTGAAAGTTCAGGTGCAAAAGGGAGCATCATTGCTTAGAATTTGTTAGGAAAAGATATAAAAAGTCAGGAGGAAATAGGCCAATAAATGGGAATTATTTCATTTGTTTTTTATAACATGCTATATTAAAAGGGTACACTTAGTGATCTTTAATCTCTGGCTTTATGTAAACCTAAAAACCACAAATAGAAAAGAGTGCTAATAAAAAAAAGGGAGGTTATGACTTTGTTGGGTTGAACTACATGAAAATGCCATGATTATAGGTCAAAAAATGGTCAAGCATGAGCAATTTCATATAGTCCCATTCTGTGGTCATTCTGAAAGAACAACACTGTCGCTTTTGCTAAATGGACCATGTAACAATAACAGTTTAGGACCTGACATTGGTGTGGCAAACAGAAATTCACTTATGTATTGTTAATGGCTGTGCTTTTACACTAAAACACCAGTGTATGGTGCAACATTTATAAACATCAGATAATATGTTACTTTCAAGAATCTGTACTGGCTTCTCATGTTTATACACATTTTTTTTTTGTGTGTGTGTATGGGTCTGGGGATGGAACCCAGGGGCATTCGACCTCCGAGCTACACCCCCTGCCCTAATTTTTATTCTTTATTTTGAAACCGGGTCTCACTGAATTGCAGAGGGCCTCACTAAGTAGCTGAGGCTGTCCGCGAACCGTGATCCTCCTGTCTCAGCCTCTCGAATGCTGGGATTACAAGTGTGCGCCACCACGCCCAGCTGTGTTTATTATACACATTGAAGGAGTGAAAATATAACTTTTACTTAAAGGTCAGCTTCTAATTGGAGGTTGAGACAATAAACTTCAAATTAAGTTTTTTATGTATTTATTATTCTGTTTACTTACAAGTTCTCCATGTAGGAGAGAAACTGATTTAGATTTTCTTTTGCAGAATAGGGTGGTAGTTGAAAGTATAGACTCTGATACGATCTGCTTGTGTTTTAATCTCAGTGTTATCAGTTCTGAGCTATGTGGCCTTAGGCAAGTGACCTAACCCTTCTGTACTTTAGTTTTCACATATATAAAAAGAAAATGATCAAGCCGGACATGGTGGTGCATGCTTGTAATCCCAGTACTTGGGAGGCTGAGACAGAAGAATCACAGGTTTGTAACCTGCCTGGGAAACCTAATGAAGCCCTCTGCAACATAGTTAGACCCTGTTTCAAAATAGAAGAAAATAAAATAGGGCTGGGAGTGTAGCTCGGAGGCAAAATGCCCCTGAGATCTATCCTTAGGATCTCAAAAAATAAATAAATGATAAAGAGAGAGATAGAGAGGGGATGAAAGAGAGAAAATGTTCATATTTCTTTAAAATGTCGTAGTAAGTATTATATAAACTACTTTAATATGTTTGGATCAATGCTTAATGTATATGTTTATCCATTATTTTTATTATGGTTTCCTTTATGAATCTTGTGTACATGAGCCATCTAGAGAATGACTCCTAGTCCTTTTTTCCTTTTTCTTTTTCTTTTTCTTTTTTTTTTTTTTTTGGTATTGGTATTGAACCCAGGGGCATTCTACCTTTGAGCTCCACCATTAGAAATTTTTTATTTTATTTTATTTTTTGGTTTTAAACACAGTCTCACTAAGTTGCTGAGGCTGGTCTCAAACCTGTAATCCTTCTGTCTCAGTCTCCCAAGCACTGGGATTAGAGGAGTGCGCCACCATGCCCGGCTTCCTTGTCTTTTAAAGTGAGAAATTCCTGCTTTTCCTGTTGTGCCAGCAGTTTACCTGTGGGAGCGTTTCTTTGTCAATACAAGGTGCACTCCTGCCAGGCCAGCCTTCAAGGTGGAACTTTCCCACTCAGCTGGCATTTCTCGAGGTGCCTGGTGCAGTGATCACCCTGAGTGTTGGTTTGGCTGGGAACTCTCCCACCTGCTGCTACCTTTTGTATGCTCAAGTGCAATTTCCTTTCAGGTGTGCTCTTTCCCAAGAAGCAGTTTGGCATCACCATGTAACCCGCAGTAGGGACAGGAGTAGGTAAGATGGAGCATTGTTGTGGTTATAAAAGGGAAACACGAGGGACTCTTGGGATGATACTATTCCCTGTCTCGACTCTATTGGGAGCACGAAAGATAAAGTTGTGAAGAATACACTCACACATAGAAATAAACACAAACAAGGCTTGGGAAGTCTGAACGAGAATGGATTGTACCAATGTCAATATCCTGGTTTTGATATTGTACTACTGCTTTGCAAACAGAATACCATTAGGAGAAAGGAGGTAAAGGCCACATGGGTTTCTGTGCATTCTTCTACATAATAGCACGAGAATCAATGGTTATCTCAATAAAAATGTCAGTGAAATAAAAAGGACCTCCAAAGTAGTCAAGAATCTTGGTGATATCATTGACCTCAAACCACCCTTAGACAGAACTCATAAAGTATCTCTACCAGGAGTGTTTCATGTGATATTATCACTACTGCCTTCCCAGAGATGAGCAGTGTTATGTTTACAGGTACCTGTCTGATGCTGTATCTATAAAGGGCAGCTGTTATAATCAAATTAAAATAATTTTTCATGAATGTGCAAAGGACCGGTAGATCTTTATGGGGTGTTAACATATTAGGGAAACAATGATGTTAGTTCAGATATGATTACTTTGGGGGAGAGAATTTGGGACAAGCTGGCTTTATTACTGCTTGCTCCTACTCTAGGTTTCTGCTTCGTTCTAGTTATACCAGGGCAGAAATCAGAAACTTGAACCTCTACTTAGGAAAAATGTGATGCAGTGTCCAAGTATTATTATTATTCCTGATGTGATTATTACTACTACCATATTTGGTCTGTGATAGGAAGATGCATTGAGGATAAAAAATTGGATGCATATAAAAATGATACACAAATAGAGATTCCTTACGACTACAGCAGAAACTGTTTGGTTTGGCAGAATTTGAAAAAAGAGAGGTTAAGTAGTAGTTACCAAAATGAGAAATACAGAGATGTGGGTGATATGCCTTTTGAATCTGATATACATCTCATTTTAAAAGTTTGTTAATCTCCTCTTATGTTTTAAATGAGAACTTGAGGTAGCTCACAAGAATATATATATTCTTGTGTATATATGAATTTATATATACAACATATATATGAATATATATATATATATATATATATATATATATATATACACAACATATAGAGCAAAAAGTCTATTGAAATGGGATTGATTGAAATATGCACCTTGTAACCCAGAAAACTCATGCTATAAGTGAACCGTGGAAAAAAAGATATGATACTTTAAGTAAAAATCAAACTGGCATTTTGCAAAGATAATAAATTCTACCCATATTCCTACCATTATTATATTTTACCCTTCTGTGAATACATACCACATTTGATGGCCTTATATTATTGAAAAATTGAAAAATAATACTGTATACACATACCTATGCATGGATGGATCAAAAAAAGTAGAAATTTTAAAGAGGAAGTTGAGCTGGGCATGGTAGTGCATGCCTGTAATCCCAGCATTTGGAGGCTGAGACAGAAAGATCATTTTTCACAGATAGCCTTAGCTACTGCTTAGTGAGGCCCTTTGCAAGTCAGTGAGACCCTGTTTCAAAATAAAGAATAATAAGAAAAAATAGGGTTGGGGATATAGTTCGGAGGTAGAATGCCCCTGGGTTCCATCCCCAGTACCACAAAGAAAAGTAAAGAGGAAGTTGGAGCAGAGAAAAAATTACGATATGACCAAAATAAACAGATATAGAAGTGATAAAGTAATATTCTTTTTTGTCTAACTCACAAAATTCATAGAGATTTACACATGGCTCTGAGTTTCCTAGCACTCCATGCAAAGATTGCTGGTGATAATTAGAGCAAACAGAAGAGGTACTTCAGGGGTGATGGCCACCGCAGCTCCTGATATGACTGATGTTTACATCTGAGAGCGTTTTCCAGTGTGTCAGCATAAGCGGTATTTCTATGAGACACAGAAGATAAAGCATGCACAATGTTTAGTCTCAAATAATTCCGAAAATTGGATCAAAATCTTTTCACCACTAACTCTTCTAGGAGAAATAAAACCAGGTGAACCAAGCGTGCAGCAGCTCTCCAGCAACTAGTGTGGAAGATTGGTGGCCCTCATAGTTCCCTTCTCTGTAGCACACCTGTTTTAGATTTTACTTTGTAGCTCCACCCACCAAGTAGTGCAGACTAAGTCCCTCCTCCCTCTGAGTCTGGCTGGGTTGTGAATATCTTTGCTTAGTAAGAATGTGGTAGGAGTGATGAAGAGTCATATCTGATCCTAGACTTCAAGCAGCTTCTTGTGCAGAATTCTGTTTTCTGCTATAAACAGCAGGCTCTGTCCAGAGAACAATCTGGGGCATGCCTGATAGAAGATGAAGGACCTTGTGCTGCATCAAAAGCCATCCCACACCATCCCAGTCCTGCCTGACTTATGTGTTGATCACATGTGTGTGGGTGAGCCATGTTCAGTTCATCTCACCCTGGTCCAGACCAGCGGGGACATTAACCTGACTCCATATGCTCATGAGCAAAGGCAAGTCCTTTATTATAGTCACTGAGATTTTAGAGTTATTTGTTAACACAGCACTATTGTAGTCATAAATAGCTGTTACATCTGGCTTCATGTATTACAGGGAAAGTGATTGGCTGTGTAGCCTATCCAGATTCTTGTTCTTATTTTGCATTTAACTAGCTTGTGTGACTTTCATTTTAACTGCTCAGAGTGGCATCTCTAAAATGGAAAATAATCTTTTGGTCCTATTCACAAAATTGTTAAGAGAAATGAAATATTATGAATGTATTTATTAGCTGCAAAGTAGAATGAAAATTTAGGTTAATGTAACACTCTTTATAATACTATACCATAGTTAAGCTTTCTCCAGTGCCTTTGACCTGTCAGCTACTAAATAAGACAAAGAAATGAATAAACTTAGAATATTTTGATGCCACACTAGCCAGCGTGTTAACATTATCTAGGTATGGTTTTATATCCTATAATATGTTTATAAATTAACTAGAGAAGAAACTTGCTTTGTTTTTTTTTTAAATGTCTTAAAGAAGGGATTTTGAAATAAAACAAATTGACATATTTGGGTATACATCTTTTCATACTTTTATGGATATATTATAGACTCATAGTGTAGTTCATATTGGGTATACTGAGATTTTAGTTTAAGGAAGCCAAGTATAAATATCAGTCTTTGGGGATACAAGGGTGTGAGGTAGGCCTTGAAAATAAAGTTTGGCTGCTTTAACTGGGTAATTGCATGAACAAAGAGATAGTTAAGACTTTTTCTATGGACATATATTTATGCCTTTGTGTTTTGCAATTTTTGGACACCTGTATGATTCTTAAATACAGGAAAGAATTTCTAGAGGTAAGTCTTATTAGTATTCGGAATTATTACATTTGTATCTACAGAGGTGTGTGTGTTTGTGTGTGCATGTGCATGAGTGCATGTGCGTGTATAACTGGAGACTGAACACAGAGATTCTACCTCTGACCTATACCCTTAGCCCTATTTTATTTTTTATTTTGAGACCAGGTCTTGAAAGGTCGCTGAGAGTCTCACTAAATTGCTGAGGCTGGCTTTGAACCTGTAATCCTCCCGTCTCCAAGTACTGGGATTAAAGGTCAGCTCAGAGCTAAAATTTGGCTCTTGATACTATTAAGTATCTTATTATTACAATTACAAAAATATGATTTTTTAATTTTTATCTTTTCAAAAAGGAAGGAAAAGTTTTCTTGGCTTGGCTATAAATTGCATTGTTTTCCTAGACCATCTTGAAAATTATAAATATTTCTTATTTTTAATTAATTGCCCTTAAAATGATGATATGTAACTATAATAAGATCTGAAGTGATAAAAAAAATTATAAGCTGGATGTGGTGGTGCAAGCCTATAATCCCAGTACTTGGGAGACTGAGACTGGAGAATGTAGGTTTGAAGCCAGCATCAGCAACTTATTAAGACCCTGTTTCAAAAACAGAAAATATAATAGGTCTGGGGTTGTAGCTCAGAAGGCTTGGAGGGAGAATGCTCCTGGGCTTAAACTCTAGTACAAAAAAAATAAGAAGAAATAATAAATGAATAAAATAGAACTTACTACAGAAACCTTTACCCAGAAGCATACCCTATTCCTTTTTTTTTTTTTTTTTTTTTTGCAGTACTGGGTATGGAACCCAGAAGCATTCTACCTCCGAGGCACACCCCCAGCCCTGTTATTTATTTATTTTTTGTTTTGAAACAGGATCTCACTAGGTTGTGGAGGGTCTCATCAAGTAGCTGAGGCTGGCTACGATCTTCCTGTCTTAGTCTCTAAAGTACTGTGATTACACGGGTGCACACCAACAACTGAAGCATTGATGTAAGGTCATTTAATTAATATTTTTTAGATTTAACTTTCCTTGAATTAAGCATAAAAAACTTGTATTTATGGTTAAATTCCGGACACTGGTTTTACTCTAGGATAACTTGGTCTAAAGCATCCCTCTAAAATTAGAGATAAAATGGTCATGAAGAACTTGAAGCTTGGTTCATTATTCATATTACTAAAATTTTCCCCATACCCATATGTAATTTTATATAAAGTAGATTTTATAGGCTTCTTTTTCCTTTTACCCTCTCAGCCCATAAATTTACTTGTTATAGTGTTATTTTTATATTTTTAAGTTTCTGCCATGCCATGATGTTCTTTGATAATAATTTTTGAAATGGTTTAAAATGAATTCTGTCTGCAATCCAGCAATCTAATTAAAATGGAAACTGCAAGCTGGGCATGGTGGTGCACACTTAGAATCCCTGCGTTTGAGGGGGCTGAGACAGGAGGATCGCACAGGTTCGAAGCCAGCCTCAGCTACTTAGTGAGGCTCTCAGCCACTTAGTGAGACCCTGTTTCCAAAAAATATATAAAATAGGTCTGGGAGTATAGCCCGGAGGTAGAAAGCCCCTGGGTTCCACCCTCAGTAACACACACACACACACACACACACACACACACACACACACACACACAGGAAACTGCAGAAAGTCCTTAGATATAAAAAGGGAAAACCCAGACCAATTCTTAACAGTACAAATGCAGATTATAGTCATATTGTTGATGGTCTAAAAGTTTGACCACAGCTTCCAGTGGGAGAGTCTGGGGAGGTTTATCATGCCTCGCTAGGGAAAGCGCAGTTCGTCCATTATGACTGAGGGCAATGTTGAACCTACCAGAACCATACATACCCTTAGCTTTCTGCCCATCAGTTCTGGTCTTGTTTATCTTTTTTTATGTGCCTGTGTTAAATGACATGCGTACAAGCCGAATCATTTCAGCACTGCTTATACAATCCTAACTTAGAAATAACACAAGCGCTCATCAGAGAGAGTTGGTTGAATAAATTATAGACTGTTCATGTGGTAAAAAATTTGCTGCTAAGGGGGACCAAAGGGAAGGGACCACAAAGGGAGAAAGGAGAGCTCTTCTTATTGATGTTGAAAGACCTCTACTAATACACCTGTTGACCAATAAGATATTCATGCTCAGAAATGAGAAGTAATGGGGATTAATATGAAGATATCTGTTTGTATTTGCACAAAGGACACCTATGCATCAGGTAGATGGGGACAGGACAGAACAGGGACCCGGGTACCGTCCATTCCTTCTGTTTCGTATGTCAGTTGATTATTCCAAAAGGAAAGTTAAAACATTAAGTGAGTTCAAGTCTCAACAGCACCTCTTTGCCTCAGAATCTTCCTCATTCATGACTTCTTTAATTTGACTCACTCTTTGGTTAGCTGGATTTTGTTGCTTAGTTAATTTTAAAGGATTCATGAATACCCTGTTTTCTAAGTTTCTACAGGAATGAAAATATCTATCACAATTTTTCTCACTTGAAAACCTTTAAAGCTTTTGGTTCTTGTTTCTACCTTAAAATTATGTTAGCATTCCATTATTTTTTAGAATCAGATTTTAGCATTTTCGCCAAAGTAGAGTTTTGGTTTTTGCTTTTTTTTCCCTCTGCCTTGCTTTTTTGTTGTTGTTGGTGATTTTTTTTTTAGGTGAAGAAGTTCACAATAAATGGCTTATGCTCTCTATTTCTAACCTTTTAGGGAATCTTTTAACATTGTATTATCATGTTGGTGTTAGTTTTATCTCAGACTTTGCACTACAGGATATATTCAGAGACCTTCTGATTTTTGCAGTACTAGGGATTTAATACAGGGGTATTCTACCTCTGAGCTATACCCCCAGCCCTATTTTTTATTCCTTAGTTTTTTTTTTTTTTACAAATTTTTTATTGAACATATTTGGTTTACATTTAAACTATGCTTGGTGCCCTCTCCCCTCCGCCCCCATTTTCCCTTCACCCCTCCCACCAATGATTTTCCAGGGTAACCATGCTACATTCATAATTTTACACATATTCAGATGTAGACCCTCATAAACACGTTCAGCATTCCTCCTCTCCTATCCTTCCATTCAAACTTTCCTGGTATTTCCCCTCCATTTTCTGGAGTCCCACTAGTATCCTCTGTGTTCCCTAGTTTGGGCATATTAGAGGAAACATATGTATCTTTTCCTTCTGTGCTTCGCTGATCTCACTTAACATAATGCTCTCCAGGACTTTCCATCTTCTTGCAAATGATATGATTTTGTTATTCTTTATAGCTGAATAGAATTCCATCGTGTGTATTTCCCAAAGTTTTGCAATCCATTCATCAGTTGATGGAGGCCTGGGTTGGTTCCATATGTTGGCTATTACGAATTGTGCTGCTATGAACATAGGTATGCGTAAGTTGCTGTAGTTCTCTGTATTCAACCCCTTTGGAAAAATACCCAGGAGTGGTAAAGCTGGATCGTTTGGTGGATCTATTCCCAGTTTTCTAAGGAATCTCCACACAGATCTCCATAGTGGCTGAACTACTTTGCATTCCCACCAACAGTGTAAAAGAGTTCCTCTTTCCCTACATCCTTGCCAGCATTTGTTGTTATTTGATTTCTTTATGTGTGCCACTCTGACTGGGGTTAGATGGAATCTCAGTGTAGTTTTGATTTGCATCTCCCTGATGGCCAATGATGTAGAACATCTTTTCATGTATCTATTGGCCCTTTGTATCTCTTCTTTTGTGAAGTGTCTATTCAGTTCATTTGCCCATTTCTTGATTGGGTTGTTTTGCTAGTGTAGATTCTTTTGAGCTCTTTGTATATTCTGGATATTAGCCCCCTATTAGAGTGGTGGCTGATAAAAATCTTTTCCCATTCTGTAGGCTTCCTCTTTAGGTTTTTGATGGTTTCTTTTGATGAGAGGAAACTTTTTAGTTTGATGCTATCCACTTGTTAATTCTTGCTTTAATTTCCTGAGCTTTGGAGGTTTTGTTGAGAAAGTTACTGCCTGTGCCAATATGTCGTAGTGTTGAGCCTATGCCCTCCTCTAATAACTTCACAGTCTCCGGTCTAATTTCTAAGTCTTTGATCCATCTCGAGTTGATTTCTGTGCATGGTGAGATGTAGGGGTTTAGTTCCATCTTTCTACAAATAGATAGCCAGTTCTCCCAGCACCATTTGTTGAAAAGGATGTCTTTTCTCCAGCATATGAGTTTGGCCCCTTTGTCAAAGATTAACTGACTAAAGATGTGTGGATTTGTTTCTGTATCTTCTGTTCTAATCCACTGGTCAGTATATCTGTTATTGTGCCAGTACCATGCTGATTTTACTACTATTGTTCTATAGTATAATTTGAAGTCTGGGATTGTGATGCCTCCTGCATGTGTCTTATTGCTGAGAATTGCTTTGGCTATTCTGGGTCTTTTCTTTCTCCATATAAAGTTCATGATTGATTTTTCTAAGTCTATGAAGAATGTCGCTGGTATTTTAATTGGAATCGCATTGCTATTCCTTCTTTTGAAACAGGGTCTTACTAAGTGGCAGAGGGCCTCCCTAAGCAGCTAAGGCTGCCCCAAAATTGCAATCATCGTGTCTCAGCCTCCCAAGTACTAGGATTGCAAGGGTACACCACTATGCCCAGCTTCAGAGAGACATTTTAATTTTTTAGTGATTTAACTAAAACTTTTCTCTATGAAATTACATATTCTCCATGAGTACATAAGCTAAATATAAGAATAATCTAACATTTTGTCTTGTTTTAGTGGCAATGTACCATAAAATTGATGTTAGTTTTCTAAGCTCTTTATCTTTTGAATTATAAGAGTGCTTTTAAACAAGGAAGTAGGGTATTTTTAGTATCTTTATTCTATATTGGCTGTGATATAAATCTTGTAGATAAAATTTTCTATTTGCAGAAGGTACAGAATGTTTCGTAAACCTTCTGTGAGTTTGCCTTCATGATGCTAAAACATCCTGAATGAGACAGCAAGGGAAGAGACACCATCCAGTTTCTCTGTGAGTCTGTGATTGTCCAGATCCTCCAAGCAGCAGGAGTCAAGATAGAATTATATGTGCAAAGATTTTGCTGGGGGGAAAATCTCTCTGTGCATAAAAAAGAGGGAATCTGGGGCTGTACCTCAATGGTAGAGGGCTCATCTGTCATATATGAGGATTTGAGTTCAATCTTTAGCACTGAAGAAATTATATATATACATACACTAGGAGAGCTCTCAGACTGTGATGTAAGTTGGACCTCAGTGAAGGAGAGAGTGAGAGGACGCTGTTTGGAAGCCTCCTTTACAGGGTTCCTTGACAGTGCCACTTCCCAAGGCTAATACCAAATTTTTGTTTGCCTGTGTATGTTTGTTCTTGAAGGATCTTGGACTGCCACCTCTCCTCAGCCCTTAGTACCAATTGCTCTCTTGTCTGTCTTGCTAAAATTTGCAACCCTGTAGAACCTTCAATCTCAGTACTTCACCATGAACTTGATTCTTTAACCCTCCCAGACTGTCACTGTTTAAAGTGTCTTGGTTCACCATATCCTCCTCCTCCTTCTTCCAGTGTTCCACACCCTATAGTCATCTGTACCTCTTCTTCCCTATGACCTCACACATTTAACCACGTGCCACGTCCTCTAGGTGAATTGCGAATTCTGGACTTTGGCTCCTCCTCCCTTTTTATATTGTGAGGATACTTATTTGATTCAAAGTTTTTCCTTTATAATTATATAGGTTAGGATGCAGCCTGCCCCTCTAAGTTCATTTTTTTTTACTTCCTAAGGGTCGTGATTGGCAGGGTCTCACTACTACCTACTGTTCTCATTTTTGGTCTCACTTCTCCAGAGTTCTTTGGCATTTATGGTCATTAAAAAAGTCAAAGTCAAGCCAGGCATGGTGGAGCATGCTTATAATCCCAGTATTTGGGAAGCTGAGACAGGAGGATCTTAGGCTTGAGACCGGCTCCAGCTATTTAGTGAGGCCCTCCACAATTTAGAGAAACCCTGTTTCAAAGTAAAGAATAAAAAATAGGGCTGGGGGTGTCACTTGGAGGTAGAAGGCTCCTGGGTTTGAATCCCTGTACCACAAAAAAAAAAAGAAAAAAGAAAAGTCTAAAGTGGAGGCTGCAGATAGGGTGATGGCTGTTTCTCTACCTGTGTATAATAACATACAGTTATTCTAGATGATAAATTGTTATTACAGTAAACTTCAGACTTCAGAGCCAGCAGGGCCTCCTCTCCATAGAGCAATATAGAAAGACTTACAAATAAATAATTAAACCAGTAAACATGTAGAACTATATATTTTGTGGGTGATGATGTTGATGACAGTGTATGTGTGTACCTATATACATATATATATGGTAAAGTCGGATATGATAAAAAGTTACATAGGTGATTATAACTCAATCAGTTCTTTGTGTAGCCCACAACCACAGAATCTCTGTGGCATAGATCATTGATCCTTCTTGGCTGTTGGTTGTCCATGGCTTGGCTGGAGTTTGTCTGACATAGGCTTGGTTCGTATGGACTTCATTTCAGGCTGTGTTAGGTCTTTTCTGCTGTAGTCTCTGGGTGTGGACTAGCCTCTGGCTCCCAATATGTGTGGGGTGCCAGAGTTATGGGTCCTTAGCTGTTTGGAGAAGCTCTCATCTTGGATGGCAGAAGTGCAAGAAAATAGATCAACTGCGGAAGAACATTTGAGGTCTCTGTGTATGTCTGGTTCCCTAATGTTTCTTTGGCCAAATCAGGTTCCATGGCCGAAGCCCAACTTCAAAGGATCTGGTAGGAGGAACCACAGAAGTAGACACAGGGAAGAGAGAAGTATTGGGAATGATAATGTAGCCCAACACAATAATGATTGCTTTGCTCCTCCTCCTCCTCCTCCTCCTCCTCCTCCTCCTCCTCCTCCTCCTCCTCCTCTTCCTCCTCTTTCTTCTTCTTCTTCTTCTTTTTTTTTTTTTTTTTGGTGGTACTGGGGTTCCTGGAAGCCCTTCTACCTCCGGGCTATACTCCCAGACCTATTTTATATTTTTGAAACAGGGTCTCTTACGCCAGCGTGTCTGGCTTCCAACCTGTGCGATCCTCCTGTCTCCGCCTCCCAAGCGCGGGGATTACAAGCATGCGCCACCACGCCCAGCTAACGATTGCTTTTCATAAAGGAAAATAATCATAAAAGCTCTTGGGCTCTGTTGTTATGCATATGCCTGTCATGCTGTATATTTAGTTTTATATGGGAAGGGAGATGATTTTCTTGTTTACATTAAATCAGAAAATATGTAGTGTGAATTTCTAGAAAAAGGGAAATTGATGGCATTAATACATTCAAGTACTCCAAGAGTGGCTACTAATTAAACAATTTTCACAAGTTTTTCAGAAACTTCCTGCAGATGGTGGATTTTCATTCACACTTGTAATCTCTGACCCATTGAGAGAGTGAAGTCAGCCAGGTGAGCTGACACATGCTTATAATCACAGCTACTCAACACTGAGGCAGGATTGCAAGTTTCAGGTCAGCTTGGGCAACTTAGCAAGATGCTGTCTCAAAATCAAAAACAAAAAGTGCTAGGAATCCTGCTCAGGAAGAGAATGCTTGCCTAGCAAGCATGAGACCCTGAGTTCATTCTCCACTACAAAAAAAGAAAGAAAGGAAGAAAGGGAAGAAGAGAGGGAAGGAGGGAGGGAGGGAGGGAGGGAGGAAGGGAGGGAGGGAGGGAGGGAGGGAGGGAGGGAGGGAGGGAGGAAAACAGAGTGAAGTGTGTTGTGATGTTTTTCTCTTTCAAACTTTGTCTTAACCAACCATATTACTGTACTATATGCTGAGAAATGTAGTCAAACATTAACACACATGCATTGAATATATTAAGAAATAGAATCCCAGAACAGAAACTTAAAATCCATAACATATCGTTGACTACTGCAATTAGTATATAATTGGTGACAGTGTGATTTGACTGTTCATTCAAATAGTTTGTGTTTCATAGAAGAATTTTGTGAAATAAACACTTTAGAAATTAAAATGAATCGCCGGGCGTGGTGGCGCACGCTTGTAATCCCCGCGCTTGGGAGGCTGAGACAGGAGGATCGCACGGGTTCGAAGCCAGCCTCAGCTACTTAGTGAGGCTCTCAGCAACTTAGTGAGACCCTGTTTCCAAATAAAATATAAAAAAGGTCTGAGAGTATAGCCCGGAGGTAGAAAGCCTCTGGGTTCCACCACTAGTACCACCAAAAAAAAAAAAAAAAAAAAAAAAGAAAAGAAATTAAAATGAGAAGTGAGGTAAATAGTTGTAATAGTTAGAATGAATGTTGCCTGTGTGTTTGACTTTTTTTGTAGTCTACATATAAGTGAGACTGTGAGATTTTGGTTCTTGGCTTATTTCACTTATAATGGCTTCCAGGTGTAGTATTCAGGATTTTTGCTAAATGAGATTATAGATATTTCTTTGCCACAGGGGGAAAACTGAGCAACTGTGAGGTGATTATCATGTTAATGTGTTTCACCATGGTAACCATTTTGTTATATATGAATCTCATAGCACCATGTTTTTAAAGATATCCTTAGAATATGTTTATCTCCAAGATTTATTTGATGAATAAAACATATGCATTAACATTTATTTTAAAATGTAAACTAAACAAACATGATGCATGTTTTATTTGTAAATATTGGGAAGGATTTTACTTGTACATGTAGACACAGGACATTTCCATTTGAACTTTATATAGAAGCAAAGAAATTACACAAGGAAAATGAGACTTCTTCCCTTTTTACAACCAAGATGTTGGCAGGCCCAGTATTACCCAGTCATAGGAGACTCAAGCATATATGGTTAAAAGTATTAGAATTGTCTACTAAGTCGTGAAACTTATCAAAACTGCAACATATTTATCATCTGTATATTGAGAAATGTGGATCTGACAATCCCCTTTACTTTTTAGTCTCCCAAATCTTATTCAACTATTGTTCCTGGAGAGATTTATCCGAGAAATTTAGCTGCTCTGGCTTGGGAGAATTTAAGAACTGTCAGCTTCCCTCCTCTTTTCTGCTTGTCACTTGCAGCATCTCTTAGGTACCTCAACACAAAGGGAATATTCCTGCAGGAAAGAAGTGGGGCGTGTGAGGAAGAGAAGGGGAAAGAAGAGTGTAGTGTTGGCAGAATCTTCAAGATACAAGGTCATGATATGAAACTAGGTAGCATCTGTCTAGCATGTCTCAAATCGGTGATGGGCATGCGGCTTCACTGGGGTGTTTTTCTTCGTAGACTAATTCATATAAACAAGTCTTAAGGAAGGAAAAATTCAAATAAGATTATATACATATATGAAGGGTTCACTACCAATTCCACTAACATGTATGGGGAGGGAGGAAGGGATTGTGAGTGGGATGTGGAAGCAAATATACTATGTGCTGTGTTAACATATTTATGTATCACTCTGAAACTCATTATGATGTATAGTTACAATGCAATGAAAGTTCTGGCGGAACTTTCAATCTCTAGAAAACTAAATTTAGATGGCATCTGACCAATACACTGCTGTGTGTTCCTGAAGTATGCTCCGAGTCCCCCATTTGGTCCATTGTATACATCCCTAATGCTCTTTTTGTGAAGCCTGGTTAATCTTTAAACTGGACAGAGTGTATGAACTACCTGAAATTCTGATAAGTAGTTTCTTGATATCTCTTTTATACTTGCTGTTAAAAAGTACTTAGGTTAATGTTATTTTTTGCTCGATTATTTGAAACTGTTAAGCCCAGTTATTATGAAATATCACAACGGTGATTTGAAAGTTTGAAATACCTTAACCTTCCCCACCAGGGACAAGTTATGTTTTGTTATTAGTGAGCTGGACATCCGCATAAAACTTTGTATTTATCACAACAACATGAAGATTTCAGACAATTCTTTTGGCAGTCAGGTCTCAGATCAGCTGGCTGCTGTGTTTACAGCAAAACAAGCTGGATGTTGAGATGTCTCCAGTCCTCTTAAGTACATAAAGGTTCGATGGCCGTCTATCTCCAGAGCCCAGTCTCTTGCTGGTGTAAGTCAGGTATTTAAGGGCGAGTGAGTATTAACTCCGGTGGGTCGCCAGGGAATCACTTAATAAGTAACCAGAAGCCTGGAGACAACTGTGTATTTCTCCAACTGCCCTGATTTTGTTACTGGTGCAGTTCACTGAAGGTCACTCGTGTGGTTTCAAATATTTGATGTCCTTTCCTAAGTGAGGGAGCTGGGTACAGTGAAGAAGCTGGCTGACTTGTTGTTTGTAGTTGGCCAATATGTAATCACTGATCAAGCTCATAACAATTATATTGTTCTGGCAAGAAAATGCTGATCAACAGAGGTAGTAGGAGACAGAATAAATCTGACTTAGGATAAAATGTCATCAGGTAAGAGCATAATTATATACACAAGGATTTTGAGCTGAATTATTTTTTCTAAATGTTTTTGTAACTTTTAACATTGATATGATGGCAGATTTTACAAACTTTGTAAGAAAATAACACCTCCACATTCTTCACACAGATTCACTGTTTCTAATTGTTCTAGTCTGTCTCATCAGTCTATCCGCATCTAATCTCTATGATATTTTTTCCTGAACCATTTGAGATTAAGTTGCAGGTATCATACCCCTTGAGCTCTGATAATTCAGGGTATATGTTATAAGAAAGAGGATAATTTTTTTTACATAACTATAGTTCACAATTATCGAAATCAGGGAATGTAATAATCATGCATATATACCATTACTATTATCTAATTGTGGGAATGTTTTTAATAATTTCTGTTGTATAGAGAGAAACCAGAAAATGAAAGCAAATGAATATGGTTCCTAAATGTTTTTGAATTGTTACATTGGATTAGATTATTAAGTCTCAATTTTTGGCCATTAATATTTTGGATTTCTGAGTTTACATATCAAGTTCAGTAGGAATGTAAGATAAAAGGCTGCCAAGATGCATGTAAAGGAGAAATATGAACGTATTTTGTACAAGTCAGTGCAATAGTGGAGAATGAAAATAAGGCATACCCTTCAGAATCTGAACTTTAAAAAATGTCATCCACTTTCTGAGATTTCTAATGGGCCATTATTGTAGCAATAATTAGAAAGGCTAAATTTCCCTTCCTAAAGACGGTAGGAGGATTCCTGCTACAGTCTGTGTTTCAAGAAATTATATCAGCTGGATTTCTATTGTCCAAGAAGCCAAGTGAATGAAACTTATTCACAATGTGAACTGTAGACTGCTAAATGGGGGGAGGGATGAGAGGAACACTTAGAACAACATAAAGGTCAGGTGAACCAGTAGCATCACTTACCTGGGAAGACGGGTTAGAGATATATCAGGGGAGTCCTCCCCTAGCTCAAACTCCTGAGAATCTTGTTCTCAGAGCTGTCTTGATGCCACTGGGAGTCTATTAAAGGAGGATGCAATATCACCTGTACTCTCAGGTCAGTTATAGATGCAGGACCTGCTCATTCCTAAGCCAGTTATAGGGGCAAGACTACACTGGTGCCATTCACAAGGAATAACTACCAGCCAACCAGCAGCAGTGTAAGTTCCCAAGGATTCAGAAGATGGAGGTCGTTATCTTGGAGACAAATAGAGAGACTCTTGAGAAAGTGGAAATGGAGATATGAGGGAAGAGAAAATTCTAATAAATCATGTAAATAAAAATAAATTGCTGCAAAGAAGCAGACAGCTGCTAAGTGGTATCCAGCTACGATGGGGAAGGAGGAGCAGTGTGTGTGCTGGGGGTCTTCAGTTCGTTGCTAATTCTCATGATTAAAGGATACATGCTAGGCAAATGAGAAATGATCTCCAACATCTGCTTAGTAGAACAGGCCACACGTCGCTCGCAGATGACTTTCACATATCCATTCACATCTGAAACACTGCTTAGACATGCTCACGTACGTCGCGACGTAAGGAGGTACAGCCCAGGAATTTCTGCCTTCACGTACACAATTTATGCATGTGTAACAGGATATAACTAGAGGGTGACAAAGGACATTCAGAATGAAGAGGACTGCTAAGTTGACCCATTTTGTAGGAGAGGCCATGGGAGAGCAGGCATGTTCCTGTAGTATTGGTGGAAGTGTCAATCATTGCAACATGGAGGGCTACTTGGTGTCGTCTATCAAAATTACAGACATGTCTTTTGCCTGGAAATACAGTTTCTATAATTTATCCTACAGATTCAACTATGCGCAGTGCAATAAAAACAGAAGATTGAAACCCAAACAAATATTTGAAAATAGGAAATGGACAAATAAATCTTAGTAGATTTAGTAGATTCAGCCATGGAATACTATGCAACTGTAAAAGCAAAATTAAAAGGAGAGAAGGAGGAAGAAGAAAAGGAGGAGGGATGTGTTTTTTGTACTGATATGGAAATATCTCCTAGGGGGAAGGCAAGAATAATCTCTTTTGCATATATTTGCATTAAAGAAACTAGAAAAAGATATAAAAAACAATAAAAGTGTCTTGTAGTGGGTGGAAACTGGCAGATGGAGACTGGGTGGGTGTGAAAGTCTTCACTGGGTAAACCTTTTTAGACTTTAAAATTTTTGAGCTATGGTCATGTATTAGTTAATGAAAAAAACATGGAAAAGAAGATTGTCGTGTTCTTAGAGAAACAGCGAGAACCGCTAATTTTCACCCGAACATCGATTCTCCCAGTTGTTTTGGTTTTAAACTAGAACATTGTCTTCTAGACTTTAAGTAATATCCTGCAGCTTCTCTTACAGCTAAATGCAGCTCTAAGACCAGTGACAGATGATAAGAATTGTGTGGTACACCTTGGTAGTTTTAGAGGGTTCTGTCAGCCACATGGACCTTTCTGCTTGCTATCTTCTTCCTGAACATACAAGTTGGTGCCCAGACCTTTAGCATATATCATGGGCACAGAAGGGACCTTGATTTTGAGCAGAAAGAGATGTCAATTCCTCTGATACTGTGAAGCCACCAACCTGGATGCCTCCAGGTTTCTCTTACATGAAAGAAAAACAGCTTCTGTCCTGTGAGCACGACTCTTTATGATCTTTATGATATTGTGAAGACATTAGGATCTAATCCAGTGTTGGCTCCTTCATTGAACCATGCTTTTATTCTAAATCTGTACTTTTGCGAACTGTGTTGGACACGTCTTTTCTTTCTTTACTTCTTCCAGTCTTTGGGGTTGGTGCAGCTATGGCTTTGTGTATTGCTGGAGAATGTTGAAGTAACTGATTTTGCATTTTTTTGGTCCAAAGTGCCACAGTTGGAAAAATCCCTATGAGTACTTCCTGTTCTTTTTTCTTTTCAAGGTAGATATATAACTAAACGTATAATATTTTACAGGCAGTTAAAATTGACATACACATGTCAAAATAAATGTTTTCAGGTTCTCAATCTTGGATTTAAAGATATGGAATTACATTGCTTTCTTTTCTGGTAGTACTGAAGATAGGACCTGGGGCATTCTACTTTCAAGCTACTACCCCCAGCCACCCTCTTTTTTATTTTGTGATACTGGGGGTGGAACCTAGAGGCTTTCTAACTCCAGGCTACACTCCCAGACCTATTTTATATTTCATTTTGAAACAGGGTCTCACTAAGTTATTGAGAGCCTCACTAAGTAGCTGAGGCTGGCTTTGAACCTGTGCGATCCTCCTGTCTCAGCCTCCCAAGTATGAGGATTACAAGTGTGCGCCACCACACCCGGCTCTCCCAGCCCTTTTTTAACTTTAAAACAGGGTCTCACTAAGTTGTTGGTAGCCTTGAACTAGCCATCTTTCTCTTTATGTCTGAAATACTGGGATTACAGGCACGCACTATCATGCTCAGCTAAATTACATTGATTTTAAGAAAGGTACATGCCAGTATTAAGACCATACTTATAATTCAAGCAAAAAAAATTTGTGATGAGTAATAGTAAAAGATGATGTAAATACAAATGGAATTTATCTTTTAGATGAATGGGAATGAAGTGGTAGTGGGGTGGGCTGATGTCTTTTCAGCTCATACTTCTATTAAGGTGACCATAATAAACTCTATCTATGAAGTAAACACTTAGCTGTTTTTCCAAAAGGGTTTGGTAGTAAGAAGATATCTCATACTTTTTTTTTTTTTGGTACTGAGGATTATATTCAGGAACATTCTACCTCTGAGTTACACCCTTAGCCCAATTTTATTATTTTTATTTTGAACTAAAGTTTTTCTGAGTTGCTGAGAATCTCACTAACTTGCTGAGAATATCCTTGAATCTGTAATTCTTCTGTTTTAGTTTTCCAAGTACTGGGATGAGAGATGTATGCCACCACACCTGTGGACTAATACATTTTAATATTGGAAGGGGAATGAAATTTTCATCGGAGGTCACACAGTTACATCTGCCTTTCTTTAGATGTCTGTTTAAACTTATGTTGTTCACTGAAATGCAGTACAATAATACTGAAAAAGCATAATCTAATAGAGTGAAGAAACAAACAGGTTTGACTGGTGTTGCATAACATCGAATTTTTTTGACCTGGGATGACTTCTTTGAGGCCCCTTATACTGATTCTAATTTGCATACCCAATTTAGCAGCCTCTTTCTCAGCTTTAAGGAGAAACAATATTTCAAAAGAAGTTTTAACATCATTATTATACATTATGGAGATGGGTTTACCCACGTGTTATTAGCAGAACATCTTTTTTAGGAACGAAAAGAATAAATCATTGCCAAAAATGATGGAAAGGGGCTTAGATGATATGGCATTAATTTATCACCATGTTATTCATAATAAGGTTTTGCTACAGACTGAATGTTTCTATGTCCCCCACTCCCGCCCCATCGACTCATTAGAAGGAATCCGTAATGGAGATTGAGGAAGGTGATTAAGTTTTTGATTGAAAGGACTCCACCTTTGTGAATAGAATGCATGTTTTTAGGAAGAGACACCAGAGATCTCTGATGACTCTTCTGCTATGTGAAGACATAGCAAAAGATGGCCTTCTATGAATCAAATAGCAGCTCTCATCGGATGCCCAATCTATCATGGTGCCTTTATTTTGGACTTCTCAGCCTCCTCAAGGGTGAGACATAAACTTCCATTATTTCCAAGTCATCCATCCAATCTACTATCATTTTGTTTTAGCAGCTCAAATGGACTGAGGCTTTTCCTCCTCCTCGTTCCTCACAAGCCTATCTCTCAAACATTAATAATAGTGACTCAGTCATCGAAACCGATAACCCTCCATCCTAAGTGTGTTTTGGTCCATTCATTTATGGGTTCATCATTCAGAAGATGTTTATTGGTCATCTCCTTTGCACTAGGACCACGGTCCTACCTGGAGAGAATAATTTGTTCCTGTTGTCATAGAGCTTGGAGTAGTCTTATAATGAATGGATGCCACAACAAATCCTGCTAATTATGCACTGGGATCCATGCTATGGGAGGAAAGCATGCCATTATGGGAGAGTTCATTCCAAAGGAACCTGATCCAAGCCTGGGCTCAGTGTCCAAGCAGGAGTTCCAGGAGAGTGTGGGTCCAGGTGGGTGCACTTTATGTTCTAAATATATGAACCTGTAGAGCTCTAAAACGTGAGGGAATTTTATCTTTCCCACTTGTGGCATTTTGCAGGGTGAGACTAGTGAAGGTGAAGCTGAGAGAGCAGGAGGAAGGGAAGGGGAATTACGAGGACAGGTAGGCAGGACATGGCCATTGAAAGCCTGAAGGGTTACATCTTTACCCTGAAGCCAATGGGAAGCCATTGAAAGGTTTTGGAAAAGCGATAAGTGACTCAAGAGAGACCAGAATCACAGCAGTCAGAGTGGATGCTAGAAATTATTAGAATAAACAGTAAAATTTGAAATGGGGAGATGGGAGAAATGTCAAAAAAAAAAAACAGCATGTGTGAAAAAAATTTAGGAAAACAAAATGGATAGGAATCGATGACGGGTAGGATAAGTATATTTTGGGCATTAT
Organism: Muscardinus avellanarius; assembly: GCF_963383645.1. NCBI lineage: Eukaryota > Metazoa > Chordata > Mammalia > Rodentia > Gliridae > Muscardinus > Muscardinus avellanarius. Next base: position 10,017,426 of record NC_137805.1, on the reverse strand, counting down.
TATAACAGTGATCAGAAAATTTGTTTTTCTCAAACTTTTGTTCAGAAATAACTGGATTTATGTGTCAATTGCAACAATAGTAGTGTTCCCTGCATCCTCTTCATCTGACTTCCCCTAATGTTGCCAGATCACATGATCAATGCACATTTTAAAACCAGGAAATTTTCATGGGCATAATAGCTTAAGTACAGACCTAACTTCAAAATTATCAGTTTTTCAACTGATGTCTTTTTACATCATTTTTTCTCCTCCATAAATATTTTCCTCCCTCCTTCCCTCCCTCTTCCTGCTCATGTATCACCTCAGAAAGCAAATGTATTGACATCTTTTTTTAAATGGTGCTAGGGGTTGAACCCCGAGACTTTCTACCTCTGAGCTATACTCCTAGCCTTACTTTTTATTCTAAATTTTGAAATGGGATCTCACTAAGTTGTGGAGGGCCTCACTAAGTAGCTGAGGTTGTCCATGAACTGCAATCCTCCTGTCTCAGCCTCCCAACTTCCAAGTACTGAGATTACAAGTATGTGTGACCATGCCCAGCTGGTATCTATATATCTATATATATCTTCAAATATATATATTTGACAGTGGTTCTGTCAGTCCCCTCGGCTAATCCACTTATTTTTATATCCAATGAACTGAACAATCATCTTTGTAATTTTTCAAATATAATTACAAACTATATCATATGAGGGCAACAACTTTTAATTTTATGATGATGTGATAAACATTTCATAAAGTTCTTCAAATAGACTGTGTAAAAGAAACACATACACACACACACACACACACACACACACATACACAGAGGAACCTGCTATCTGGATAGAAACATGTTAATTTTTAGAATAGATTTAAAAATTTTTTTCTCATGTGCCTGTACATAATCATTTATAAATATTTATTATTTATCCAAAGTAATGGGTAAATATATATATATATTAATAAATTAAGTCTCTCTCCATCTCTGTCTCTGTCTCTGTCTCTGTCTCTCTCTCTCTCTCTCTCTCACACACACACACACACACACACACACACACACACACACAGTATACTTGCTTTCATAACAGGAATCTCCTCCTTGCCGATCAGTATGGTGCAGTGCCATCACCTTGAAGGCTGCAGGGTCTCTTCACACTTGCCTCACAAGCTCCCATCCTGATGAAAACTTTGCCATTGTCCAGAACTTTAAAGTGGATCTCCTTGAATGTTGATGCCCTACTTGGCCTTGATGTTTCCCCTTGGGAACCCAGTTGGAATTACTATATAAAAAATATAGATACTTGAGTCTTTGGTTGCATGCAGTTACATTGACTTCCAGAATAAAATTGTGCTGATTTTAGTTCCCACCACTAATGTATAAAAGTGCCCGTCTTCATGGAAAACAATATAAAAATATGCCATGTTGCCTCAATGGTATTTCTTTCCTTATTTTGAAATGTAATTTTTTTAGTAAATTACTCTTTCTTTTATTTCATCATTTCTTAGACATTTGGTTATATCTTACTTATGTTTTAATTAGGTTGTATGTCTTATTTTTATAGATTTTATATTTTTATTTATTTATTTATTTTTATTTTATTTTTATTTTATTTATTTATTCATTTTTTTTTTTTTTTTACAGGTATGGGGGTGGAACCCAGGGGCATTCGACCTCCGAGCTACACCCCCTGCCCTATCTTTATTCTTTATTTTGAAACCGGGTCTCACTGAGTTGCAGAGGGCCTCACTAAGTAGCTGAGGCTATCCGCGAACTGCGATCCTCCCGTCTCAGCCTCCCGAATGCTGGGATTACAAACGTGCACCAACACGCCTGGCTAGATTTTACATTTTAAAGATATGAATTACTAGTTTATTTCTGCTTTTCAACTTATCTTTTAACTTCACTTATAATATTTTAGTGCCATAGTTAAAACATAATATAACAAAGATCTTTGTCCTTACTACTTGTATTTTATTGTAATAATGAAACAAATAATGGTGCGTGATTCCTTGGGTAGATAATGCCCTATGTACTTATACACTTGATTTATTTGATCCTTATAAAAATTACTTAAGGTAGGTCCTGATGTTAGGTCCATTCTTCAGGTGAGCATTCTCAGGAACACAGAGGTTGAATGTATCACCCAAGCTCATATAGCTATTCACTGGGGAAACTGTAATTCAAAGCCAAGCAATTGCTTTAGAGTTCTGTACTTGTTGCTGTATTTTTTTCAAGAATTACAAACATTTTTATTCTGAGTATTAATATTTTTGGGGGTGATACTGGGGTTCCTGGAAGCCCTTCTACCTCTGGGCTACACTCCCAGACCTATTTTATATTTTTGAAACAGGGTCTCTTATGCCAGCGCGGCTGGCTTCGAACTTGCGCGATCCTCTTGTCTCCGCCTCCCAAGCGCGGGGATGACAAGCGTGCGCCACCACATCCGGCTCTGAGTATTAATATTTGGTCAAATAATTTACATTGCAAATTTCTTCCTCCTCTTGGAAGCCTTTCTTTTAATTTTATTTATGCCATCTATTGGTATACAGAAGGATGTCATGACCACATAATGTGGTCAAGTTTTAAATCTTTTCCTCCCTAGGTTATTATTTTTTTTAATTTATTTTTTATTTTTTGGTGGTACTGGGGTTCCTGGAAGCCCTTCTATCTCCGGGCTACACTCCCAGACCTATTTTTACATTTTTATTTGGAAACAGGGTCTCCTAAGCCAGCGCGCGCGGGCTAGCTTCGAACCTGCGCGATCCTCCTGTCTCTGCCTCCCAAGCGCGGGGATTACAAGCGTGCGCCACCACGCCCGGCATTCCCTAGGTTATTTTTTAATAGTAGGCTTTAAAAAATTTATTCTTATGTCATAAAGATAAGCTCCAATATTTTCTCCCCCAATTCTCAAGTAACCTTTTTTACATTCAGAGCATGAATTTACGTGGAATTGGTTTCTAGTTTAGTATAAAGTAGAAACTTTATTATACCTTTTTTGGTATAGAAAATATGCAGCCTCAGCAATATTTATTAATATAACCTTATTAAGGTCTTGAACTTCATATTTTATTTACTCCTATGTGCTTTTGAAATTTTATTACTATACAAAATGAAGTCATTTTATCTGTCACCTTTCCAAATTGGTTATAAATTGGTTTCAAAACCAGTAACATTGCTCAACTATCTTTTCTAAAAAGTATCTTGGATTTTTATGTGGAAAAGTGATCTATACAAAATCTATACATAATCACATATTTTTTCAAATTCTTTTACCATTTAACTTATTTTTGGTCTTTTTGAATCATCTGGATTCTGGCATAATATGTTAAAGCAGAGCTATTTGGACCTGTGCCTTTTCCCTGTTCCTGGAAAAAATGCTTCTCATGTTTTATTATTCAGCATGATACCTGTTTTAGATTTTAGAAGATATTCCTGGCCAGTGAAAGAAGTTTTCTTTTATACCCGATTTGCTAATGGCTTTTGAAAAATCATGCATAGCTGTCAGGTGACTCCTCCGCTTATGTTGAAATAAGCTTTTCTTCTCTCAGACATTAGGATAAATCTTACTTGCTCATTGATGAATCTATTTGCTAATATTTTATTTTGTTCCTATATCACAAGTGAGAAAGGCCTAGGGTAGTCTTTCATTTATTTTCCTTGTTCAATATCAAGATAATTTTATAAATAACTTGGAGGTATTTTCTTATTTGTTTAAAATAACTTGGAGATATTTTCTTATATGTTTATTAGTTATTTAATGCCTGAAGTTCCATTTCTTAATTGTTTACTTTTAATCTTTGTCTTTTCTATTATACTTATTAAGAAAAGGCCACCCCCTCATTATTATAAAAATAATCATCTCCTTTCCTCTTATATTTTTGATATTATATTTTATTTTAATCTTTAAACCTTAAATAAGTAAATAACATAGAGTTGGCTCTATATACATAATCAAGACAGGGTTACAAAATTCTTATTTTAAAACCAGAGAGAAGAAAAATATCCCAAGCTGTTTTTAGCAGAAGTCTCAAATATATCTTTCATGGTACCAGCTGGAGTTCCCAAGAAATTGCTATAGGTTTCAGGCTTAAAATAAACCCAAGTCTCTACCTCGTTCTACAATATGATCCTCTCCTTAATGCAGAAGTAAGCCTTTATCTCAAAAATATAATGAGACACGACAATTTAATTTGAGAATCTTTCCAACGCCTATCTGCTATTACACAGCCAGCATTAAGGATTTACTTTAGCAAGCAGCAGAATCCCTAAGCATACCAAAGCCAGGTATAGCTAGCCCTCCCCCCAAAACAGCAGTGTGTGAAGGCATCCACCACTGGAGCAAAACCATCTCTTTCTTTCATCGTTGCAATTGATGATGCTAGTGATAATGTGATTTAAAAAGTTAATATTGAATGAACTCAAACTACGGTTCATTTTTGTACATATGCAGAGACCTGTAAAATATAGTTTATGTGCAGCATGAATGAAAGAACATATATTTTTTTTTCCTGTGATATGTTTTATAGGTACTTCTTGATTTCTGCATATTTACTGTGGATTGAACACAAGAACATTCTGCCCCTGGTCCACACCCTAGCCTGATTTTATTTTTAATTTTGAAACAGGGCCTAAGTTGCCTAGGCTGGCTTCCAACCTGTGATCCTTCTGTCTCAGCTTCCCCAGTACTGAGATGACAGGCATGTGCCACCACATCCAGCTTTCTGCCTGTATTTAATACATATGCTAGAGTAAATGTTTCCAACAGGGGTTACCTTAGCATTCAACTTATTCCTCAGACAGTGTATTCATGAAGGGTTTAGAACTTAAGAATATCATTCTGTTCTTAAATTTACTGACTCATCTTTTTTCTCATAAATGTCAATATTATACTATTAGAATTTCATTCATTGAAGCCAGGCTTGTAATCCCTGCGCTTAGGAGGCTGAGGCAGGAGGATCGCACAGGTTCGAAGCCAGCCTCAGCTACTTAGTGAGGCTCTCAGCAACTTAGTGAGGCCCTGTTTCCAAATAAAATATAAAATAGGTCTGAGAGTATAGCCCAGAGGTAGAAAGTCCCTGGGTTCCACCCCCAGTACCACCAAAAAAAAAAAAAAGAATTTCATTCATTGAATATATTATACCTGTGCATGCATACACATGTGCTTATTCCCAAGAGTTTTTACATGTCTGTGGAAATCTATGACAGAGGTTCAGGCATTCAGATGTAGAAGATATACAGGTCTTTGTGAATTACAGAATTCTGATATCGCCTATAAGATGTCCATTAAAATTCTGCTTATTTCAATAACATATATTGAGAATGCAGTGTGTGCCGATCAGTGCATTGTGTTCTGGAATCTCACAAAGGGGCAAGTGCTTCCTAATAGAGGATGATCATCAGACAATATGATGGTTAATATTCTATCTAGGATCATATATAATGATATGGAAGGCATATCATTTATAACATATAACATTATATCATATATAACTTTTTGGAGGGCACACAGAAAAGGAAGGAGTTTGTTATGCAGAGGATTGGGGGGAAATGTGGGGAAAGAGGTAAAGAAGAATTCACAAATAAAATAAGATTTGAGCTAAGCTTTGAAAGGAGATGCATTTTATGGAGCAGGGGCCAAGGCACTGGATCATGAGGGACCCTTGCTCCTTTGAAAAGGGCAAATAAGCCGGGTGTGGTGGCACACGCTTGTAATCCCCGCGCTTGGGAGGCTGAGACAGGAGGATTGCGCAGGTTTGAAGCCAGCTGCGTGCGTACTGGCTTAGGAGACCCTGTTTCCAAATAAAAATGTAAAGATAGGTCTGGGAGTGTAGCCCGGAGGTAGAAGGGCTTCCAGGAACCCCAGTACCACCAAAAAAAAAAAAAAAAAAAAAAAAGAAAGAAAGAAAGAAAAAAAGAAAAGAAAAAGAAAAGGCTGTGGGTGGTGATTCTGGGGCAGGTGCACAAGATGAGCTCCTCCATTCTGTTTATTTTTTAATAAATGAACATGAAAGTGGCACAGAGAATCATTCAGAATATGCGGGAAGTAAAGTAGAGACCTCTGTGGAGCTGAGGATGCAGCTGAGAATCTCAACCATAGTAGTTGGAACAGGAACACGAGAGAGACGCCAGAAAGAGACAGGATTGGTGATAACTTAAATATTGGAAATTGAGAAGAAGGAAGAGGAAGAGAAGGAGGAGAAAAAGGGGAAGGGGAAGAGGAGAGGGAAAAGAGGAAGAGCAGAAGAATGAGGAGAAGATTTACAATTGTCTTCTGGAGTAACCAGGTAAAAGGTTATTATTAGATTGGAGAATTAGGATGGATACATTTCTTTTTACCTATTTATTTATTTAGTATTGAGGATTGAAACTAGGGGAGCTCTACCACTGAGCTGCACCCCCACCTCTGGCAATTTTTTTTTTTTTTTTTTAGACAAGGTCTTGCTAAGTTACCAAGATTGGCTTAAAACTTGTGATCTTCCTGTCACCGTTTCCTAAGTACTGGGTTATGGGTATGCACCAGCAGGCCTGGCTTTTTTCCTTATAATTGCCAGTGTGGTCACAAGGAGGAAGTAGTAGTGAATTTTCATTTGAACGTACCATGTTGGAGGAACCTGCAGAATTGTGTAAGTGGATATATGGATCTTCATGAGGAAATGGTAGGAGCAGGAGGTAGATCTCTCCAGGACGTGGTGATAAAGAGAAGATGAGAGAGAGAGAGAGAGAGAGAGAGAGAGAGAGAGAGAGAGAGAGAGAGAGAGAGAGAGAGAGAGAGAGAAGAGGAGAGGAGAGGAGAGGAGAGGAGAGGAGAGGAGAGGAGAGGAGAGGAGAGGAGAGGAGAAGAGAAGGGAGGAGAGGAGAGGAGAGGAGAGGAGAGGAGAGGAGAGGAGAGGAGAGGAGAGGAGAGGAGAGGAGAGGAGAGGAGAGGAGAGGAGGAAGAGAGAGAAGAAGAGAGAGAAATGCTTAAAGGGTGTAATGGGAAGATCCTGGCTCTTGATCAGTGAGATGCAGGAAGAAAATTTGGACAATATTTTCCTGAAAATTTAGGGATACACATGTCCCCCCCTAGGAGATGTTTAATGAATCCCCTAACTTCCTTGCTCTTTAGTTGGTACAACCATGAAAGGAAATTCCACACAGTCTTGCAGAATTCCCCAGTAGGATTCAGCCCCGGTCACCCACAGTGAGTTATCTTTTCCCTGTAACATCCTCTCTTCCCTCTGTCTTATTTCTTACCTTCCCATTGGGTTGTCCCTGGGGTCTCCTTATGATCAATCACTTGCCGCCAAATCCTTGCATCTAATTCAGGGAGGGGGGCAAATCTAAGACAAAACAAAAGTCTGGGTTTTTTCTTCCTAAGAATATAGGACTGAGAAGTGTTAGAAGGTAGATGAACCGGGAGGAGAGAGAACCTGAAAGTGACAGGATAGAGAAAAAATTGAATAAATAGTCAATTCTCAGAAGAACCGAAGGGGTTGGAGTTGAAGGATTAGGAACTGTTCATTTCCTGAGCTACAGTTGAAGACAATGGAATAAATGTGCAAAGCTTTTTGTCATGCCATATGATCTTTTGTCATGGAAGGAGACAGAGTTTTTTTTTTATTGAGTACACACCTCTTGATAATACCCCAAAATGGTCCCTTCATCCTTAAGCCAGTTATCATTATTCATTCAACAAATATTTATAAACAAATACTGTTTCACACTTGGGATTTTAGTTAATTTTTTATTGGTACATTGTGATCATACATCTTGTTAAAGTTCAGGGTAACAGAGGCATACACACACACAGCACTCATTAGTCCCTTCCCCAGGTCCCGCCCTATCCCCTCCCCTCCTTCCCGCACTCAGCACAGTGATTGGTGCTCATAAGTTTGTGTGTGCGCATCCTGACCACTGAGCTGTTTCCCTCCCCCCTGCTCCCATCTCACTCATTAGGTCCCCTTTTTCACTCATCTAAGGTATCTCTGCCTAGGTCTTATTTTTTCCCCCCCTGGATTCTGCATATTAGGGAGAACATCGGACTTTTCACATTTTGTCACTGACTAATCTCGCTGCTTCTCTGGCATGGAGCTCAGTTAATTCGCCTTTACCTTTGCCCTCTGTGATAATAAATTATTATCCTATAAATATGTTCAGAATTTAAACTCAATATCCACCTTGAATTTTACTGAAATTCTTTGTGGTAACATTCATTTGAGTGTATTAGTCAGGAAAGACAGAGTAAGAAATATTTAAAATAGCCCATTTATTAATGTTGCTGTGAAATATAACAGGACTCTTGAGGAGATAATTAATGTTCTAAAACTTGCTGAAGTTGGGCAAAAATGAGATTTTTTTCTTGTCTGATTTTATCTGGCTTCTCTCTGGCTTCTCCCTTTATTAGCATGCATATATTAATTCTTTTTGATATATAACTATAAAGGAGTCTTGAAAAAAATCAAACCTGAAATTTATCAAGCCTGCAGATCAAAGTACTGATTTATTGAAAATACTGAGAAGAGAAACATGTTGCTAAAGTCATAGAATATTTAATCAATCTGTACTATACTATATAAGAAATGGGAATAATAAACCTAGTTTAGTTAACAAACAAATTGAAAAAAATAAGGAATTATTGTTTGGAATAAGTACAGGTTATTTTAGTCAACTGCAATGTATAATGTTTATTGAAAATAGATTTTAAGAAGAATTATGTATGACACTAAAAAGACAATTGTGAACATTTGACCATTTTGTGATATTTAGGAAGTACTGTTAAATTTTAAAGTTATCTTGGTATTTAAAAGGAAGAAACCACATCTTTACAGATAACATTTTAAGTGATCTATGGTTGGGCGTGGTGGTGCATGCTTGTAATCTCAGCATTCTGGAGGCTGAGACAGGAGGATTGCAGTTCATGGACAACCTCAGCTACTTAGTGAGGCCCTCTGCAACTTAGTGAGACCCTGTTTCAAAATAAAGAATACAGCCAGGCGTGGTGGCCCACATTTGTAATCCCTGCACTTGGGAGGTGGAGAAAGGAGGATTGCAATGGTTTGAAGTCAGCCTCGCTGGCTTAAGAGACCTTGTTTCCAAACAAAAATAGAAAAAAAAATCTCTAGGAGTGTAGCCTGGAGGTAGAAGGGTTTCCAGGAACCCCAGTACCACCAAAATAAATAAATAAATAAATAAATAAATAAATAAACAAACAAACAAACAAATACAAAATAAAAAAATACAAAATAGAGCAGGGGTTGTAGCTCAGAGATCTTAATGCCCCTGGGTTCCATCCCCAGACCCACAATGAATAAATAAATAAATAAATAAATAAATAAAGTAAATAAATCTATGGATACAATTTTATAATACCTTGGGCTTGATTACAATAAAATAAAGGAGGGGATAGGGATAGAGTGAGGGGGGAGGAGAGCCATTGGTGGAGATTCTTGAAGGCTGGTTTATCGGTTTAGGTTATGCTATTCTATCTTCTTCTGTATGTGTAGAAAATTATCCATGATAAATAAATATAGTAAAGTTACCTAGGTACAGTGATGCGTGTCTGTAAGCCCAGCTACTTGGGAGGGTGAGGCAGGAGGCTCACAAGTTCAAGGCCAGCATATACAACTAACTCAGACCCTGTCTCAAAATAACAGCGGGTGTACCTCAGTGGTGGGTATCGTTGCATTCCATTTTCAGATTTGGAAAAAATATCAGTAAAAACCCACAAACCTCAGGAACTTTAAAGTATTAATATATAGCCAGGTTACCTTCAGTGAGTGGACTGAACATAGTTTACTTTTCTACTAAGGAAAATAGTTATGCAATAGTATGGTTCTTAAATTCATCTCTTTCATAGAAATAAGGTTAAGCAAGTTCAAGAATCAATTAAATGATCTCAGGATAGGCTTCATTGCAAATGCAGTTTTGACCTTTACTCAAAGACGAGATGTGGAAAGAACACATTTGTGCATGTTCGTCTCCTTACCTGAGATGTTCATACAGTCTCTCTCTCCCTCTCTCTTTCTCTCCTCTCTCCTCTCTCCTCTCCTCCTCCTCCTCCTCCTCCTCCTCCTCCTCCTCCTCCTCCTTCTTCTTCCTCTTCTTCTTCTTCTTCTCCTTCTTCTTCTTCTTCTTCTTCTTCTTCTTCTTCTTCTTCTTCTTCTTCTTCTTCTTCTTCTCTCTGTCTCTCTCTCTCTCTCACTCTCTCTCATCTTTATCTGTATTTTGTTAGCTGACGTTTTTTCCATCTTTCTCCTCTTCCTATTGTACCTCTTTAATTTTTAATTATAAATGTATATTGTCAACATTTGTAATAAGATATCCAAGCCTTAGTTAGCATCCTTCAATTAAATTGTCTTAGTTTCAGAACTGCAGGATTCAATATCAGGAGGCAGAAACAAAGGGTACTTAATTAAGGAGAATGAAGGCATCTTTACCACTGTTAGATTTTTTTTAAAGCAAATGTCTCAGTTTGACTTGGAAATCATTAGTTTTTCTCATAATTATTTGGTAAAACTAATAAAATTCATTTTTGAAATTAAATGTAGATTTTTTTCTGCCAAAACTAATAGGAAATATAAATACTGTGTTGTTGCTAACATGATGAGTTTTATATTATTTTTACTTCTAAAATGGTAAGCATACAGAAAAATCAGGATTTCTTTGTTAAATAATATAAACCTATCCCAAAAAATATTTTGAAAAGGAAATAAAGTATACATGTACCAAGATAGTGAAAAGCAGTTTGAAGACTAAAATAATTAAAATTAATTGAATGATAATGATTTACCAAAAATAAACAGGTACATCATTATATTTAAAAACATGGTTTGAACTGCCATGAAAAATAAAATTAAAATATGAAGCAATATTGCCGGGTGTGGTGGCACAAACTTGTAATCCCCGCACTTGGGAGGCGGAGACAGGAGGATCGCACAGATTCGAAGCCAGCCTCGCTGCCTTAAGAGACCCTGTTTCCAAATAAAAAATATAAAATAGGTCTGGGAGTGTAGCCTGGAGGTAGAAAGGTTTCCAGAAACCCCAGTACCACCAAAAAAAAAAAAAAAAAAAAAAAAAAAGAAGCCGGGCGTGGCGATGCACATTTGTAATCCCAGAATTCAAGAGGCTGAGACCAGATGATCGTGGTTTGCAGACAGCCTCAGCTACTTAGTGAGGCTCTCCGCAACTCAGTGAGACCCTGTTTCAAAATAAAGAATAAAAAATTGGGCAGGGGGTGTAGCTCGGAGGTCAAATGCCTCTGGTTCCATCCACAGACCCTCAAAAAAAAAAAAAAAAAAAAAAAAAGCAATATGGAAAGATTTTATATAGCATCAGGGGAAAGTAAATAAAATTTGTTCATTCACTCTTACAACAAATATGTAAAATATGCTAGTTTTATACATAAAGACTGGAGGAAAAAATTCAAAAATGAAGCCAGCTGTTATGTTACAGTGTTGGTATTAAGGGTGATTTATTTTTTCTTTAAAATTCTCGTCTGTTGTTTTAATGATATTTGTAAAACATTTAAAAAGGCGCAGAGAACAAAAAAATGAATTCTGCCATGAAAAACTCTAATTATATTGAAAATGCAGTCTTAAAGGGAAGAAAATGGGAGATTAATTTTAAATTAACCCTAATGAACACAATGAATAAATTGTAATGGACTGCCATGCATTTTTAGTGGAGTTTGCATTTATGGAGATAATGCAGGGCACCTCATGGCTCTGTCTTCCTTAGACAGAGGAGAAATGGGGCTGTGAAATCTACACTGAGTGGATCGTTGTACTGCTAAGAAGGCAAGCTCTAGCCAGTGTGCACTACGCTGCTGGCCCTAGGTGGGCACTTGCCGAAAGCTCACAGAAAGTCTGAGAGGACACCAGTAATTCCATATATTGCAGGCTCTGTGCTTCTCCCAAGTCGTATTTTCTTTTAAAAAGTCACATTTTATTTCTGTAACATATTGAGTCCTTTTTTCAGTAACTGCCTTCTTTCTCTACCTGTTTTATAACTTTTAAATTGCAGATCCATGATTTCCAGGGCTAAAATGGAGTCTTATTCTCCCTCTATTCTTGTGGAACCTTGGCCTGCTGGTAGAAAAAGGAGGTGGAGGGGGAGTTGGAGTTTTGTTAGCAGTCATTTCACTGGGAATCATTTTCATATCCTCTAGATATTTGCTTCCTATCATCAGGATCTCAAGGAGTAGACAGATATTTAGACCCAAACTCACCAATATTTGTTTTTATTATTATTTTTTTACCGTTTTTTATCAGAGACAATGCGGGTTCTGCTCTAAGGGCTAAGTTATTTGGTCTATAGGCTTAAAGAAGTTTTTTCATATCTGGAACCAGAGTACAAAAGTCACATTACTGGGTAGAATGTTTCTTGAGCCTGTTATTATTATTTACCATGCAGTCAAGTCAAAATTAGAAACCGTAAGAAGATGGCTGCTTTTTACAAACAGATAATGGAGCTAGGCATGGTGGCGCATGCTTGTAATTCCAGCATTTGGGAGGCTGAGACAGGAGGATCACAGTTCGAGGACAGCCTCAGCTACTACTTAGCGAGGCCCTTAGCAAGTCAGTGAAACCCTGTTTCAAGAAATGAAAAGACTAAAAAATAGGGTGGGGTGTAGTACGGAGGTATAATGCCCCTGGGTTCCATCCCTAGTACCACAAAATAAATAAATAAATAATAAAAATATGGCTGGGAGTGTAGTTCAGAGGTAGAATATCCTTGGGTTCAATCCCCAGTACCCAAAACAAAACAAAACAAAAAGCTGATAATGGGTACACTGATAAAGGCTATCAAAGGGAGAGAAGATAGGAGGAGGCGGTCATTCTTCTCTAAGTCAATGAACCATAGACATGTTTGCCTCATTCCACCATTAGGATACTGCTCCTGGAGAGCAAACATTACCCTGTTTCTTGTTTTTGTGATGCTTTTTCCCCCCAGCTTAATTAAAGGCTTAACAAGCAATATCAGACTAAACACACAGAAGTCTGACAAACAGAGATACGTTTAGTACCATTGCATCTGTTCCATAGATGCTACGTGATGTGCGCTTGAAATATAATAACGCGATTCCCGCTCCCAGAGCACTTTCTGAGGCACATGTAGAAGTGAGGAAGCCTGTGAATCAGATGATCAAAGGAAAGCTAAAGCAATGCTTTTTACTTATTTCATGAGATTTGGGAAACAATTGAATAAAAGTGAAACTGAAGATAAACGAAGAATAAATAGTTCAATGATGAATTTAATTATTAAGTCAAAGCCAAAGATCGACTTGTTAAATAAAAGAGACAATGGGAAAAAAATCTTTTGTTATAAATGCTATTTACATTTTGTGCAGTTTTTGTCTTGATTCTTGTAGTAAAAATTCTGATCAGGTAGTCAAGATCGTATTAATGCTTTTCATGTTTTAATACTTTATTGGCAGTTTTTTTTTCTGGAGAGGAGAATTCATAGTGGAAGAGATTAACTTTAAAGAGAAATTGAGGTCTTCCAAGGGTGGCCACCTTGACCACTGGAACTCAGGCTTGCTCTTTTAATTACACTTGAGAGCAGGAAAGAAGAGAAAGGGGCTGTTTTGTTTTTTCTTTTCAAAGTAAGTATTGAGGTTACACAATGTGTTTAACCTTGGGATTTGTCAACATTCATAGAACAAACCAGTATGCCGTTGTTCAGTCTAGTAACCAAATGACTTTTCCATTGTAAGTGAAACCGGGGGAAAACTTTTCTCAGCAAATGTAGAATTTGTTCTCAGAGGAGAACAATGGGTACTTATCAAATGTAATTTAGGAAAAGAAAAGGAATGTGTAATCATATAATAATTTTACTGCGCTATGTTATCTTGTTTTAAGAGGTTATTTTGCTCTATTGAACTTAACATTCTTTCTCTTTTTTTAATTGCAAAAAGTGATTCTTTCTTATTAGGTGATTTTCAATTCCAGTGTCGAATTTCTGCTGGGAAAGAAGAAACAAAAAATAAAGAAATACGTGAAATACAAAGTGTGGTTCTCTTCAGTCCATGACCCACCCAAAGGTCAACACTGTTACCAGATATTATTTTTATCATCAACTGATGTCTGTCCGAACCCTGAATCTATTGTTTTAAGTCATTCAATTTGGTGGGCATGTTCTAGAAATAATCCAATTGGGAAACTGAGCCTCATTGTCAGGAAAAGTCTGATTTAATTTATCAATGGAGCTAAACGTGTAGACACATATGGCCAGGATCCCCATCTCATTTTTGAATTCTGCACAGGAGAGAGAAGAGGCACCGAGGACTGCCGTGGCCTCACCCTGTAAGGCATCTGAACTGTGAACATATGTCGGATGCAGGGACGACCTGATATCCCACTGCAAGCTCATCGTGCTTTGGATGAAGGAGGCTGATGGCCAATGCTTGGTTCCCTGGCAGATTCTGCTTCAGTACCCCTTAGCAAGCGTTTGGTTGGAGGAGTGGCATGACTGTCCTTTGTCAAGCTGAGCAGGCATCAGGGAAAGGAGAGGGAGTGGCTAGCACTTCTGTTGAAAACCCACTACCATCTTATTTCCTTAAGACATCCCATGTCCAGATTTCTCTTGGAAACTTTTGCTGTGCACTCCCTTCTCCATTTGAATAACACCATTCTAAATTATTCCAGTGGAAGAGCGAATTGGTCTTTATGAGGAAAATGCCAGTGATGGGCATGGACAAATCCTACTGAATTTGGACTTTGCGGTTCTCTACATGTAATCTTATCAGTGCTTTTCCACTTGTGGTGGGATGGAACCCTGATGAGCCTGTTGCAAATAAAAAATGCTGTGAGTTGAAAATTCATGGAATGTGCTAACCCGGGAAAGGTTCAACATTCAAACTTTGAAGTACTCTTTCTATCAAATAATATAGCACTTCTGCAGCAATGTAAAAAAAAATTAAATCAAATCATCACAAGTTGTGGACCATCTAAGTTCAAATGCAATTGTAGAAGGTATGGTTTGGTCCATAAAATTAAAAAAAAAAAAGAAGGCTGAAAATGATATTAAAGATGAAGTAAAATTGAAAACTATTGACTGTGTTGTTTGGGGCTGTGACAACCCTTTAAATTTTGCTTTTGTATCTTAGAGTGGAAAATGGGTTCATTCCATTTCCTTCAAATATGCACTGCAGTTCTGTCATGCGTTAGGATTGGAACAGATTGCAAAATCTCTAGGCGTATCAGTTTTCCTAAAATAAGTCTTCAAAAGCAGTTAATTATCTATCATTCTATCCTGGGTTAAAATAAAAATATGCTTTCTAGGTCAATCTTCATTAAGCTATTAATATCCTTTTCATATTATACGATCTTAATTTCCTTTATTAGCAACTGCAGGTGGCTGGAACATGGACACCATTGTTTTGAGTGTTAATTGATATTTGAATTCTTTTTGCTCTGATGTCAGCATCCTCCATCCTAACACGTACAGGCACAAGGGACTTCCCAACTTAATTATATTTGTTTTTTTTTTTTTTTTTTTTTTTGGTGGTACCGGGGGTAGAACCCAGAGGCTTTCTACCTCCAGGCTATACTCCCAGACCTTTTTTATATTTTATTTGGAAACAGGGTCTCACTAAGTTGCTGAGAGCCTCACTAAGTAGCTGAGGCTGGCTTCGAACCCGTGCGATCCTCCTGTCTCAGCCTCCCAAATGCGGGGATTACAAGCGTGCGCCACCACGCCCGGCTCCCAACTTAATTATATTTACTGGACTGTATTTTTTTTTAGTTTACTTATGGTGATGGATGTGTCTACTCTTTATGATTCGCATTGCAGCAAAATTCAAGAATTGTCCAAGGGACACTCACTCAGTTAATAGTACATTTTGAAAAGCTTGAATTTTATTCTGCTTTATTTAAAAAAAAAACAAAACCTTTTTAGCATAAAGAAATAATAAATCAATTTATCAAGTTCAGAACAGCATCAGAATTTTTGGTTCATGATAGTTGATACTTAGTTCTTCAAAATAATAGCTAAGGACTGTACATTTCTTTTGTTCTAAAAATTCACATCTGTGATTTCAAACTGTGGCTTAAAGCACTGTTTACCCTCCACCGTTTGCTGATGGCTGAAGCCACAGTGCCGTGTGAGCATGCCTGTGTTTGTTTACCTGTTCAAGAACATTGGAGCGCTCTGTAGCTTCTCCTGCATTCTACATGCAGCCACTCCCAAAGAACATTCTCGCACACACTCTAGACTCTGAATGTGAAAATGTTGCATCCAAGTCAGTGAAGTTTTACATTTTCACTTTCACTACCATAACAAAATAAGAAGAATGGACACAGGCAATAATTTTTAATGTCTTTGCAAAATCACCTGTTGAAAAACAAAATGTCTCCCTTCTTGGGTCTCTTTTTCCACCCAGCCTTTGTGATTTGCCTCTTAACTGAAACCTCCTTTCAGATCACACATCATGTTTCCTGTTGGAACAGCGCAAGTTTATTGTCTCAAAATAGAATGGTAATAAAAGTTATGTTTACTAATTCATCCCATATAATTTTTTTGAGCCTGGTAATGCCCTGGAGCCTGTGGCTACAGCAGTAAACAAAAGCTTACTTACAGAGCTTAAGGTAGAGGACAAAACCTTTAATTGGATAATGGCAGGGATGGATGTGCACTTCTGAAGCCAGGGACATCCTGTGAACACGGAGAGGCTGAGGGTGGTGGGACCAGAATGGCTCACTGGGAAGACGTCTTAGCTCTGAAGAAGAGTAAGAGCTAATTGCTCAAAGTAATGGAATAGTAAGTGGGCTAAGAAGAAGAACTGTGTCAGGAGAGGAGACTGGACATGCGGCAGGAGATAGCAAAGCAAGTTTGAGTTGCTGAAATGAGGCCATGAACCCTGAGTGGAGACCTCAAGGTGAAGATTAGTCCAAGGCAAAGCCAGGACTGGGGCTGAAATAAAGACCCCCCTGGTGGCCAGCTCTGATTACATCTGAAATGTAATTCGAAGCCAGTGAACAATATAAGCCAAGATGGAAACAAGGATGGTGAGTGTGTGTGTATGTGTGTGTGTGCGCGTGCACATGCGTGCCTGTGTGTGTATGCCTCTGTGTGTGTATGCCTGTGTGTGTGTGTGTGTGTGTGTGTGTGTGTGTTTGAGTATTTCCAGTATTTGAGTATTTCCAGTTTGAGTATTCATGAGTGGATTTTCAGTAACAATGAAACAGGAAAAGAATGCTTAATTTTTTTTTTTTTTTTTTTTTTGGTGGTACTGGGGTTCCTGGAAACCCTTCTACCTCCAGGCTACACTCCCAGACCTATTTTTTACTTTTATTTGGAAACAGGGTCTCTTAAGCCAGCGAGGCTGGCTTCAAACCAGAGCGATCCTCTTGTTTCCGCCTCCCAAGCACGGGGATTACAAGTGTGCGCCACCACGCCTGGCAAGAATGCTTAAATTTTTAAAGTTATGGCCTTGTTCATCTTCTACCAGTTACTCATGCAAGCAGAGCGTTCACAACTCCTTCTCTCTTTTCAATAATGAAGTTATTTTCTAGCGTGCAGCAAGAAAATAGGAATAGAGTCATTTTCCTACAGGGCAGAGAGTCCCAGTCCAATTTAGCATCCACAACTAACAGTTGCAAAAGAATGTAATGTACAGCTACTCCACCAAAACAGAGACAATAGTAAATGTGCTTTGAAAATCCTCTTGAAGCCAAGCATGTTGGCAGATGCCTGTAATCCCAGGATTTGGGAGGCTGAGATAGGAGGATCACAGACTCAAGTCTAGCATTAGTAATTTAGACAGACTTTCTTTCAAATAAAACATTTTAAAAGGGCCTGGAGGTATTGCTTGGAGGTAGAATGTCCCTAAGATCCATCCCCAATATCAAATAATGATGATTATGATGATGACGATGATAATAATAATTATAAGTATTTGGGATATACCTTGGAAGTAGAATGCCCCTCGGTTAAATCTCCAGCATAATAAAAATAATAAATAAATAAATAAGTAAATAAATAATCTTCTGATTAAGACAGCTGAAAGAAAAGTTAAAGGAGGCTGAAGTAAGGAGCAGTCTTAGAAATAACATTTCAATTTGGAGTGATTTACAAATCATAGTGTCATATAAATGGGTCCAGCATATCTTAATGAAAGTAGCTATGTCTTCGATAGTTAAAAGGCTACGAAAGCTGGGTGTGGATGTGTACGCCTGTAATCCCAGGATTTAGGAGACTGAGACAAGAGGATTGCAGGTTTGAAGCCAGTGTCGGCAACTTAGTGAGACCGTGTTTCTAAATAAGAAATTAAAATAGAGCTGGGGATGTAGCTCGGAGTTAGTAGAATGTCCTTGGGTTCCATCCCAGCACGTGCGCGCGCGCGGACACACACACACACACACACACACACACACACACACACACACAGAGAGATTACTAAAATATGTCTACTGCTATGCTTTATAAACCCTTGCTTTTTTCCCATTTAAGACTACCATCTTTAAATCAAGGACTAATGTTGGTTTATTCTTTTTTTTATGTGATAGCATCCATCCTTTGATGGATGATGCTTTGTGATGCTCACTAAGCTATCATGTGGTTCTTTTGTCACTCAAATAGGAAGAGAAACTAGGCATTGCACTTGAGCTATTTGAAGGATCATTTGGACTTTTTTGGCATAAGGAGTTAAGTCTGTTGGGCAGCTAATGCTCTAGGAAATACCACGCTAACTTGACAACGGTGCCGGTGCCGTTACTACTGAGAGATGTATCCGAACCTCGTTTTTCTTTGTCTACGACTGGCTAAGACAACAACAGCAGCTCCTTCTCAGCTCCACGCCAGCTTTTTATGGTCCTATTTCCATAGTGTGGTGATGCAGAAGTTCAGTGTTTAGCATGTGTGTTTGAAGCCACTTATTAGATTATTTTGTTTTTCTGATCTCCTGACCTCTTGAAAGCTCCCAGCAGCTTTTCCTCCTCCCACCTTCCACTCTATAAATAAAAGACAACCCACAGGCATATGGATATAGCACTTCTTAAACTTCTAAATCAACTTGGAAATCTAGAAAGGCCACAGCAACCTAAAAAAACTTATAGCTAATGGGGGGATAGAATTGAAACAAATTCCTGGATGACTTGGAAGAGAAGATGTTTGTGGAAGTTTGGTTGTTTGTTGAGGGTTTAGAATCAGTTACTGTCCTGTTTCCTAGCAGGACATAGGTAGGTAGCTTTGAATTGCTGCCCATTGGGAGCCATACTATGTTTTTGCAAAGTACTGAAGGCCAGCATTTTTTCCTTCTTATAAATGAGTGTTGACTTCCCCTGCCCACCTGGGATTATTACAGCCAGAAATTATGCAATTTGTTTGGAATTCTCCCTCTCCAGCTAGAGGCTAAGGCTAGTTTGAACACTGAGATTGTGGAGTCTGCCTTGACAAACTTCAGTTCGGCGGATGGTCTGACCATCTGCATTGTTTTGGTTGTATAGACCAAATGTTCTGGGCTTGAGTCCAAAACTCACACAAGTAGATCGGCCTCAGAAGACAGCCTGAAGAACTTTGCAACAAGCTCAAATAGGGCAAAACATTAGACAATCTGCAATACTTTAATTTTTTGTATCTTTATTTATTGACATTCATATATTTAATTCACAGAAGGGAAAAATAAGCACACCATGAATAATAGAGAAAACTAGTATCACGTGGAGTTTATTTGATGATATTCTACTTTTGAGGCTTCTCATCAAATCTATTTATATGATTTTGAGAAGTTTGTTAAAATTAGCCTATATTTTAAGATCATTTTGACATTTTACATGATTATAGGACATGGGGACATAAGTTCAGAAAAACTGGAAGGCTCTCACAGTTGAAGAATTGCCCTATTTGGGAGTGCTTGGCAAAGTTTTATGTAAACTGTATGTTTTTTCTTTCTTTTTTTTTTTTTTTTACTGAGGGAGTCTTTATAGTAGGATCACAAGCACCCATTATACTTTGTACACGGACTTGTAATCGCAGAATGAATTTTGCAAAGCTATTGAGCAATATGGAATTTGAGGCTGGAGAAAAATGTGGATCTCAGGCTCAGCACTGGGCTGCAGGATTCACTACTGAATGTGGAAAGAAGCCAAGTCAAGGATGATGCTGGGCTTCTGAAGTCTTGATCCAACGAGCTTAAGTCGAGTTTGTTGTGTTCTGTTTTGGTGTCCACTGAGAGGGATTTCCAAAACGGAGTTCAGAGAATTTAAAAATACAATTCTAAGTAAAGATTCAAAGTGGGAGTATATCTGAGTAGAAATGAAAATCTGATCATGATTTATAGTGTCTACTCAGCAAAAGGCTGTTTCCTGGGAAGGAGAAGAGTCTTATCCTCCAAGAGGGCAGAGAAAATGCTCTGCAGGTGTTCATATTTAAAGATAACTGCAGAACCACACAAAAATAATGTAGCAGAAAAGAGGGAGTTTCAGAATATTTCCCTTGCTGCTTGTGATTGTAGGAAACATTTGCTGTCTGCAATGGCAGTATAGAAACTTAAGGACTTGGAGCTCTCAGTCACCTACTTATGACATGTTCAGAATGCTAAGCAAACCAAGGAGAGAATGTCAATCCATTTCCATGACACAATGCAACCAGTGGCAGAGCTCCCTGTTCCTCTGCCTGCCCAAAGCCATTCTCCTGTGCAGGGCTCATATTGCATTTCCTCCACTCACTCCCTTTCTCTATATGACTTTAGTCCACCTGAGGGTGAGTGACTACTGTGAAGCCTTCCCTTACTCCTCCTAAAATCTTATTTTAAACCTATCTCACTGAAGTTGATATGATTTCCAGTCAGTCCCAGAACATGTCCCATGCACACAACTCCTATAGCTGGTACCATGGCACAGAGCTATCTCAATCAGCATTCTCACAGCTGTAGTCCAAAACAACTGATCACCACAACTTAGAGGAAGGTTTATTTGCTCACAGTTCTGGAGAAGTTAGAGGCTGAGCCCATGTTGGGCTTGGTTTGTAGAGTTCATAGCATGTCAGTGGGAGGCAGAGAGAGAGAGAGAGAGAGCGACAGAGAGAGAGACAGAGAGAGAGAGAGACAGAGAGACACACAGAGAGAGAGAGAAGAGAGAGAGAGAGAGAGACAGAGAGACAGAGAGACAGACAGAGACAGAGAGAGACAGAGAGAGATGTGTGTAGGTCTGTTCTTACATTTTGGAATCCAGAAACAAGAAAGCTAGCAATAGGATTCAAAGATACAAGCACAGTCCCCAAGGCCATACTCCAGGGACCTACCCTCTAGTCATACCCCATTTGCCTAAGTTATCACCAAGCAAATCCATTACAATGGATTTACCCACTGATAAGATTACAGCTCTCAAGATTTAATTATATCAACTCTGAACATTAATATATGAGCTCTTCAGGGGACATTCTGTATCTAATCATAATAGAAGCCAAATTATCTTGTCAAGATCTTTCAGGTAATAGGGGTCTAGAGCTAGTACTCAGATAAGTTTTCCCTGGAAAGTGAGAAGAGGCTGGGTCAGTTTCAGAAGATTAAATGAAGGGTCAGCTGACTGAATGACGTGGAAGAAAGCCTAAGAGGGGGAAAAAATGATGGAATCAAGAAGAGAAAGACAGGTGAGATGGGTACCCATCACTCCCTAAAGATGGAAGGAGAGAGAACAATACAAGGGAACTTCCAGGTGGGAAGAAGGGTGGAGCTGTACAGTAATGTAATGAAATAGACAGAAAGGAATTGGGGATAATTTGATAGCAATGACTTTCAACTTCTTACAAAAGTAAGAAATGAAGAAACCTGCCAGAAAGTGAACTGGGGATTTTTGAAGAGAGTCAGAAAGCTACTATTGAAGCTAACTACTGAAGTGGCTTTTTAATTCATGTTTATTTATCTACCTATCCAGTAATATTTATATTGCTCTTTATTATGTATCCAAGGCAGGCAGCTGTAGTTTTGTTGGTGAGGAAGATGTAGTTTCATTGATAGTTTTGTTGGTTCAGACAGTTGTACTTTTGCTGGTGAGGAAGATTGCCTGGGACCTTGCTATTTGAAATCTAATCCATAAGTTAGTAGCATCCTTATCCCAGAGACAGTGTCAGAAATGCAAGTTTCTCTGTACATTAGAAGAGAGAAGCATCAGTCTGTGGAGGACTGTTCATTCTGGAGCCGGACTTCCTGGGCTCAAATTACAACTCTTACTACTTATTAGCTCTGTGGCTTTGGGGAAATTCTTTAATCTCCTAGCTTCCTCTTATATAAACTGGGAATAAAAATAACACTTCACAGAGTTATTTTGAAGATTAAATATTTGGAAAATATCCTGGCACATAGCAAATATTCTATAAGTATTGATAAATAAATCACCAGTTAAGAAAGACCAAACCCAGAATGTAACAGAGCATGAACTAATAGGTTTCAGGAGCGAGAAATATACCATTCTATAGAGTATATTTTAAAATTTCATATGGGGAGGGGGAAGAGGGTTGCTTGTTCCATTGATTAGGGAATCACATTTCTGCAAAAGTTTCAAATTTCCTAGAAGACATTCATGCAGCTGGAGGAAAAAAAAACATTTAAAATGATCTAAAGTTGTGTATCACTCCATTTTATACTCTAACAAGATGCTTCAGAGTTTTATTGAGGCAAATTATGTATTTCATAGTTTTATTAGGTTTTGGATTTTCAGGACCCCAGTTGCTTAGTAAACTCAGAGATGATTTTACTTTGTTTTGTATAAAATGTTACCAAGAACTAGTGAGCCTTTCAGAATGTCACTGACACAACACCAGTCCTAGTGTTTGAGTCATGATGTAATGCAAATATGCCCATATGCAGGGGACACTGTGGCTTCCCTTATCTCTGCAAACATCTGAAGACTTCTCCATTTTGTTGAGTGAAACTAGTGCCTGAGCACTAGTACATTCAGATTCATATGCAGGTGGAATAATTTATTTCATATTTCTTTATATTGCAAGGAAGACATTGTGCTGGTGTGGCTGGATAGATTCATTTATCAGTGAATTTTACTTTACTACAAGTATGTGTTCGGGGCGGAGTTGAGCCTGAAATGGGCGAGAAGTGCTTGTATGAATGAAGGCTGTGAGCAGGTGTCAGTCAGAGGAGAGCAGCCTCCAGTTCTCAGGGACCACCCATGGCTGCTCTTGACCAGGAGGATATGCATCAAATGGTCTCAGGCTGTCATCCAAGGGACTGACTGCAGTCTTAGCTTGCCAAAGTCTGTTATTAAGGAATGCTATTGATGCTTCTCTTTAGGTCTTTATAAATAAGGGAGAAGGTGATGTCTTCCCGATGGAAAGCATGCTCTGCACCCAAACCAGCAGCTCGAATTTGTGTTCAGACCCATTCCCATTCTCACCCACTCGTGGGCTGAGGCTCCGTGACTAACTTGAGAGCATTCATCCCATGACTTCTTTCTGTGCATGACAGTGGTGTTATAAGAAGGACAGACAGGAATTTGAATTATGACATATAATTTATGAAGTACATTTGTACATTTTGATATAATTATTTACACACACGCGGTCCATTTAAACCAAATGAAAATTTCATAAGTGATATTTTTTCCTTAGTTTGCAAACAATTTGAGGACAGGGAGTCAATTTCAAATAGTTTTGTGCCCCTGGTAACTAACACAGTGTCAGACACAGAAGAAGAACACAATACATCTTTTTGGGTTTTGATACTGGAGATTGAATCCAGAGTCATATTTCCTCTGAGCTACAGCCAAACCCTGGTTTTTTACTTTGAAGTAGAGTCTTGATAAATTGATGAGGGACTTCACTATGTTGCTGAAACTGGCCTCGAACCTGCAATCCTCCTGTCTCAGCCTCTCAAATATTAGGATTACAGGTGTATGCCACTATGCATGGCTGCCTGCAATCCTCCTGTCTCAGCCTCTCAAATATTAGGATTACAGGTGTATGCCACTATGCATGGCTGCTGCAATCGGTCTTTGATGAATGAATGGACAGTGACTTGAGGGGCTGGTAAAGTAAACTGAGGGATATGGGGAGAAAAGTGAGTTGACGTCACACATTCTAGGCTGCACCTCTAGATCTGCCACTTCGTTGAGTTTTGATCTTGGATAAGTGATTTAAATTTCGGTTTCCTCATCCCAAAGCTGAGATTAATAATACATGCCTCAATTATGTAGAACATGCTCAGAAGAGAGAAGACAGATAAAACCATTTTGAAATTCGCAAAGTGCTAACCAAGTACAAGACTTAATAATTCATACAAAGATTATAAAATCAGATCTGTGCTTATTCAAAGATGAATTGTGCATTTGTTACGGAGTCATGGGCTGAAGAGTGTCTCCCCAAGTTCACATTCGTTTGGAACCTCAGAATCTAAACTTATTTGGAAATAGGATTTTTGTAGATGAAATTATATAAGATACAGTGATGCTGAATTAGGTTGGATCCTGGTATCCTTTTAACAAGAGAGAGGACACACAGTGGGGTACAGAGAGGATGACCACGGGAGGACAGAGGCAGACATGGGCGTGAAGATCTACAAGACAAAGGATGCCCAGGATTGCCAGGAGCCCCTAGAAGCTGGAGAGAGGTGAGGAAACATTCTTCTCTGGAGCCTTGAGAGAGAACAGGGGCTCTGCTGACACCTCTATGTTGGACTTATAGGAGAGAATACATTCTGTTGTTTAATGTTTCCCAGTTTGCAGTACTTTGTTATCACAGCCCCAGATAGTGAATGTAGGGGTAAAGCATCCTTTACCTCTTGTGAAGAAAGGGGCAGGCTCAGGGGTGAGATATTGCTTCTGGAAATATACCTTTTATCCTGGCATCATTATTGTTGTCCAGGGCTTCTTTATGCTAAGAGAAACAGCTAGCACAAGGGCTAAACATCAGCTTTTGAGGCAGGCAGAGGGGAGGGCTCAGTTCCCCCGCTTGGCAGCGCTCAGAGCAGCTGGGCATACCCACTTCCCACCTGTGAGCTCCGATGGCAATAGATCTCTCCAGGACGTTTGTTGCTTTGAAGAGTAAGTGGAAAATATATATATATATATATTCATATATGTACATATTCATATATGTACATGTATATATCTATATCTTGACTCTATCTATGAGCACAAGTAACTTGGACTACTGCTTCCTAAAGGTTACTGAGTCTTACTATTAACTAGGTAACTGGAAGCAATCACTGTCGAATTCCATACTGTTCTAATTTCCAAGATGGTGAGCCAAATACCTTAAAAATAATGTTGATAATTTTCACATTGATTCAAGATTCTTGTGCCCCCTTGGCAGAGCATCTGATTTTGCCTTTGTCATGATGACAGTAACCAAAACTGCTCAGTGAACCTCGCCTAGCTGACTTGCTTTCTCATAGGAGATGTCTTCCTTATCTTTAAAAAGTAACTGACTTTTGCCCGTTTTTAGTATGAACACAGATGGGGAAAGTTATGAGGAGCTTGAAAAGTACCTTAAGCCATATAATTGTGTTAGAGACTCTGAATGTGTTTTGAGACAGATGCAAAAGGTATGTATGTATGTATGTATGTATGTATGTATGTATGCTTCTGGAAATTGAACCCAGAAGCATTCTATCTCTGAGCTACACCCCTAAGCTTATTTTATTTTTTACTTGGAGACAGTGTTTCACTAAGTTGATAAACCTCACCGAGTTCCTGAGGCTGGCTTTAAATTTGTGATTCTCCTGTCTCAGTCGCCCAAGTACTGCGATGTTTTTTTCTTTTGGGGTGTGTGTGTGTGTGTGTGTGTAATGGGGATTGAACCTAGAGACATTCTACCTCTGAGCTACTTTCTTACACTAATTTCTTATTTGGAAACCGGGCCATACTAGACTGCTGAGTGCCTCACTAAATTGCCAAGGCTGTCTTTGAACCTGTGGTCCTCCAGTCTCACCCTCCCAAGTACTAGGATTACAAGCGTGTGCCACCATGCCTAGCTAGATGCAAAGTTTTAAATGTCCGTTATTATGGGAAGAAGCGTGGCTCTGCCAGAATGTTTAACTGAGAGGTGACCGTGGCAGGCCTTCTCCACTCAATCATTACCTTGTATGAGCTCTGTTGGACGCTCCCATACAACTGATCGATAAATGGTTCTTTATTAGGTTTCAAATCTCGAATAGCAAACTAACTGCATTAAGCAGAGAGGTATTATGAGAAGCATTCAAAGAAGTTCAAGGTCAAAGGTAAATTTCCAGCTTCAATATTTAAAAAGACCTGAGAATTCCCCACTCCATAGACTTCTGTGCTTAACTATACATCTCAAAAGTCTCCTTGCATGGTGCTGTAGATTGGATTCAAACAGAGTAAGTTTGATTATGCTTCTAACAGCGTGTTATGAGAGTTTTCAAAACCACATCAGTACTGCGTCTCATCATGTAAAAGTCATTGACGTGGTTCTTGTTTCCCGAGCAGAGGTATTTTAATTACGTCTCCATACATTCAGAACCCCAGAAGACAGTGTTACAATTTTGCTTTAAACAGTAATATGAATTTTAAATAAATTACGAAGAAATTTGTCTTTGTATAAAAATTTGCCCACATATTTACTACTTCTAATGCTTGTTATTTATTCATGAAAATTCAAATTTTCTTCAGCCTGAACAGCTTTCTTGTTTTTTTTTTTTTCTGTTATATATATCTGCTGGAGAATAATTTCATTTATATTACTGTGTTTTAAAATATCTCTTTTTACCTTCATTTTTTGAACGCTTTCATTTTTTCTGGATATAAAATCTTGAGTGACTTATTTATTTTCTTTCAGAATCTTATCAGTGGTCTTTTGATTTCCTTGTTTACCTATCAGTAAACCTTGCTTTACTCTAGTGGCTTTTAAATTTTTATCTTTCTTTTTTAGCACTAATATTGTGATGACTCTGTACATTGATTGATCGATCGATCGATTGATCGATCCATTGATCAATCCATCCATCCATCTATCCATCCGTCTGTTTACCTACCTACCTATCTACCTGGTGCTGAACCCTGGGGCACTTTACCACTGAGTAATATCTCCAGCTATTTGTATTTTCTGAGACAGGGTCTCCCTATGTTGCCCAGGTTATCCATGAACTAGTAATCATCCTGTCTCAGCCTCTTCAGTATCTGCAATTTCAAACATGTGTCAGTCTTAGAAATAATTTTTAAAATTTAGTCTATTTGAGTCTTGCTAAGCTTCTTCAATATGTACTTCCATCAAATTTGACAAAATTTTGGCCATTCCTTCAAATATACTGTCTCACTCTCTTTTGGAATTTAAGTTAGATGTATGCTACATTTTTGTATTATTACACTTTGGATTATTTTAATCAATATGTACCTTTAAACTGTGGTCAGGTGCAAATAGTTTTTCTTAATCTTTAAGCAGCCTCTGTAAAATAAATCTACTTAATCTTACATGATAATGAAGTTCAGAATGATAGGGATCCACATGGACTATATTCTTTTCATAGGTTTTTTTTTTTTTTTTTTTTTGGTGGTGGTGCTGGGGACTGAACCCAGGGGCATTCTACCTCTGAGCTACACCCCAGCCCCATCTATCTATCTATCTATCTATCTATCTATCTATCTATCTATCTATCTATCTACCTTTCTTTCTTTCTTTCTTTCTTTCTTTCTTTCTTTCTTTCTTTCTTTGGTGGTACTGGGGATGGAACCCAGGGGCTTTTCTACCTCTGGGTTATACTCTCAGACCTATTTTAAACTTTATTTGGAAACAGGGTCTCACTAAGTTGCTGAGAGCCTCACTAAGAAGCTGAGGCTAACTTTGAATTTGTGTGATCCTCCTGTCTCAGCCTCTCAAGCACTGGAATTACAAGTGTGAGCCACCATGCCTGGCTTTTAATCTTTATTTTTGAAAAAGGGTCTCACTAGGTTGTGGAGGGCCTCAGTAAGTACCTGAGGCTGACTGTGAATCAGATCCTTCTGTTTCAGCCTCCCACGTAAGCCCGGCTTCTTTTTATACTTTTTTTCTTTAAGAGGTACTGTTCAACTATGTATCCATCAGCATTCTTGCAGCCATAATCTAAAGGTCTGACCACATGACTTAGAGGACAGAAGATTTGTTTACTTATGGTTCTGGGCTCCATCTATGTGGGGCTGGGGATCATCATGGTCTCACAGCAAGGAGGCTGAAGGACAGTAAGTGGGTTGTGCTACTCACCTCGAGGAAGCTGAAAGGAAAAAAGGAGAGAGATAGAGATAGAGATAGAGAGAAAAGAGAGGAGAGAGAAGAGAGGAGAGAGGGAGAGAGAGTGTAAGCAAGGGGCCACACTCTCAGGGACCACTCCTGAGCCACACCCTGCCATTTTACCTGGAGGTACCACCCAAGTAAATCCTCTGAACTGGATTTATTCATTTCTGGGATTACAGCCCTCATGGCTCAATTCCATCAGCTCCAAACACCAACCAGGAGCTTTTCAAGAGGCCATTCTTTATCTAACTAAACTTTGCAACATATCTGTAGCCTGGCCTTTATGTGACTCTGCCATGGCCATGGTATTTGGTAAGTAACTTAACCATTTTGCTTATAAGTGAAATAGATGTCTCCATATGTCTCTTGGCTATTCTAAATCAAACATCTGTCCAGTTACAGTGATCACATTTCCACCGATGGAAAAATATTCTCATTTTCCTTTACCTCTCAGAAGTGTCTCTTAAGTGGAATTCTACTCTGCCTCTCCATCATTAGGATTTTTTTCCCCCTGTGCTCTATATAAGGAGTTGGTTGCATTTTTATTATAGAAACCATAGTACCAGACTGAGGGATCTCACCCTTGTAGAGAATCTCAACTAAACTACCAAAATACAGGCTTTAAAAAATCATTTACACTATTTTACAGCACTATTTATTTATTTATTTATTTACTTATTGTTGTTGTTGTTGTTGTTGTTGTTATTATTATTATTATTATTATTATTATTATTTTGGTGGTACTGGGGTTCCTGGAAGCCCTTCTACCTCCAGGCTACACTCCCAGACCTATTTTTACATTTTTATTTGGAAACAGGGCCTCCTAAGCCAGCGTACGCGGCTGGCTTCGAACGTGCGCGATCCTCCTGTCTCCGCCTCCCAAGCCTGGGGATTACAAGCGTGCCCACCGCGCCCGGCCTTTATAGCACTATCTAAAGCAGACTGTAAAACTTCTCTATCCTTAGCAAGGCTGAAAGACACATTTTTACCCGCACATGGCAAATACCCTGGAAGCCAGCCATTTAGAGGAACCCAAATTGAACAATTCGGCCTGAAGGCTTGTAGGCTTCCAGTTCCTTCCTTCCTTCCTTCCTTCCTTCCTTCCTTCCTTCCTTCCTTCCTTCCTTCCTCCCTCCCTCCCTCCCTCCCTCCCTCCCTCCCTCCCTCCCTCATTTTCTTTCTTTCTTCATAGAGAAATCACTGCCTACTACTGATTGCAATGTCTGTCAACTTCTGAAATTCAGCAATTGAGCGTTCAACTTATTTTGCCCTGCACATTTGCTTTTGTTGAATTAAATCCAGGTCTCTTCATTTCCCAGGGCATAAAATCTTGGTTTAATTCCATGGGAAAGAATTGCGTTCTGGATATATAAACATTTAGCCAAATACTTGTGGAATTCAGAAAGGGCATACGTTCTTAGCAGTGACTCAATTCAAACATGTGCATGTAGATTAAACCTCTTCATCAAGGAGGCATTTTGCATTAATAGTTTTGAAAATAGATTTTTTTTTCAATTTGCCACAAAGAACTCTCATTCTTTCAAAATAGAATATACTTTATGTCAGGTGGGAGAATTAGCATGACCCCTAAAGTCCTTGTTCCAGGAGAGGCAATTATACTCTAGAAAACACAAGTGGTAGAGAATTATAGCAAGATTTGATGATGAATTATAGCAAGATTTGGTGCACGCAAGGTTAATGGAATTTTTCAAAGTAAATCGTTGCTTACAGTTTCAAACTGTTTTCATTTTGAGTTACTTTGGTTAAAAACAGAAACCGAAATTTAAACAAAACAGTCTGCTTAATATAAAATAAACATGTAACTTGATTTGTGCATTTGTTGAATGCTTGTTTTGATACCATTGTGGTAAAATGGAAACAGTCACATAGGCTTCTGAGCCAGGTAGATGTTGAGATGATTCCTGACTGACTAGCTCTCTGGCTTAGAGTGGGTAGCTTAACTCCTCTGAGCCACAATTGCCTTTTTTATAAAGTAGAATTGATAGTATTTTTATGAGTTAGGAGTTCAGCCATTCAACTAGCATGGAAAGGATCTTCAGTAAATCCTTTGAGAATGTGTAGAACCAAAAAATGAAAGAGCTTTGGTTACAACTAATAAGTTCTGGGTTATGTTGTTTTTCTGCAGGTGTGGAGATAATGGAGACTACTTTGAAATCTTTGTATTGTGAAAGTTATATCATGTATATAATATATAATGCATACATTTATCATTGAGTTAATAAGTAAGTTAATGAACTTAAATAATGATACACACTTGTACAAACATCATTCAGTACCAGCAAGATCAAGGCCAGGCTTGGAAACTTAGCAAGATCCTGTTTCAAAATAAAAAATATTAAGGGCTGTGATAGAGCATCTCTGGATTCAATGTCCAGTACCACAATGATGTTTTAATGTGCACACAGAAAAGTATAAGAATCAGATGTGTACAATTCAAATTATGTTTCACAAACTGTTTTAACCCTGTAACCACTGTCCTGATCAAGCATTGTGCTTCCTACACTCTCTACCCAGACTCACCACCACGGCAGACCACGTCTCTGACTTCCATACGTTCTGACTTCCATACATTGCACTAGGTTTGCCTGGTTTTGGATTTAACATACATAGAATCATATGCTATGTACTCTTTTTATGTTTGGTGTCTTGGGGTCTGTATATCATGTTTGTAGTATTTTCTCTTCAAAAGCATCTTTATTATGAAAATGCCAAGTATACACATAGGACTAGAAGACATTATGATCCTTTATATTTCCATAACACTTCAAAACCTTCCATAATGCATAAATACCTTGTTTTACCTGAACACCTTTCTAGTTCTCTTCTATCCCCTGTGCACCTGATTATTTTCCCCAAACATCTTATTTCATCCATAGATATTTCAGTATATGTGATATTTAATAAAAGGGGAGGGTCATTTTCTCATGTCTAAAATCTAAACAATAAATGCATGATACTGGTATCCTCCAGGGATCAATATTTCCCCATTGTCTTCTAAAGATTATTTTTTTCTGTAGTTAGATTGCTCATTACAGGATCAAAGGGTATAGATTCTCTTTAAAATATCTATTTGTAAAGTTAAGGACTTTGAGCCGGGCGTGGTGGCACACACGCTTGTAATCCCCGTGCTTGGGAGGCGGAGACAGGAGGATCACGCTGGTTTGTGGCCAGCCGCGCTGGTTTAAGAGACCCTGTTTCAAAAAAATATAAAATAGGTCTGAGAGTGTGGCCCGGAGGTAGAAGGGCTTCCAGGAACCCCGGTACCACCAAAAAAAAAAAAAAAAAGTTAAGGACTTTGTGTTCTATTTATATAAGCTGAATATTTGAGTGAGATTGCAGTTCTTTATGGCTCAAATGAAGAAAGAAGAAGGTTGCATATTTTCAAATTAGGTATACTAAAATATTGGGGTACTCTTTTAGTTTCCTGGTTTTATGTGTCTTGACAGTCTTCAAGTCCCTCTCGCACTTTGGAGGTGAACTTTTACTCCGATATTTTCTTGTTAGCCTTCAGTCTTAAGAAGTCCCCAGTTTTTTCCTTGGCTCCTTTGATTTATCTCTGAAGTGACAAGCACAGTGGGTTATCTCAGCTCAGTGTGTCTGAAGAAATCCATCACCAAGACCCAAGAAAATTCCTCGAAGGGAGCAGTGTGGAGAGAGCCAGCGTCTTCTCACCCCCGGTTTTCTCTTCTGCCAGTGGGGCAGGAGAGAATGACTTCGAGGATGCAACAGTAATGCTGACATGATTGCACTTGCTCAAAGGATTTTTCTCTTCTCTTTTATCTTACCTTCAAGCAATTTTATCCCTGACCAGAGAGGAATATTTGATGTTTCCAGTTAGATAGCTCTCAGTCATTTGCAGTTTCAATCTTCCCCAGTCTTACATGTCTCCTTCTTTGCCTGTACTTGTCCCTCTGTACAGAGGTACAAGAGTTGTCTTTTCTGTCTCTTTCTTCATAAGGTGGTGCAGGGGGGAGCTCCACCTTGTCTTTGCAGTGGTCTTTAGTTGATGGAGGGCTCTCATACTTTTTTGATATCAAGCCATGTCTTCTGTGGTCATTGAGAATTGTGTGTCCTTTGGAGGTCATCCTGGCAGCCTTGCTGATGACTGCTGGGAACTCACAGGGTCACCTCTCACTGTCGATCCTGCCCTGCGCTTCTCTGTCCACCTGTCCTGTAGCTTGGTTTGGTCCTTCCCACACCTGATGCTGTCTCTTCGCTGTCTGTAATGTGCTGGGCTCTGACCTTTGCTGGTCACGTTCCTCACCTTTGCTGTTTGGCTGTGCCCTGGTTTTTTGGTGCACGCTGTCCTGGGGATGGCTGAGCTCTGAGAGCTCAGGGAGGAGCAGGAGCCACTTGCAATGTTTCTGGAATCTTTGAGCCCCAGATACGTGCTTTTTCCTATCTTCTGGGTTTTCCCTCAAGGGTTTACCAGGATTTTCTGAGTCCTGTCCTCTCTGTCTCTTTTATATCAGAACCCGCTTCTTTCTCTATGGTGTGTTTCAGTTTCCAAGATTGATTAAGTGATTCCCTTTCATCTTCATAGGAAATGTTAAATATCTTTTGTGTGTGTTGGGGTGGATGGAACTACTAAGGACTGAACTCAGGGACTCACTGCCCCTGAGCTACATCCCCAATCCTTTTTAGTCTTTATCTTGAAACCGGGTCTTGCTAAGTTACTGTGTGATGGCCTCCTACCTGCCATACTCCTGTCTCAGCCTCCTAAGTCCTGGGATTGTAGTCATTCATCACCATGCCTGGCTGGAAATGTTATTCTAATTGCTAAATTTAGGAAGGATAAAAGAGAACAAGTGAAACTAATTATTATTTTAATGTAACCTAACACATCAAAATACATTTTGACATGTTATCAGTGTAAAAATATTGAGAGTTTTTAAATTATTTTTCTTTCTTTTCTTGCGGGTGGTTATAGAGCCTTTGGACTCCAGGATGTGTATTTTATACCCATAACATGTCTCTGTTGGACCAGCTGCATTTCAGGACTCCTGGCTGCTAGAGTGGATAGTGCAGGTCTAGCTGATACAAAGTCAGAAAGGAAGAGGCCTCTGGATAACGGTAAAGAAAGAACCAAAACAATAGAAAAACTGAACTCAAAATGGTGCCGCTTTGGCTGCCTTTGAATTTCGTTCATTCCTGATGCCTGCCAGCCACCGCCACTGAATGTATGTAAAACTCGACTTTCACTGAAATAGCTTCCTTTTCATAGGACTCAAGTCTCTGGTGTTTCCTTGGTCTGCCCAGTCACCCAGCAACAGTACTGACCTCACGTAGATACTTAGCCAAATAATCCCCTATGCTTCTCCAACTTCCATTCTCAGAGAGGAAATTTCAGCTTCCTGAAAGTCAGTCCTTGGTGCTCTCTGCTCTTCTTCCCTGCCCACACATTTCCTAGTTTTATTTTAAGGTCAATAGAACTACATTTTAAGAACATCATATCCAGGCGTGATGGTGCCCACCTATAATCCCCGTAGGTGAGAGGTTAAGGCAGGAGGATCATAGGTTTGACACCAGCCTCAGCAACTTAGCGAGGCCCTGTTTCAAAATAAAAAATCAAATAGGGCTCTAGGGGTGTAGCTCAGAGGTAGATTACCTCAGGTTTCATTCCTCAGTACAAAATGGGGGGAAGGGAGATAATTTAGAACATCATTTTATTATGTAGGGTTTAACAGTCAAGAAAGAAAACTGGAAAGTTTATTAAGAGTAGAAACTATAGGACCCCAATAGTGTATATGCCTCAAGTTTAGGAATTCAATGACTTATTAATTAAAGATGAGTCCGGAGTGACTCCAAAATCTTATCTAAAAAAAAAAAAAAATATATATATATATATATATATATATATATGATATATGATAATAGATAACAGTGATAATTCTAATGAAATGTATTCTAATATTCTAATGAGTCAAACAAATCTAAGAAGTCTGCTATATTCTTCATGAGCTCTACTTGGAGATTAAAAAAATAACAGATGGATCACAATTGGCATTCATCTCTGCCCTAGCAAGAGGATGTTGCGTTACGTGATCAGCGTGGTTTACTGATAAAAGCATCCTCCCTGTCCACCCACACATAGGCACTCACCCAGTCACCAAACTTCATCAGCCCTTTAATTCTTCTCAAGCCCCAGATCCCTTTCTGTCCCCCTGTCCCCCTGGGTTGCTGGAATGTCCTCCTTTCATTCCAACCCCCACAGTTGTCCTCTGGCCCAGCACTTCCAACTCTCAGTGGAATAGACCATTTTTTCCCCTCAATCCATCACAGTCTGATATTATTATAAAACATATTACAAATTAACTATTACAAAAGTTGAAAGAGGAGAAAACCAAACACGAAAACTAGAAGTCTATTTTATGGGGGGGGGGGTACTGGGGTTCTTGTAAACCCTTCTACCTCCGGGATATACTCCCAGACCTATTTTATATATATATTTTATTTGGAAACAGGGTCTCTTAAGCCAGTGTGGCTGGCTTTGAGCCTGCGCGATCCTCCTGTCTCTGCCTCCCACGCACTGGGATTACAAGCGTGCGCCACCATGCCCAGTGCTAGTAATTAAAAATTATTGGGTAGCTGGGAGCTGTGTTGTGTAACTGTATTCCCAGATACTCAATGGTAAGGCAAGGGGGTGGATTTAATCTTAGGCAATTTACTAAGAAAAACTACATGTAACTATATAAAAACCTGTATAAAACTATTAAAAGTAATAAACATTGTGCTTTTTTGCAGTACTGGCCATTGAACCCAGTGGCAGTCTACCTCTGAGCTACATCCCCAGCCCTATTTTTTGTTCTTTATTTTAAAGCTGGGTCTCACTAAGTTACAGAGGGCCTCACTAAGTAGCTGAGGCTGGCTGTGAAACCAGACCCTCCTGTCTCGGCCTCCCAAGTACTGTGATTACAATCATGTGCCACCATGCCCAGTTATAAACATTATTCTTATGTTAAAATAATCCTGTTCTTGTACACTTTCTCTAATAGTTTTCAACTACTGGCTCTCAGTTTATGTACTTAGGATCTGGTGAGTTGATAAAACCACTTGGGTTATAGACTGTGATTTGAGTAGCAATGCTATAGATGTCTACCATCTGATGACATTGCCAGAAGCCATATGTGGCTTGTAGAACTTAAACTTTAATTATTTTAAATGAAATGAATTAAAATGCAGTTGTTCAGTGCATTGACCACACTTCAGGTGGTGTTTGCTCGCTCTGTTGGGCATGGCAGATAGAGAACATTTACATCACTACAGAATATTCTGTTGGACATTGCTGCTATAGTTCCTTGCTACCCAAACTGTGGTCCATGGACCACCAGCACATGCTTCACTTGGCAGATTCTTATAAGTGTAGACTCTTGTTCTTCTACCTACTGAAACAGAACCTGCCTTCTTAATAGGTTTCTCAGGTGATGTCTATGGACTTTAAACTTAGAAGCCCCACTCTAGAATGCTTCTAAGGCCACTTAAAATTCAAATCTGACTGGTGACCCATCATGCCGTACCTATCTGGACAATCTCTGTCCAAAATGGTACGCACCAGCCACATGTGGTTACTTAAGTTAATTAAAATTAAAGTTGAAGATTATTTCCTCTACCCCTCTAGGCACATGTCAAGCACCCCGTTGTCATCTGCAGTAGTGGCTATCATCTTGTGCAATACAGGTATTTTTTCTTCACTGAAAAAAAAATTGTCAGGACATACTGATCCAGCCTCTATTTTAGCATCTAGAGGTCTGTATTCCCTGGTCCTTCATGCCTCTAACTTCAACCCCCATTGTGTTCCTAGTTTACTTTTGTCTCTGACATGAGTGAGATACATAATTTAGTTTCTGTGCCCATTTATACCCCTTGTTCTTTTGCTTGAGCACTATTTTTTTCCCTTTCTTCATTCCCATTCACCTTTCCATGTTCCTCAACATCAGCTGTCTCATGGTCAGCCACTACAAGAAGCTTCCTAGAAACCACCCCACACCTCATTCGCACATAGATAATCTCTTTCATTCCGTAGATGGAAGCCTATGCACGTATGTATCACACTCTTCTGTTCCTGACTTGTTCTCTACCTTTACATCAGCATTTTTAAGTTTCAGCACTATTGACATTTGTGACCAGGTAATTCTTTGCTGGGAAAATAGAGAGCTGTCTCTGTGTGTTATAGAATGCTTAGCAGCGTCCCTGAACTCTGCCCGCTGAATATTCATAATCCCCTAGTTGTGACTATAAAAAATATCTCCATATATTGTCAAATATCCCTTATGGGTCAAAATTAGCAGTGTTTGAATCTGAGGAGATGGGAGGGGGAAGATGGAAACTCTCTAAAGCACATGATATACTCAAATAAACATATCAAAGTCAATCACTAAATCAAGCATGGGAAGAGGGATGGGGAGGGAATGGGATGGGGATTGGATACAGGCTAATTGGGTGATGTGTGCATGTATATCTCCACAAGTTTTTTTATTCCATTAAGATGTTTGACTACAATGCACCAGTAAAAATATATGTAAAAATTGTTAAAAAAGAAAAGTATTACTGTACTCTGAATTTCATAAGGAGAGATACTCAAGGTCTAGGAGGCACTTGGAGTCCATAGCACTTTATGTGGTGTTGCACGCGGCTGGCACGGCTGACACTGTGCTGGTACAAAGGCTGTGATAGGAAAGGATTGGAAAATCTGTGCTCTGCTTAGATCCCCTGTCCTCCTTTTCCCTTTCTTTCTTTCTTTCTTTCCTTCCTCCCTCCTTTCCTTCTTTCCTTCCTTCCTCTCTCCCTCCCTCTTTTCCTTTCTTCTTCCTTCCCTCCCTTTCTTTTTTCTTTCATTCTATTTCTTTATAGAGTAAACATCACATTCTCATGTCTAATTTGTGTTTTTGACTGAGCTCTTTGATCAGGATTGCTGGCCTGTAGAAGAGACCATCACTGTTTAGACATGTCATTCAGAGCAGTCTGTTTGGTTGGCTGATGCACAGGTCATGGGCGGGTAAAATCAACAGCCCCTTAAGTTGGAGATAAGATGAGGGTAAACCAAATGTTACAGAGTCTTTTATTTTAACTCTGAAATAGAATTTCTAAATCTATCAGCTTGTCAATCAGCTAACAGCACTGGATTTCAGAATTTCGAGCAAACCTAAAAGATTATGCATCTTTTATATAAGATATATATAAGAGATATAAGAGATATATATAAGAGATATAAGACTCTTCCCTTATATCTCCATATAGACCTTTTGGTCAGTTACTACTCCAGCCATCCTCAGCATCCTGGGTGAACACAGAATTTTGAGTTGCTATTACTTACAACCCATCAAATGCAGAGTTATGAGACAGTGACACTTAATCTAAGCCCTAAACCTTGCCTCCTTCCTGTCCACCAGCTAGTCCTCATGCACTATAGCAGTTACAGGATGTGCAGTCCCCTGTTCCTGACTCCTCTAGCCAAGTATAAAAGACCCAGGAGTTATCCATCATCCCAGTTTGCAACAGCTTTGGAATTGACTCTGTAGCTTCTCCCTCTTTCTAGACTGCTGCCAGAAAACAAATTCCTCACCCTCATTCTGAAAACCTAGACCATCTAATATTCGTCCTTCATGTTGGCCACCATTTCTGTCCTGAGTTTTAAAACGAGTATCTATATGCTTCTAATTGTCAGATTATTATCATTCTCTTGTTTTGGCTTGGGGACAAGATGATGTCCTCTTTTCTTTCTGGATTTACATGTATGTCAAAGCTGTGATGGAGTTTGACCCACCTTTGCGTTCATCAGTGATGGTCTGATACACCACCAGCAGCTGGGGCTGGCATCTCACTGTGGCACGGATACTGTGCTACAGGCTGGGCACTGCCTGGAATGTGCCTGGAGTCATCTCTTATCCCTTAGAGGCTTTTCAGTGCATACCTGAAACCTCAGCTACTTTGTCCAATATTACCATAGGTATTAGCAGCATTAGAGTAGAATTTATTTATTTATTTATGGCATTAAAGGTTGAACCAAGAGATATTCTGCTTCTGAGCTACACTTCAGCCCTATTTTATTTTTTTTTGTTTCAAAACGGGCTTAGCTGGATATGGTGGCGCACGCTTGTAATCCCTGCACCTGGGAGGCGGAGACAGGAGGATCTCACCTTTTCAAAACCAGCCTTGCTGGCTTAAGAGACCCTGTTTACAAATAAAATATATATTAAAAAATAGGTCTTGGAGTGTAGCCCAGAGGTAGAATGGTTTCATCTGCAGTACCAAATAATAATAATAATAATAATAATAATAATAATAATAATAATAATAAATAAAAATAAAACAAGATCTTACTAGGTTGCTGAGGTTGGCCTTGAACTTGTAATCCTGTCTCAGCCTCCCAAGTACTAGGATTATAGGCATGGGCCACTATGGCTGGCTTTTTTTTTTTACTTTAAAGGAAGCAGTTTAGGGCTTCTCTTTGGTGTTTCTGAGTTGCCAGCCTCACTACTCTTATATTTTGGAGCCAGTATGAAGTAAAATGTCAGCTAAAATAAATAAAATAAGCACTGTGGTACCACAACAGTTAATTTGAAAATAGAGACAGCAGCTACTCAGCAACTAATGGTTGGATATTATATACAGCCTGGATACACTAGACAAAAGCGTGATTCACATCCTGGGCAGGACAGAGCAGGACATTGCGAGATTTCATCAGACTATGAGAATGGCTTGCCATCTCAGTCTTCTCAATTGTCTGCTTCTGGAACTTTCCACTTAATATATTCTTGGATGACAGTTGACTGTGGTTTACTAAAACCACAGAAAGGGAAACAGCATATACAGGAGACTACTGTACCTCTCTTCACTCAAAAGCTCAGCTCCCTGGCCCACTGCAGGAGGTGCCTGCCTCAGCTGGGCTGCACTTCCGACCCTGAGCAGCTGCTCATGGGCCACTATGTAACTCAGCCCCTGGCAGGTCAGAGGGAGGAGCCAGGAGAATGACCAGCAAATCACTACTTGCAAAGTCATGAGGCTTTGTGATGGTCATTTATTCAGTCTCATCGAACATTGACCAGATACCAACTCTGGGCCCCTGTGGATACAAACAAGATGTCATGGTCTTCACGTTGCTCATCACCTACTGGAAAAGAAGCAAAGACAGGGTGACATTACAGTGGAGAATGAATATTCAAACGAGGTGGTGTCACTGGAAAGGGAGTCAGAC
This sequence comes from Muscardinus avellanarius, assembly GCF_963383645.1. Lineage (NCBI taxonomy): Eukaryota > Metazoa > Chordata > Mammalia > Rodentia > Gliridae > Muscardinus > Muscardinus avellanarius. Next base: position 9,978,076 of record NC_137805.1, on the reverse strand, counting down.
AGTAGTGATAACAATAAACTTTTGGGGAAGAGGAACATTTTTTGTGTCTTTTTTCCAGGCAAAGTACTGGTTATTTTTTTTTTCCCTATAGTTTCCATTTCTGTTTAGTCTCCCAATAGCTTGGCGAAGTGGACATGTGTCATAAAATAGGGGAAACTCCCTTTATAAATTGATGCCTGGCTGAGTTAACTACTTTTTCCATTTCTTTTACTTTTTATTGAGGTATAAAATACAGTTGGAAAAATATACATTACAAATACTAGAGCTTGGCAGTCACTGTCGCTATTAACTGCATTATGATGCGGGACTATAATGCACCGATAAAAGGGTAAAAATAATACAGCTTTGTAAATTTTCATGACATGAGCACATCCATGTAACCAACACTCTGACACAAGATTAAGCAACAGGGCATGCCCAGCATCCTAGAGTCCTCATACCCAGCCCCTTAACTACACCCTCCTCCTCACTTCTAGATTCTGCTACCCTCCACCCAATGATGTTCTTGTGACTTTAACAGTATGCAAAATGCTGGCTTTTTACTTTACATCAATGAAAATACACAGTATGCACTCCCCTTTTTGCATGTCTTAATTTTTTACTCAACACAGTGTTAGTAAGTTTCATCCATATTATTTTGAGCAACTATAATTCTCATCGCTGTATATGATTCCATTGTATAATGCTATATAAGGTCTAACATTTATGTGTCTCTTCTATGGTTAAGGCATTAGTATAGTTTTTGTTTGTTTGTTTAGGGTCAATATTAATAACGTTGCTATAGGTCCTCTAATGCACATCTTTTCTTGTGCATATGTAAGCATTTCTGCTGGGCATGTACCTCAGAGGGAAACATGTTAAGTAAAAGGCAGTTGTGTCTTGAATGTAGAAGAGGAAAGAGATGCACAAAATCATCTCATAAGTCCTCGACATGGTCTCCTCACCCTGATGGTTAGAGGGAGTGTGTATGTCCAGCTTTAGAAGATAGCATAAATTTTCAAAGTGGCTATATCCAATCTTGTGCTTTGAGGAGAACCAAAAGTTATCTAGATGGGTAGTAAAACTGGGCGTGGCGGCACATGCCTGCCATCTCTGTACTTGGAAGGCTGAGACAGAAGAACTTACCTGTTTCAAAATAGAAAACAAAAAGTGCTGATGGTGTAAGCTCAGAGGTGGAATGCCTCTGGATTCTACCAAACAAAACAAACCAAACAAAACACACAAAAAAACCAGATGGTTAACAATAATGATAGCCACAACAATAGTAAAAAGAATATATAAAAGAAAGGAGCAGTAAAAGTGTTCCAGAAACGTGTTATGTGCGATTGTTCAATTAACTGTTACTCATTTCTTCGTTGTGCCTGAATATGAAATCCTGTCCTGAGTTCACTCTGCTTATTCTTGCCGGCAATTCCCAGCCATTAATGGAATGTAACACTCTACCCCTTTTGAACTTGTTCCTTCTCGACGCAGTACCACATTAAAGGTCAACTGTAAAATTTCCACATCCTATTACATACCAGTCTTAGAGCCGGATCTGATACTTCAGAATGATGTTTCTGCTCAAGGACGTGAGCATAAAAGTCATCCTGGAAAATCCAGTGGACATGAAATTCTTTGTTTCAGTATCCACATTTCCCCCCTCCATTGTCTTTGTTTTGACTTTGTAGATCTGGCAACAGTTGATAAATTGTTTGGGGGTAGAGGATTACTAGATTAAAAACAGCATTTTACTATAAATAGACTCTTGGCTCATGATCATTGTCTCAAGAGACAATGTGAGTGACTATTTTTGTAAATAATATTAAGTATCACCAAAACATAACACTGACTGGCTTAATCCATTTTTGTTTACTTGTCTCTTTGTAAAACTCTAAGTTGGGAGGGGTTGGAGACACACAGTGAATGTACCTAATGAGTAGCACTTTGGGGATTATTATTTTTGAAAGTAATTTCCCCCCAAAAGGTAATAGAGGAGTGCCATTTTTTTTTTTCTGGCACTGCACACAGAACCTAGGCCCTTGTGATACTGGTTGGGTGCTTTACTTCTGAGCTATATTCCCAAGTTTGAGCAGTACCATTTTGCCCAGCCAGATTCATGTAACATTTTTCTTTTAGGGTTAGGTTGTTTATTGGCTATTTATAAATAACAATATATGATAAGAAGAAAATATTTAGAAAAGCATGTGTTTGAGATAATTTTTAAAGAGTTTTTGTTCCAGTCTTGTAGAAATATATGTGCACCATGAAAAGAGTGAAATTGTGATGTGTTATTATAATAGGCTGTTTTTAAACCGTGCTTCCGAAATATTCTGTGGATGGTTGCGATTGAAGGTGTATGTAGATAAAACCTAGAAATATAAGAAAAATGCAGCATGATGGAGATTGATCCTGACATGTAAGAGTATTTTAATATTAAAAAACATATCCAGTCATGATCACAACAGATGGAAGGAGGGAAGCCACATGATCACACTGATAAAGTGACAAGAAGATAAACGATAAAATCCTAGTCTTAATACATTTCAAAATGTCTTGCAGATTAGAAATATTAGAATACGATCTCAAACCAACCTTTAGCAGCCTACGTGATAGTCACATTCCACAGCATTTCTCTTCATGGAGGACTCAAGCTTATTCACTGTCATTCCTGTAACTGAATACTGTTCAATCAAAGAAAGTAAGCACTGTAAATGCTAGAAAAATAGGAGCTCCTTTATAATTTTTGTATGATATGCTTGTCTACCTTAAACACCTAGGACAACTAAAAACTCATCTTAGTGAAGAGTTCAATAGAAGATTAGTTCCAAAGTAAATTTGTGCCATGAGTACTCTGATTTGATCCTTACACATCCTTTATATGTATCAGATTATCACACTATACCCCATAAAAATGTGTACCAAGTAATAAAAGCATAAAAGTATATCTTTATGTCCAGTAATCAAAAATTAGTATAGGTGGCATTCAAAACCTAAACGCAAAGAGAAACGTTAACATTCTTAAAAACTAAAGGAATGTATAGGATCCACATCCTTAAAAAATATGAACATCCTTCAATCATAAAAAATAATTTAGAGTAAATAAAGATGCCATATTTCTATATGGAGTCATAGTATTTTAAGGTACACATTCTTTCCAAGTTAAAACAAAGCAAATTTGCTTAAAATTACAGTTTGTTTTCAGATTTGGAAAATGACTCAAATGAATCTGAAATTTCTTAGAGAAACTACTTTAGAAATACCAAGAGTGGGTGTATTCATTTCGAGTCACCACTCCATGCCAGTCTGGTATGGAGCTGTATTTCTATTTTCTGTATTTCTATCTTTCTAATAAACTTCTTTAAATCTTCAAAAAATACCAAAAGCAATTTAGAACCATCTAAATTTCAAAGAGTATCAAATAATATAACATTTTGTTGGCATGGGAAAGAGTACCTCAAGTAAAACAGAGTGAAGAGTTCACAAATGTGCCCAATCGCTGTAAAAAAAAAAAAAATTAACACATAAGAAAAGTTCCAAATCAGTTGGGTAAGAGTAGGTTATTGAACAAGAGTCAGAATCTACAGAAGAATACTTAAATTTGGCAAGTACTCCTGCACAAAACACTTCATGAATTAAGGTAAAATGTGAAGGGAAAGCAGAACAAGCTAGGAATTTCTGTCTTTCTTTTTATTTTTATTTTTTTCACATGCATGGCCTTTCAGAACTTTAAATCCCAGCCTGTACGCTAGCCTTTATAAATTAAGTACAATAAAACCCACAAATAGTTAAAGGATATGAAAGGGAAATTATTTAAAAAAAGCAATATAAGCATGAGTAAATATAAGGAAAACATTAACTTTACTACTACTCAAAGATACAAATTAAAGCAATAAACATTTTCAACCATAAGTTTTTCTGCATTTCCCAAAACTATAACTATCTAGTGGTTGGCAAGATTGAGGGTAAACACAATGCTATACTCTTCTGCTAATAATTTAAATTGCTTCAACTTTTTTTTTGCCTTTAGCATACTTATTAAGAGCCTAAAAGCCCACAAACCCTTTCATTCAAAAATTTTAATTTTAATGACTTTTTAAAAGAAATTACCATGAAAGATATTACAAGAAAATTTGTCATGGTACTGACCAATAACATAACAAATTGAAAAATAAACTAAATATTCAACAATAGGAAATTATTTAAGTAATTTTGATAAATTTCTATAGTGGATTCTTTTGCTGGCATTAAAAATAATGTTGCCTAATTAAATAGTACATAAAACTCAGCATGCTCTACTATCAAGGGAAATATGCAGCCTACAAAGGAAAATGAACAACAGGATCTTATTTTTTAAGCAGTAGAGAATACCTAGAAACAACATGAATTGGCACCAAAATAGCAGTGGTTTTTTTGACTGGTGAATTATGGATGATTTTAATTTACTTATTTGTAATTGCCTCTCATTTGAGATTTTTTTCTAAAATGAGAATATATTACTTTCATCATTTGTCATGATAAAATCATATTTTATTTTTATAATAGATGTGTTTCATATTCTAAAAACAGAAAACAGAAATGGAATGATTATAACTATTAATTCAAAGTTTAAAAAAGGAACCTCTATTCATGTCTGTTTCTTTATTACTAGTAAATTGAGTAATACGGTTTTTCATTTACTCTGATATAGACAGAAATAGAATCCACAATATAATCTAGCACCAACCATGGTATTAATTAGCTAACTAATCACATAGATCAGATCCCAGTTTCAATAACTATACCTCTACAAGAATGTTCTTTTCTTTGTAAAAATAATTAAATAACAACTTAAAAATTAATAGGGCCAAGTAGTAAAAAGATTGTGGAATGTCCTGAGAAGAGATTTTTGAATAAGCCAGTTAAAGAAAATCTTTGAAAGATGGACAGATTTAAATGCAATAGACTCTTAGGATTTTTAAATTATTCTCAAGAAAGAAAATGAGAGGCTTGGAAATTCAGCAGAATTTTTCCATGTCCCCTCCCCCTCCCTCAGAAGATAGAAAGGTGATACATAATGATCTGTACTCTCAAGAAACTTATCAGAAGGGGAGGTGGCTTGGTGGAGGCCGGTGAGAATGGGTTAGATAAGGCTGAGATTTTTGGTAAGATGGTTTGAGTAGCTGGCAGGTGACACAGGTGGACATATCCCACAGGTCTTTAGGAGAATGGAATTGGCCTTAGAATTGAGTCTTACCAGTGGCAATTACATCGATGTCAGCTGTCTCAGGTTGACAGGGGAAACTCCATGAAGACTGGAATCTCCCTAGTTGCAAAACTAAACCCAGGGAAATTTCTTCTCACTCTCTCCTCTGGAGTTATACTCCAGGGTAAATCACTCACAGCAACTACATTATGAACCGGGCCCCTTCCATCCCCCCACCATGAAAGGTGGTTCCTAGGTCTCTCAAGAGAGCTAGAAAGAAGTATAACCACTCACACTAAGATGTGCAAGACAAAAGGGGAATTCATTCAACCTGTACGAAGGGAATTCATTCAATCTCTAAAAATAGGATGGATGAAATAGTGCAGCCCCCCCCCCCCAAAAAAAAAGTGCTAGAGAGCCACCTTTCAGGGAGAGTTTAGCCCAGGTGTTAAAATGGTATAGACAGAGCAGACACAGAGATATGCCAGGCAGACACTGACCCTAAAAGTGCAGAGAAATGGAGAACGCTGGAGATGGTGGAGTCCACTGAATATATGGGGGAAGGTGACCACCTGGATAGACCCAGTGTTTGAGGAGGAAGGGAGAACTGTGAGTTTAGATATTGCAAATAGGCCAGTGATGGATATGGATAAATTGAAGATATGGTCAATATATCTTGCAAAAATGATGTTTTATCTGCAGTAAGTTCTACTTAATTTTTCCAAGTAGTGCTTCAGTGTTCTTTTCCTGTGCCCTCTTTCTGATTCTTTAAAGAAAAAAAAAAGACAAGCTTCATTTAGATGTATTTTGGGATAACTCTTGAAAAGAGTATTGAATGGAATCCCAAGTTTATTGGTTAGTAATGTAGAAGGATATAGTCCGTGATAAAATCTTTTAGATTAGACATAAAGAACAGCATTTTATTCTCTGCTTTAGATTTTTTTTGTAGAATTGGCAATAATAGTATATTTTAAGCTCTTTTAGTTTAAAAGAACCATAGAACCTAGCCACAAATTCACTGTAAAATGGTATTCTTTGTTGATGTTGATGCGAAGGCTGTGTTAAATATTCTTTCTACAGTTCTAAGGATTTGAGTAATAGCTATAAAACTATTTCACATTTGTCTTACTTCTTTTTCGACATGATAGATAATTTTCAGTGATTTGCTTATGAATCATATATTTTTACAAAATAAGAGTATTAAGATTTCCAGATAGTCAATGGCCTTTAGTATTAACATTTCCAATTAGTAAGTTGCCTATAGTTTTCCAATAAAAACAGGACTAGGAAATTATTTGAAGAATATCTAAGCAAGAAGTGGTGGTACCCGCCTGTAACTCCAGTGCTTGGGCAGCTGGTACCGGAGGATCGCAGGTTTGAGGACAGCCTCAGCAAGTAATGAGACTCATCAACCTAGCAAAACCCTGTTTCAAAATAAAAAATAAAATTGGGCTGGGGGTATAGCTCAGAGGTCACATGGTCCTGGGTTTAACCCCAGTACCCTCGCCCAAAGGAATAGCTAGACAATGCCTCTGGTTTGAAAACTAATTGTAATGATGAACCTAATATATGAATACCTTCTTTGTGCAAAAATCAAAGGCAATACATGGGAAGTCCATATCCCCTTTAAGTCCTCTCTTAAACATCACCCAGGTTAATTATATTATCAGTGTGCTGTGCAACCTTCCAAACTTTTCATGAATATTGGCAAATGAATAATTCTGCTGAAAATAATCAACATTGCTTAGTGTGTCATTAATAAATAACATGGAGTGATTGTACGCGTGTATGCGTGCACGCATGCGCACCACATGCATATTGTATTTGGTGCTACATCTTTGAGGTCTTTGCATATTAGTAAGCGTACAGCTGCTTTGCAATTTTTTATCTGATTAAGTATTTCGCTGTATGGATTCCCTTTTTAAAGTTTGACTTATTATAAATAGAACTACAATGCACACGCTTCTTTGGGCAGATATACTGGGTTTCTCAGATATATAAAGATATTTATATACACTTTACATTTCAATAAGCATTGCTAACTTAACCCCCAAAAGGCTGTACTAGTTTTCTCTCCCATTATCAACCACTTAATTTTAGAAATATCAAAGGCGAGACACAGAGATTTTATACCTTGCCAAAATATCCTAAAAACACAAAAATCTTCTCTCCTTTCTATGTTTCCAGTTGCACTATTTTCAAACATATAAAATAAAAAGATAAATATTAAACTAGATGCCATGAAAGTTTATATATTTTATATATATTTTTTTTACTAACTTTCAAACCCAGTTCAGTCTGGTCACTTAAATCAATGAACTAGAGGAAAACAAAAATATATTATTGAATTATGGGGTTATGGGAAATTGTTGTGAACACAGGACTCTTGCTTGACTGTTTTAAGTTATTTTTCTGGGCTTCGGATTCTGTGATCTCACATCTGCTAAAGCTTTCATGGTTGGGGTATTTCCTAATATAACTGAAATTCTCCTGCTTTAGAATTTTTGTTTTCATAAAGTTATCATCAGAATCATCTTTATTTCTTCACTTGATGTTTTTCCAAATGTAAGAAAATATGCAGAGTGAGTTTATTAAAAAAATACTAGTGATCTACTTGACAATTAAGACTTTACTTTCTAGAAAACATAATTTAGTAAATTTTGGATTCTTTTTTATGAGTCCTACCATTCCTGGGGTTAGGTGGGGTGACAATTATCTAATGATTTGGGCTGAACTCTTGGTTAACCTCATTTACTAGTTTGGTGCAAGGAGAGTGGGAAGTTTTAAATCTGGAAGAACACATTGCTTACATTCTTGTTTGGGGAAGATGGGTCCCAAATCATATGTATTTTTAGATAAGTCATATGCCTTTGTAAACCCTTAGTGTCAGCTTGATGCTGAATTCAAAACATTTTTATGTAGAAGTCAAAAAATATAAGAAGTGCAATGAATTATTCATTGAATATCGAATAGAGGCAAGGAACCCGGCTAGGCATTTTTATGTGTTACTTAATACAAGCTCACAAGGACCCATGCAATCTATTGTACTTGACTTGATTTCTGTATCAAGAAGTAGAGGCTGAGAGAGAAAAGAACAGTACAAGTAGCAAGTGCAGAGGTCTCTAGTTTTCTCTATCTCATTCCACACACACTGCGTCCCACCTTGTCAGAAATCAGTGAAAATTAGACAGAGAGAACCTCTTGGTAGAGTAGAGCTTGAACCGAGTCCCCAAAGGAGGCTGCAATTTTGGACGAAGATGGAGGAGGGGCTCGCATAGGAGAGGCTGAGCTTCAAGGCTCTTAGATGAAGGTAGGCGAGGTTCTCTTTTGCCATTTACCAGATTGACCTAAGAGGACTAAAGCCTTGTTGAACTGGCTTCGGGCAATATAATTTTGGATAATAAAGGGCTTTGGCAAGAAACCCCAATGGAGCCTCATAAAGAACAGACAGAAAATAAGAACCAGGAACTGGGATGACTTCCTGTGTCTCTCTAGAGAACGCAGTGTTTTATTCCTCCTCCTCTTGACCTCCTTGCAACATGCTTGCTTGCTTATTTACTTACTATTAATTAATTTATTTTTTCGTTTATTTACCTACTTTCTGCAGAGTATCTTGCTTTCTCTGCCTAGTGTGTGGTCAGCCCAGCTATAGCAAAGATGCACTGGCCTCACTGAGTCTCAAGGCCAGTTTTCCTGGGGCAAATATCCATCTCTGGCCCAATCAAGTGTGAAGGAGAATATATCTGGGAATAGGTTCTTTTCTTTTCCTTTCCTTTTCTTTTTTTCTTTGGTCCTGGGGATTGAAGCCACAGGTGTTCTATCTTAGCTCTGCCTTTAGCCCTATTTTATTTCTTTTTCTTTTGAAACAGGTTCTCACTAAATTGCTGAGGCTGGCTTGGAACCTTTTCTCCCCCTGTCTCAGCCTCCCAAGTACTGGAATTACAGGAGGTTGCCACTGCACCTGACTGAGAATAGGTTTTGTGATAACGTGGTACAGGCAGCTTCTTTAAAAAGTAATTGGTCAACATTTGAACCCCAAAGAGCAAGAGAAGTGGAAAGGCAGTGTGGGCAGACTGTTTACGAGGTCTTGAAGACCAGTGGAAGCACTTTCACTTGCGCCTGGAATCCAGAGAGGATGGCTTGCCCAAGCAGGGATTTGGTGGGAGGTGAGTTAAAAGCCTGGAGAGACTGAGGCACACAGACAAGCTAGGCAGTGGTGTCAATCTTATAGGCTTAGGCTGTAATGACCAGATTTAGAGATGCCAGAGGAATGGCAGTTGCTGAATAGAGATGTTATTTTGAAAGGACCAGCAAGATTTATCGATATAAGGAAAAGGCCACTTTCAGCTTCAAGGATAAGGACAAAGTTGTGTGTCCTTTGGGGATAAAGGAAGGAGAAGGACCGGGAATCAGGAGAGAGAGAGAGAGAGAGAGAGAGAGAGAGAGAGAGAGAGAGAGAGAGAGAGAGAGAGAGAGAGAGAGGGAGGAAGGGAGAGAGAAAGGAGAAGGGAGAGGGGAAAGAAGAGACAGGAGATGCTTGGTTTGGGGAATGCTGTGTCCTGTTCAGTTGTGGCATGAAAATTCTGGCCTAAGGCTACAAGTGGGATGCACAAGGTGAACGGAGGCTGATGTAAAGCCCTGTCCATTGCAAGTTAATGAGAGGACGGTTGGTGCTTGAAGTCAGTAGCTATTAGCCTTCCAAGCGAATTTACATCACTGTGGGACACACTATTTCTGGGTTTGTGACAGAAATTCATTGAACTTCTAGGTAGTTAGGTAAGGTTATCAGATCGTAAGACACCTGAAAACTATTGTGCTTGAAGATACAGTTTTGGGGCTTGCTAAGCATGGTGATAATAGATGAGTTTTCCCTAGTAGGGAAACTCTAGAAGTAAGTCCAGCAATGACTGTGAATCCGAATAATGCTGGAGTCTGCTTTGAAGGCTGTGTCAGAAGGATGGCCAGTGATTCCCCAGCTGCATTACACGGCAAATGCAAACAGGAAAAGGTTAACTTTCCAAACACTAAATATTTCTCCCTCTTGCACCAGTAGGATCTAGCCATTTCCTAACGCAGGCAACACTGGTGTGAAGGAGTGGTTGTGTTTTGGCCAAACCACGAACTCCTTCCTGAGACCCTGCCAGTTCCTGGTGAAAGCCAGGAAATGTATTTTTAGTTGTCTATAACTCGGGCTAAGGCGACTCTGAACCTCCTAATGGTTGGTATCCAGTGGCTATAAATAGAACCTTTAAAGAGACAGCCATATGTTTTGTAGTGGTTATTTAACTCCAGATATGATTTCCAATTAATTTCATTCCTCAAAACTACTCGGTTTGATTCCTGAAGGATCTGCAGTGCATGTAGGAATGCTTTGTTAATTTGGCCGTGGAATCAGAAACCAAAAATACTTCCCTCTCCAAAACTTGCGATAAGGTCAAATGCAAAAAGGCCTACTACAGTCATTGTTTTTAGCTGTTTTCTTAAATTGAAATCAAATGCTTCCTAATAATAAAAAGATAGTGTGCTATTACTAATGTATTTGTATTGTTTAATTTCAGATTCTTTATCATTTTATGCCTTACCTCAAAATTAAATGTAGTGCTCTAATTTTAAATCATTAAAGGAACTTATTTTTACCAATTAAAAGCAGATATGTATTTTTTCTGAATTGTTGTTAAAATGTAAACAGTTTATAATTTTATATACTTTAGAGATATGTAAAGGTGTACTTCATATCTGCCAGAATAATGGAAATTAAAAATACTGACAAAACCACGTTTTAGAAAAGATCCAGATAATGGACACTCCCCTGTATTGTTGGTGGGAGTTTAAATTGGCTTCAGTACTTAAGTCAACTCTTCTGTATTGGTTATTACAGCGGCACATATGTCCACCATCTGAGCTTAAGAGAACTGTGCATATATGTCTATCAGAAGACAGCTAAAAGAATGATCATGCAGGGATTTTTTTAATAATGTTCCCTAACTAAAACAGCCCAGTCATCTATCATCAAAAGAATGGATAAGCAAATCATAATATGCCCATATTATAGAATATCATTTGGCAATAAAAATGGATGAACTATTAATGGCTGCCACTATGTAGGTGAAATCTCATAAATATCATTGTAGAGTCGGTTGAGGTGGTGCACGCTTTTAATCTTAGCACTTGGAAAGCTGAGACTGGAGGAGCGCAGGTTTGCAGTCAGCCTTAGCTACTTAGTGAGGCCCTCATCAACTTAGTGAGATCCTATTTCAAAATAAAAAATACGGATGAAGGTATAGCTCAGGTGTAAAATGCCCCCTGTGTTCAATCCCGCGTTCCTCAAAAACAAACAAACAAAACAAATAAAGACAAAGCAAACGAACAAAAAATGCTGAATTAAAATCGGACACAAAAGTTTAACATGATTCTTTTATATGAAGTTTAAGAAAGGCAAAGCTAATCAATAGCTATTGGCATCAGAACAGTACCCCATTCTTCTGGGAAGGCTGAATTTGAGAAAAGACGACCTCACAATTTGGGGGTGATGTGGAAACGTTTATAGACCTTGGTCTGCGGGGGAGACCTAGGGTGTATACACATGCTAAATATTCCTATAGCTGTGCACTTGAGCTTCAAGTACTTTACCGTGTGTAAGACTTACCTCAGCAAAAGTATGAAATGCGTGTTGCGTGCCTCCAAATGATTCATGACAAGTTATTTTCTTCTTTCCAATTCCGCAGAGAAGGGAGAGGCTAAGTGTAGCACAAAGGGTTGATCCTGGGCCAAAATGGGGAGGAGATGATGCAATTGAAATATCTAGGCAAATACTAAAGAACTTCAGCTTCTCTGTGCATCTGACAAAGAAGCAGATTTGTTCTCCTTGTAAAAGTAGTGATGTAGTGTGACCTGGGAAAAGTCCTGTTTGAACCAGGGCTGTAAAGTAAATGATACTTTTATGCTTTATACCACATCCTGTCAGGTACATTAAAAAGAAAAAAGAAGTAATTTCAATTTTAAAGAATTTTTTTTACTCTATAAAAATTCTATGCCTATATGTCCATATAACTTCTTATACAAGTAGGGTCCTATGGTGCCTGTGGGTTCTTACAGTGCAGTATTTGTGTTTGTTTTTCCTGTTTATTCTATCTCTTTATATTGCCTTTGTATGATGATGACTACTCTACAAGTGTCTTACATATTTTATTTATGCTCATACAATAAGGCTTAGTTAATGAGTTTCTTATCACTGTGAAATATACCTGTAGAACTCATCTTCAAAAAGCAAAGGTTCTTTTTGGCTCATGGCTTCAGTTTCACAGGTATCAGTCCATGGTCATCTGATTCCCTTCCTGTGGGCTTGTGGTGAGGCAGAGCATCATGGGAGATAGGCATGGGGGAACAGAGCCGCTCACCTCACGGCAGACAAGAAGCAGAGAGAGAGGGGGGAAAGGGCCCAAAACAAGATAAACCCTCCCACGGCATGCCTTCAGTAACCTACTTCCTCCGATGAAGTCCCCTACCTATAGTTTCTAGTAGCTTCCAATAACACCACCAAATGTTTATCTCACAATGACTGAGTCTGCTGACGAGGTCAGACCCCTCATGATCCAAGCACTGTGCAATATCCCCATGGCTGAACACTGCTGCACTGGGAAGCAAATCTCCATCACATGAGTCTTAGGGAGGCATTCCAATCCCAAACCATAGCAAAGGCATAATCAGTATATGTAGGTATATGTGCATGGATATGCATGTGCACACCCCTGAACATTCATCTCTGCAGGTAAGTTTGTCTTTGTGCTATACTATAGACTTTCCTTTACCTAATAAAATTCTGTGGACATTTCAGCAAGTTAACTGGTATATAATGGTGGCCTACTCTCGAGAGTGTAGATATGCCACAATATACTTGGCCAGTTCTTTGTTGATGGGTTTGGTTGGGCAAGGTCTTCAGTGGACTGAAGCAAGACAGTTTTTGACTTAGAAATAACCATCAGTGTTTGTCACTTAAATCGTTTGAGTCAATTCTCCTCTATCAAAGGGGGATATATTTATGCACTTATGCCAGTCCACTCATTCACTTATAAGAATACTGCAAAAATGTGTGTGAATAGAGCTTTGCCATACCTCACAATCAAATTTAGCTAGTGTTTAGTGCTTTCTGGGTGTGAGGCATTGCTGTAAGAGCTTTTAATATATTCATTTTATTGTATAAGAATACAATGAGATACTATGCTCTGTTTTCCCTATTTCAAGTTAAGATAACGAAGAAACATTAAGATAACCTGTTCAAAGTTGACAGAAGTCCTCAGATTCAGATCCTGGATTTCCCACTGGAGAATCTGTTATTTTATCTACCCTGTAATGCTATCTCTCAAATATGATGCTCTCTGTACCTTTTTTGTTTTTCTTTCTTTGGTGATACTGGGGTTCCTGGAAGCTCTATTTTATATTTTTATTTGGAAACAGGGTCTCTTAAGCCAGTGATGCTGGCTTTGACCCAGTGCAATCCTCCTGTCTCCACCTCCCAAGTGCGGGGATTACAAGTATGCGCCACCATGCCCGGCTCTCTGTACCTTTTATTTTATACATGAGTATTCATTGGTAACATGAGATAATTGGTTTTTGAGAAATGACATTGTCAATCATCAACTGTGATAAAATTTAAAATAAAAGATGAGACATGTATCATCTCTATTTATATATATATAAATATATGCATGTATATTCTGATGAATATATATGAATATATATGTATATATAAACATATATATTCATATATATTTATATATAACACACATATATGTATATATGTATATATGTATATATGTTCAGGACTGGGGATTGAACCCAGGGTCTCAAGAGTCCTACCACTGAGTTACATCTCTAGCATTAGCTCTCAGATAACTATTTTTGTGTAAGAAATTGTCCTAGAATGTAGTGGCCTTAACACAAAGTATGATTTGGACTATGATGCTATAAATCATCAGTGCGCTCTGGGCCCAGCTGGTGATTTTTCTGTCTTGCCTGGGATCACTCAAGCATCTGTGTTCAGCTGCTGACCCAGCGAGGAGCTCTGTTCCGTAGACTGCCTGTCCGCTGGGGTCACAGGGACAAGCAAGCCATGAGGCTACATCTCCCAGGAGGCTTTCTCAGGGTTATGTAAATGGTGGCGGTATAGTGTCCAGAGAAAGAGTGGAATCTTACAAGAATTCTTGAGGCCAACCTTTAGAACCAGCACAGCACGGCTTCCACCACATTCTCAAAGTCAAAACAAGCCACAAGGCTGGCCTGGATTCAACCACCACTGCAGCTCCTGCCAAGTCATATGGCAGAAGGCAAAGATAAAGGAGGATGAATAATTGTTGCTATTTTATTCAGGATGGGAATCACACCAAAAAAAAAAAAAAAAAAGAAAAGAAAAGAAAAAGTTTCTACTTATTTTAAAAATACATGCATTAGAACTCGGGCACTGGTGTCTTATTGTAGTGTGTATGTATATGACAGGAGGGTGTAGGTTTGCTCAGAATGCCTCCTATGTGTTTATTCCTCAGTTTTCAAACAGTTGGTCCTCTTCTCTTGGGGTATTTCTTTCGGAGACATTGGTTTGCTTGCTCTGAAGTCTAAGTTTAATTGAATCGATCTACAATCTTTTAGAGCTACACTCATGCTCTTTTTTTCATTTTATTTATTTATTTAGTGCTTTTATTGGTGCATTATAGTCTCACATCATATGTAAATCATGTTGACAGTGACATCCAAGCACATGCTCTTGGTGCCCCCTCCCCGCTTTACTTCCTACCAATACAAAGTACCCAGACTGTCCTTGGTATATATTCACATGTATACCCCTAGTCTGTGGTTACTCTCATGCTCTTGAGGTCTCTCTGACTGTAATGATTTTTTTTTAATTTATTTTCTGTAATGATTTTAATTTCCATTTCTTAGGTAGTCAAATAACATTATGACACTATGTGGCTTTTCATATCAGCAAGACTCTGGCTTTTCTAGGCATGGTATCCAAGCCATCCCAACTCACATGGTATAAAATGCATGTAAGCTGCACATTTTTCAATGAGTACTATCACACTTCTTTCCAAAATAAAAAACACTCCCAGTTCCCCAAATTTTTGTCCCATTGTGCTAAAGAAAGCCATGCATTTTGAAATGAATAAACTGAGACACAGGAAAATATCTGTTTGATACAGGGTTAATTTACTGAGATGCCTGGGTTTCTCATAGATTGTCTAATATAACTTTCAGATTATTAAGGATTTTCTAGAGAATACCTTTTTTGTTCTTTTTTTGATTTTTTTATTGGTGCACTGTATTCATACATCATAATGGGATACAAACTTTTGTAGACATACATGCACACATCGCCCAATCAGCCCCAACCCGATCCCCATCCCATTCCCTCCCCAACCCTCCTTTCCATGCTTGGCTTAGTGGTTGACATCTAGTATTATAGCAATTTATCCAAAATTAAAAATGATAATCTCACATAACAGTTTCATTTGTCTGATACCAAGCTTTTGATGACTTAAAGATAACATTTCAATATTTCTTTTTGCTTTCTTTCTTACCAGAGGATTTTTTTTCTATTTTTTTTAGGTGATACTATCATATATTTATAATTTATTTTTCAGAAAAAAATCTATCCTAATATGGAATATGGACTCTAGATACCCAAAACGATCTTGAAAAAGAACAAAGCTAGAAGATATATATTTTCTGATTTTAAACCATATAAAGCTACAATAATTGAAACAGTGTAGTACTATTCTAAAGGCAGATATATAAACCATTGGAGTTAAATAAAAGCCTAGAGATAAATTCTTCCCTATATTGTCAAGTTATTTTTGACAAGGTTTCCACGAACATTTGGTGGAGGAAATAATAATCTTTTAAATAAATATTGTTGAAACATAATAATTACATGGAAAAGAATAAAATTGGACCCTTACCTAATCCCGTATACAAATATTAACTCAAAATAGATAAAAGACCTAAATATAAATCTTAAGACTGTAAACTTTTAGGAGGAAATCTGGGTCATAAAACCTCACAACATTGAAATTGGCAGTGATTTCTTGGATATGATTTCAATGGCACAGGCAACAGAAGAGTATACAAACTCCCTAAAAAATAAAAAACATATTGTATATCCAAAGACAATGTAAACAGAGTTAAAAGTTACTAATAGAATGGGATAAAATATTTCCAAATGCTATATCTGAAGGTTTATTAATATTCCAACTAGAAATCCTAAAAATTAACAACAATAAAGGCAAACAATACAATTTAGAGATCGGTAAAAGACTAACATAAATAATGAATCTCCACAGATAACCAATCTTAATTGTCTGTTGGATGGAAACTCTTGTTTCTCTAGTTCTGGTGTGTGTTACCTATTTCTTCTTTGTAGTTAATCTCTTTGAGTATTTTCTCTAGTGCTGGTTTTGAAGACATAAATTCCTTCAGTTTCTGTTTGTCATGGAAGCTTCTTATTTCTCCATCTAATTTGATAGAAAGTTTTGCTGGGTAGGAAAGTTTTGGCTGGAAGTTGTTTTCTTTCAGAGTTTGGAATATGTTACTCCAAGCCCTTCTGGCTCTCATGACTTGGTTTGGGAAGTCTGGAGTGATTCTAATTGGCTTGCCTCTGAATGTCACTTGGCCCTTTGCTTTTGTTGCCTTTAAGATTCTCTGCTTGGCTTCCTCGTTGGTCATTTTGACAATTATGTGGCGTGGGGATCCTCTTCTCTGATCCTGTCTAAAGGGAGTTCTATAAGTTTCCTGAACCTGTGTATCAACGTCTTGCTCTATGTTTGGAAAATTTTCTGCTATTACTTCCTTGAAGAGATTGTTGATCCCTTTGGTTTCACTTTCTTTTCCCTCCTCTATTCCAATTATTCTTAGGTTAAGCTCTCTTAAAATGGGCCCATATTTCTTCAATATCAGATTCCTGCTGTCGGATATTTTTTTCTAGATTAGAAACTATGCGTTCATTTTTGGAATGATCATCTTCTAAGAGCGAGATTCTGTTTTCCATGTGTTCTAATCGGTTGTTTGTGCTTTGAATTGAGGCCTTTACTTCATTAATTGCATCCTTTATCTCTTTTTGGCTCTCTCTGAGTTCTTTTCGAAGCACCTCTATTATTTCTACAGTTATTTTCCTGATTTGATCTTCTAGAAATCTCTGATTTTCTGTTTTATTGGGTTCTGATGTTGTGGGGTTGTGAGCATTCATTGCTCCAGTGTTATTCCTCTTTCCCATGATTTCGGAAGTTTGTGCCTTCTCTGGGTTCTTCCCTTGGGTCACTATGACTTCCCTTAAGGTGTTCTGGATCTCGAGTCAGTAGTATCTCGGACCCCACTACTCCTTTACTGGGTTTTATCACAGAGTCTCCGACCCAGAGAGTCGATAGAGGCTGCTTTAGACTGTGGGGGGTGCCAGGTTGCACGTTCTCCTATGGTGTGATATCTCTGCCACTGCCCCTCCCCCACTGGGTCAAGTCCCAGGGAGTACAGTACTGGGATTTCTCCTCTGTGGCCTGCAATTTGACTCACTGTTCTTGAGTACGCAGATGTAGTTGTACTGGACTCGGTGAATTCGCTGCTGCAATATGGGGTCGCTGCTACGCCCTCAGCCGTGAGGCTGGCATATTTCTTCTTGGTTTTGATTTCCACTCTGAATCCCTGCAGCGTGTGCTGAGCTCAGCCACTGGGAGCTTTAGATGCTCCCTGGGCCGAGAAATCCCGCCTGGCTGTTCCACAGCGGCTCACCTCGGCTTGCTGTAGTCACCCAGTGAAATCGCCGCTGCCGCTCGCAGTAAAGCGCTGCTGCCGCATCCTCGGGCGTGAGGCCGGTGTATCTCCTCTGTGGCTCTGAGCTCTGTTCTCAGTCTGCTTTCTCTCTGGAGCCTGGTGATTTTTTGTTTCTCTGGTGATGGTGTTTTCTGGCTATGAAAGGCGCTGATTTTGTGGTAATGGAGATTGGTTGTTAGCCCTCTTTTGTTCTTTTGAAAACTTTTATGATATATTTTTAACTCACCCATTCAATATAGCATTTCTTCTAGGAAACCTCATCCCATAGAAATGATGCTATCTGTGATGGATCTTGGAAAACCATGTTTAAGCTGGGCATAGTGGTGCATAACGGTAATCCTGGTACTTGGGAGGCTGAAACAGGAGGATCACAGGTTTGAGGACAGGAACCTCAGGAACATAGCAAGAATTCTAGCCACCTAGCAAGACCCTGTTTCGAAATTAAAAAAAAAACAAAACAAAACAAACAGGGCTGGGGATGTATCTAAGAGGTAGAATCTCTTGGGTTTGATCTCCAGTGCCACTAAAATAAATAAGTAAATGAGCCATGTTTAATTAGGAGTTTGGTGATGCTTACGTTTAGTTTGTTTTTTAGACACATGATATAGTAGATGAAAATAATGCATTCAGAAATTAGCCATAGTAGAATTAAAATTTCAGTTCCACCCCTTATAAGATATATGAAATTAGAAAATATCACAGACACACACATACACAAAGACACACACAGCTTAACACCTGAAACACTGTAGTAAATGGCCAGTACATGTTTATTATTTCTCTTGAAAACAAGGGCAGTAGAGGAAATGACTTCCTTTAGTCAGATCAGGAGGGACTGGTCTGTGACAGTGAATGGCTGTGCAGATATCTGAGTTTCTCCTCTGTAGTTTTAGAGTTCTCTTTCAAGTGTACAGATGGTACATCCATTACCCTTGGGTACGAGCCAAGGAGAAAACACACAGGCAAGGCCTAGCGCAGGGCCTGGATGGGGTAAGTGCTCTGTAAATATTAACTTGCTTTCTCTTCTATTACATCTCCTCCTGGGGACTGGGCAGCTTTGAAACTAGTGCTTTGTCTTATGTTGGGTTCCTCGAAGCAGTCCCTGAGAGGAAGATTAGGGGAAAGTGATTTGCTAGGGAAGGGTCCCAGGAGAGCTGGGCTAAGGAGTGATAGAATTAGACCAAGGAAGGGGAAGAAGTCAAATGTGGGTTTTGCTTCAGATAAGGTCCCATCCTCATTAGGATCCCTTTGGTGAGAGGAAACATCTGTGGGCCTCAGAATATGCCCAGGGAGCTTGGCTTTCAGATGCCTGCTCCAGTGTGCATGGAATACAACTTCCCAGTCATTTTCAGCCAAGGGAAACCACAGAGAAATGCCCCCAGGGCAAGTACCCAGAATCTGAGCATGTATACGCTGGGGTGCAGAGAATCTGTTGAAAGGATTCAGGTAGCAGAACTTGTGGCAACAACAGTGACCACTGGATGCCTGCAGGATTCACAGGGACCAGATAAACAAATCTCTTGTTCAAATGGTGACCTCCTGACCATGTGTGGTGACACATGCCTGTAATCCCAGTACTTGGGAGGCGGAGACAGGAGGATTGGAGGTTCAAGGCCAGCTTCAGCAACTTAGCAAAGCTCTCATAAACTTAATGAGACCCTGCTTCAAAATGAGAAGTAAAATAGGGCTGGAGATGTAGCTCAGAGGAAGAATGTCCTGGGTTCCAGACCCAGTACAAGAAAGAAAGGGAAGAAGGAAGGGAAGAAAGAAGGAAATAAGGTCAAAGTCAATCATTATTTTGTGAGCAATTGCTAAAATAATATCAGTTAAAGGAAATGAGGTCCATTTTTGAAGACTAAATACCCAGAAAATCTTTCTCAAATCTCTGCTTTCCACTTAATTTTTTGTCAGGCCCAATCTGAATAAAGCTATAAGGACCTGATTAGAGCATTACTGAGTGAAGAAAGATTATGTTCAAGAATCAACTTTAATATATTCTCTTGTATAACAAAATGAGTGGCCAATTTTTAGGCTGTGTGGGATTATTCCTCCAAAAATAAATGGCCCAAAGAAATTTTCTTCTGAAGTCTTTGTATCTTAACTGGAGCCATTAGGAAAATACAACTTATCAAGTAAGCAAAGCAGATTTTAGAAAAAGCTGTCAGTATTTCTATTGTGCCCCATTTAGGGATATCTTGAGAAATTAAAATAAATTTCTGATAAGCATTCTTGAATGTTTTGAAGAGAAGTTACAGAATTTTGTCTCTGATGCATGAGTTGTTATATTATTTCTGTTCGGGTTAACGACCTGTCACTGAAGGTAATTGGAAAAAAAATTGCCTGAAGCTACGTAGGAACCAAAATCTTAAATGTTGAGTAGTGGCAAGAGTCCAAAAGTAATTATGAAGGCTCTTCAAGAAACGCAGTATCTTTTCACCTATTCTGATGGACACATGGTATCCTAAGTAGAGAGCTCACTTCCCCTTTGCTCTGTGCTCTGTGATCTGAGGTCACCTCTGCTCTGAATCCTGAGCCTCCATCAAAGCCAGGGCTTCCTATGTGTAGACCTGACACAGAAAGGCAAGACAGCCTGTCTGCGTGTGAGACTACAGCTGGTCCCATAGCCAGAAGGCCCTGAGCCGCAATTTGTTTCTTTTGATTATTGGGAGATTGCAGTCTGTGCCATTTCTCTGATGTGACTGTTTGAGCAGATTAGCCGTGCCCTGCTCTGATTATCCATGCTCTCAGTGGTACCCATTCTGAATTTATGACCATAAGGACAGTGGCTTAGAAGCCTGAAGAACTGAGGCTTATATCTGCTGCCAGAAGTTTACTGTCATTTTTTTACGTGCATAATATTATCAGGCAAGCCAAGTGTCTTTGATTCCCAGCTTAATACATTTAGTGGGAAATTATCTGAGAATGCGGACATTTTCCCCCACACAGCTGGGACATCAAACACACAGGGAGTTGTTGAAAAGTGGGATTTAAGTTTAATCCTATCATTCTAAATCTGATGGGCTTCATACCGTTCGTATCTGAATATCTGACCTGGAGGACTTAAATGCAAGCTTTGAAGAGTCCTTCTAAGGTGTGTAGCAAAGATGGTCACACCCTTCTATTTCCCAATAATTCCTTTCAAATTTTAGTGAATTAAAGGAAAATTACTTAATAATCATGTAGCAGAAATGGCAATCCCAAAACACCTATGCCTTCTATATGTTACAATGTGTTTTAATATGTTTTTAGTGGTGCATTGTAATATATATCATAATGAGGTACAGAGTTATAGAAACGCACATGCACACAGCACTTGGCGTGTTTCCCTCTGCACCCCATGCCTTTCTCTCCCCTTCCCCATACATATTACTGAGATTTGTGTTAATAATTTCCTATGTGTACCTAGCATTATTTGAACTGTTGTTTTTATCTGGTCTCCTCCCACCCCCCAACCCCTTCCATCACTCTCCTCTTTTTTTGAAAATCCCTTTTGTTACTGATTTCTCCCTAGCATCCACATATGAGAGAAAACATACAATTATTGGCTGTCTATGACAATGGATGATCTCAGCACAATATTTTCTAGTTCCACTCACTTTCCTGCCATATCTTATTTTACTTCGATATGTGTGGCCTGTTGGGTTTTGCGACCCCATGCTTTAAATGATTTTGCAGCTGTAAGGTAGCTGGAAGTTACTCTGCATCCAAACTTTTTCTATCTTTGTGCTGCTTTTTAAAAATATTTATATTTTTTAGATCCCTTAATATATATAAGTAGGAAAATACTGCCAATGAGGTATATTTACAGAGTCCTATTGCAAATTTTTACAGAGCGGGTGCATTTAACCTTCCTTTCTGTCTAGCAGTCAGCAAATATTTATTGAGCCCTAACAATACACTAGGGACATTTCTGGCTGCTGGGTCAGAGGACAAGAGCCATCACGATACATTTCATCTTACTTTGAGGCTGTCAGTCCATAAATCTTTATCGATACCCAATATTATTCCTGGGTCTTTGATAGTTGCTAGGAATTCAGAGATGGGAAGACACAGCTCCTTTTATTCCCAGAATTTGTTGAAATGTAGAATAAAAAATAATGTTGTAGACACAAGACATGTACTCTGATTTTCTTAGACTATTCAGGATGCTATAAAAATACCATAAACTGGATAACATAAAAAATGAAAACTTGTCTGTCATAGTTCTTAAGGCAGGGCAGTCTGTACTCATTGGTTGATGAGGGCCTATTCTTCATAAATTGTTCCTCTTAACTGCATCTTTACATAGCAGAAAGGCAAAGGGACCAAAAGCCTATTTTAGAAGAGCAGAGATACCGTTCATAAGGCTGGAACCTTCATAGCTCCATCATTTTTCAAAGCTTTCACATCTTAACAATATCGCATTGGGGACTAAGTTCCAATGTGTGTCTATGGGGTGGGAAGATACTGACCTGACATTCAGACCGCAGGACTGATGGAAGGCCGGGCCAAAGGACAGTGAACTCCTTAAGGAAAGGCTCTTACTTCCACCAGCAAGAGTAGGGAGGATCCTGGAGCTGAAACCTAGTGGACATAAAGTAATATGCTAGATGGAACAAGATTGGAGGCAGTAAGCATTCAGAAGCAAGGGAACAACATGGTCACAAGCAGGAAGGCCTGCCAGAGCTTCTAGGCTCCATCCATGCCTCTGGGTTATTGGAGGATGAAGTGTAAAGCAACAAGTGGCCGGCTGAGAGGCGTGCCATGGCCGGGTGGGCGTCAGATCATGAAGACACTGTCTATGCCGCTCCACACAGTTTCTATATTTCCTGCCAGGGACTTATTAGAAATGCTTGTGCCCTTCTAGAAGGTATGTGTTATGGTTGAGGGAACAGGAAAGGGAATTTCCAACAACATCTATCATACTGCTGCGAGACACAAACCAGGTCTGCTTGCCTTCAGAGCCTGTGGAGTTGGCAGAGATGGTGTGATGATAAAGTTTGTGGAGATATATGGATATATGGAGTACTGATAGCTGCCCTTTGCAAGCTCTTTGAAAAGAGCCTAGTGATTTTATTATTTGAGGGTTCCAACAGGTCTCTAGATATTCAAGACACGAAAGACTGATATTAAGAAAAGATAGATGCATGCCTATGAGTCCAGTATTGGAAGGCTGAGACAACAGCGTTATAGGTTTGAAGGCAGCCCAGGAATTCCGTGAGACTCTCAATAACCTAGTGAGACCCTATTTCAGATAGATAGATAGATAGATAGATAGATAGATAGATAGATAGATAGATAGTAGAGATAGATGATGATAGATAGATAGATAGATAGATAGATAGATAGATAGATAGATAGAAGAGATAGATAGAAAGATAGATAGATAGGCTAGGGGTGTAACTTGGAGGTAGACTACTTAAGTTCTTCAGTATTGATATACATACATATACACATTCATACACATACACACCCACACACACGCAAAAAAGAAGGGAGGTTGGATGGTCCACTCATTGTAGACTGGGTAAGAAAGAAGACACTCAGGAGAGGAGCTTTGGAGACTCCAGATCCAGTTTTCCCAAGAAGCATAGAGGTCCTTGGTCAAGCTTGACTCCTGAGGGACACGGCTTGTTGTCAGGCAGCTGCCACCCAGTTTCTGATGGGAGGGTGGCTCTTCCAGTCCACAATGCAAAACCATCGAGGTTTCTCCAAGGAGGCGCAACTGCTAGCTCGAGAAAGCCGTGGTGAAAGGTTGGAGGGTCTCCACTGGAGTTGCAGGGAGTTGCTAATACTGAGCCATCTTACTCTGGGCCGCCTTTCACTTGCCTAGGCAGACTGCTGGGGTGGGATTAGCGGGCATGCAAAACATGTGCTATCAATTGGTAATAGTTAATTCTATCCTGTGATCTCATGTAACACTAGAATAAGCGTGCACTTATACTAAATGAAATACTAGTTTTATTAAATAGTTGGGTCTTCCAATCTGTCTCATGTAATCGAACGCTTAAATGTATCCCCTAGAGCTTCTTGAACTGGATATCTAGGGAGATGATAATGCACCAATAAAAGTATATTAAAAAATAGTTGATTCAGGCATCAGTAATGTAGCTGGGCCACACTCTTCTACAGTATTCATTACTTTCAATATTACTTCACGGGCACACCAAGGCAAATTGAACTCTACTTATTAACTGTCCCACCTCCCTCATTTACCTCCACAGTGTAGAATTCAAGTGGCCAATTCACTTACATTTATTTATTTATTTATTTATTTATTTACTTATCTATTTATTTTGGGACTGGGGATTGAATTCAGGGGCATTCTACCTCTGAGCTATACCCCCAGCCTCATTTTATTATTTTCATTTTAAAACAAGGCCTCGCTAGGTTGATGAGTCTCACTACTGGCTGAGGCTGACCTTGAACCTGTGATCCTCGTATCTCAGCCTCCCAAGTACTGGGATTACAGGCATGTGCCACCATGCCCGCTTCACTTAGAGTTTTGATAGGGCTATTTGTAAAGGGAGTAGTTTTTATCTATGCTATATTTTCCTCTCATGGATATAACTCATTACTATAATTTCCATTAGGCTTGAGATGAAATACTTTCAGTAGTGATGCCATAATTTTGTTTTGCATTGCATTGGTATTTAAATAGGTTTTTCTGGGACAGCCTGTATGACTGTTTTCTCAGTATAATTCTTAACACTGCTTATTTTCACTCTCTAAAATATTCCAATTTGGCAGAAAAAATATTTCATTGTCTCCTGAAGCAAATGATATGGATATCCTACTAACCCATTGGATCTAAGCATTCTAGAATATTCTTATTTGCAATATCCTATTGATATTGTGTGGAGAGCATTCTTCTGAAACCTCACAGACTCTTCACCCATTCACTTGGCAGATTGTAATTCTTGCAATTAATTCCCCCCCTTAAAAAAAAAATAAGCATCCCTCAACCTACTAAATTGGTAGTCAGGTATCACTTTTTTTTTTTTTATGGGTGTTGCTTCAGCAGTATTTATTTATAAAATTTCTTTTTCCTGTTGTATTTCAGTGACACCCCAATCAAAAGTTAAGTGGCTTTATATGTGTGAGTCTATTTCTGGAATCTCTTCTAATCCATTGATCTGTGCTTATACCAATACCAGATTGCCATCATTATCCTCTGGTGATTGTAATTTACCATCAATGCTGAGATCTCCAGTTTAGATACACCTTGATTCAAATTATAGTCAAATACATTGCTGGTTTAAATGAATTTGGGGTTTTATTTATAAAGAGGTGGATGAGTTTTGATTTCATAAAAAACGGTGTTTTCCAAACATATATAGACATATATTAAGCTTTGTTTTTTATGAGTAGTGTTTTACCTAATTCTCTGAAACTACTAATTGTATTGATTTTTAAGTGATCCTTAGAATACGTCTTTAAAGTATATATAACACTTGTGATTGTGATGTTATACATATCTGGAAACTATTGCTTAATATGAATATTTTAACTTTCTGATATACTGGTTCTATTGAAATAAACCTCTAAAAGTTTTCAAACTAGAATTAGTGGGGTGAATTCAGGCCACCATATCTCATTCAAACATTAGTCTGTTGTACAAAAATAATTAAGAAAACACTGATAACAGGAGTGTCCTTGTCAGGACTTGGCTATAAATCAGGCCACTCATTTCTGAGGGGTGCTCATTGTGAAAAAAAATCTGTACTTAAATACAGGATTATATAATTGTTTCCTGACTACTTGTCTTGCAACTTCTTTTTATCATTGTTCAAAGTGGTATAAATTATAAATAATTTGAAAGTGTAATCTAATATGGTTGACTTATTTTATACAGTTATGAGAAGCTTTCTGGCTCACATATTGTACCTTTTCCAGAAGATACCTGTATATCATGCATTCAAAACTAAGTAAATTACCTGAACTTGGGAAAATGGTGTCATACATCTTAGTTACTGAAGGTTTACTTTATCTTGAATAATAAAATTACAAATCTACCTAGAATTGAACTTAATTGCAAAATATTGTGTTTCCTTTGTCAATTAGCCCAATGGAGGTTTGAGGTAATATATATGAAAAATACTTTGTAATCTGAAGAGCACCAGACAGTTGTTAATCCTTGTCATTACTATATTGGAAAAACTACCTGTGGCCACTTACGATGGAGAAAAAGTCTTAACAGTAAGGAAAGAACAACTCAACCCTTAGGCAAGTACTTTATCATCAAAACATTTCCTAATGACCCTGATTCATAGCAGATGAAAACCAACTCCAGTGTTTTTCAAAGTAGAGGTCTTGACCCATGAGTAAGTTGTGAAATCAGTTTATTGGATGGAGACCAGCATTTTTAAAAAATAAACTGAATACAATATAAAAGAATATACTAGAAAATATCAGACACAGTAAGAATAAATATCAATTTAAGGTGATTTCTGGGTATGTATATGTAAATACACTTACAAAAATAGTGGGCGGAAACATAAAATATTCTAATTGTAAATCACTGCTCAAAAATAAAACCAATCTAGTAATATGTCCTTGCCCTGATTTTTGTTTAAAAAGGTTTAAAATTGTCATAGTTATCCTTAGACTTAGCACTTACTATATTGAATTTTAAATGTAACATAAAATGTTAAGGCTTTTATAGATTGTATGTTTATCATTCCTGAATCCATATAGAGCCCGAAAGTTTAACCAGTTATATTCTTCCCAGAAAGCATTGAGACATTAAAGACAACCAAATATCCAGTTGAATTCAACACATTTATTGAG
Organism: Muscardinus avellanarius; assembly: GCF_963383645.1. Lineage (NCBI taxonomy): Eukaryota > Metazoa > Chordata > Mammalia > Rodentia > Gliridae > Muscardinus > Muscardinus avellanarius. The sequence goes on along the minus strand of NC_137805.1, from coordinate 9,951,330 downwards.
AATTAAGAATACACACAAAAATATCAAGTAAAATGTATTAAGACCATAATGAAACTTTATTTTAGATGGCTATTTTCTCTCATGGGAGAAATATGATTGATTTGATAAAGGTTGATACAAATTTTAAAATATTATTTGAATTATCTTCAAATATATTTCTTGTAACAGAGGCTATCTCAGTTAATTAATATGGTGTAACCAACCAACCAAGTCATACCCCAAAATGAATGTCTTACTCTGCACTTAGTGCCAGTTCTGTGGGCCATTTGCCTATTCTGTGCTTTCCTTAGTGGTTTCTCTGGTCTCAGTTGGCTTCCTAGCATGTCTGGTCAGCCATGGATCTGCAGAGCCAGAGCCATGCTGGTTCTAAGAGGTGGTTGGCTTTGGGCCGGGGTACTTCAATTCTCACCTAGGCAGGTTGGTTGCTCATCTGCAATAGAATAGTCCAGGTCTATTCAGAGGACGGAAAAGGGGCTTTGCGCTAGCAGAAGTATGGAAGGCATGTTGAATCCTTTGGCTGCTTGATGAAAGAAATAGCAAAGTCACAAAGGGAAGAGTAGAGATACAAGAGGCCATTAATTGGGGCTATTGTAGGTTCCTTGAAAGACTGGGAATGGCACCACCATACAACCTAGCTGCACCCTATGCTACTCCTTGGTAAATATCCGAAATAATTAATGTCAGCATACTATAGAATGCATGCATATAGAAGCAAAGATCACAATGCCAAGCTTCCTGTCAACACATGATGGATAAAGAAAATGTGTGTGTGTGTGCACGCGCGCGCACTGACGTTTTATTTAACTGTAAAGAAGAATGAAAATATGCCATTTTCAGGAAGACAGATGTAACTTGAGAACATTATGTTAAGTGAAATAAGCCAGATTCAGAAAGTCAAGGGTGGTATGCTTTTTTTTTTTTTCATATTTGGAAGCTAGAGAAAAAAAAGCAAATAAAAAGAGTGAGTCATATAAATAAAAGAGAAACCAGTAGGGAAGTAGAAGGAGACCAGAGAGAGGGATGAGGAGAAGAAAAGGAGATGGGCTACAGAATGAATTCCATATTCTGCTACGTGCATATATTTGTGTTATAGTGAATTCCACGGTTATATATAACTGCAATGCACCAATAAAAATTAATTAAAAGAAAAGAAAAACTTGGGGCCATCAATGCAATTAACCTACAAGTTGCTCTTTTTTTTCCCTATAATTTTCACCAGAGCAATATAAAGAAATCCTTTAGACAAATGCCCATAAGGACTCTCTTTCCTGCTTCTGGCTTAGCTCACAGTAAAGACAGAAGATTAATGTGGAAATTAATCTAATCCATGCATTAATAAGTAGAACATTTACTTAAACTGGGTAATTTTTTCTCTCAATTTGATTATAATAAATATTGAGCTTTTAAGAGTCTAATATTGCTAACAGAAGGATTATGTTTGCTCTGAGAATATTTTGAAACTTGTGTTACTGAAAAATAAATGTTTTCTTAAAAGGGTATGGATACATAATTTTTTAAATCAAGCCACATTTTATATGTTGAGCCCTGAGTTTAAAGTTATCACTTTACATATGTTATCTTTTCACAGATATTTCTGATAGTCCTAGTTTTTAGTTGTTTTGCTCCCCAAAGAAATCTTTACCTGTAGAACATAATTGCTATATTTAGCTCAAACCTTGGGCCAGAAAGGCTAATAACATGTCTTTTAAAGCTTGAGGAAGAAAATGAATGTAATCTGCTGAGAATAGTTTCATCAACTAAGTTTGAAATAACCAGTTACTAAAATGATTTCCACATAATCATTTGTTTTTTTCCTTGAACAAATTAGGAAGAAAATTAGAGAGAAAATTAGAAAGGATAGTGCTAAATATATACTCATATGGTAGTAATTTTATAAAGAAAAAATAACCTTAATGTGGCATTTGCCTCATTGCCTTGAGAATTTGGCAATATACTTCGTAATATTACGAAGTAGTTAAGAGGGCTAAGTTGACTTGGGCTTGAACGCAAGCTTTGCCATGCTTTCCCTCTGTACCCTGCATCCTTGATTGTTTTATACCTTGTACAAGATAAAAATGACTCCTGCTTCTTAAGGTTGTTTTGAGGGTTCTATCAGTCAGGATGTGTGGACTGCAAAGGACAGTGTACCATGGCGTGGTGACAGCAACTTCACGTCACTGCTCTTGTTGATTTTTATTTCAGCCCTCAGGCATCCTCGCTGATTCATTCCATAGTTGTTTGATTCATATGTTGGGTGCCTTTGCGGATAAAACACAAAGGCACCATCCCTTAGTAGCTCAAAGTGTTGGGCGGTTGCCCCTCATCAAACATCGAGAGAGATGCATAAATGGCGACGTCAGCATAATTGGAATATAAAACTTGAAGGTCATTCAGAATGTCCCCGAGACTTACTTTTTTTTTATTGGGGGGGGGTTTCTGGGGATCAGAACCAGGGATATTCTACTCCAAGCTAAACCTCTAGCTCTATTTTATCTTTTATTTTAAAATGGGTCTCAATAAATTGCAGAGGAGCTTGCTAAATTGCTAAGTCTGGCTTTGAACCTGCAATCTTCCTGTCTCAGCCTCCCAAGCACTGGGATTACAAGCCTGTGCCACTATTTCTAACACTTTTTTTGCTTTTATTTTTTAATGGTTACATGGACATAGGCTTTTTAAGATGCTAACTAAATTAAGGAGCTGAATTAGCCAGGTTTACTTAAGTTTTTATATCCAGTCTCTACGTTTCTTCGATTATAGAAATTTCTCAATATTATGTAAGGCATGCTTTATTTTATTTTATATTTTATTTTATTTTTTGGTACTGGGGAATAAACCAAGGGGCATTCTACCTCTGAGTATACCCCCAGCCCTATTTTATTTTTTTATTTGAAAACAGAGTCATGCTCAGTTGCTGGCCTACAACCTGCAATCCTCCTGTCTCAGCCTCCCGAATACTAGAATCAGAGGTATATACTAACACAGCCAGTTGTGAGATATGCTTTTAAAAAGGAACTTTTGCTAGGTGTGGTGGCGCATGCTTGTAATCCCAGCATTTGGGAGGCTGAGACAGGAGGATCGCAGTTTGCCGACAACCTCAGCTACTTAGTGAGGCCCTTTGCAACTAACTCAGTGAGACCCTGTTTCTAAATAAAGAATAAAAAAAAAAAAAATAGAGGCTGGGGTGTAGCTCAGAGGTAGAATGCCCCTGTGTTCTATCCCTAATACCACAATAAAATAAAATAAAATATAGTATAATAAAATAAAAATAAAGGAGCTTTTATATATATATATAACATATATATATACATATATATATACATATACATATATATATATATATGCCAGATTTTTACTCTTGTTTTGAATATAAGCATTTTAATCTTCAATTGGTGGTTTCTAATGGTCCCTTGAAATTATGCCAACCTTAATATTGACTAAATTCTGCTACAAAGAAAAGGAAGTGATAATAATTCCCTTTGTAGATCCTGGTTATAGTGCTTGCTTAAAGAACAAGCTGTGTCAATACCATAAAATTTTACTGCTATATGTCTGCTCTTGGTTTGATCACATCCCTTGTTCTGGATAGATTTAGGAAGTGGTGAGATATGTGATAGGAAAAGACCTGCTGTCTGAATTTCATTCAATTGTTGAAGAAATGGGTCTTGAATTCCAGCTTTCCCTACCATGTACTAAAGCCTACCAATCTGATTTGCATAGATTGCAACTAGTTGATTATAAAGAGGAATTTATCACATATTAAAATTAATCATTTCTGAAAAGAAAATACTTTGAATTCAGGAATCCAGTGTCCACAAGTGCACTGTGAATAAAAATTACAGTTATCATTAAGTACATGAATTATACTTTGAAGTTCTAATTAATGTTATTTTTGGTTTATATTATAGTATGTATATGACTAAACCAGACATCTTTTTTTGTATCTTTAACATTTCGATCATTTTACATAAAGAAAAATTTACCTGAATAAGTCTTTGATTGTACAAGATTTAACAATTATATACAATACTTAGAACTGCTTCCAGTCCATGGAAACCCCCATTGTGACTGGCTCTTTTAAATGCGTAGGTACTCTGTTTTAATGTTTTTGAATTTCTTATGCTCCCTCAAATTTGTGGTCTGTCTTATATTAAGCGTCTCCAACAAAATGCCATAGACCTGTTGGCTTCAACAGTAGACATTAATTTCTCAGTTCTAGAGCTGGAGAAATCCAAAGTCAAGATGCTTGGGGACTTGGTCCTAATTAGGGTTTGCTTCCTGACTGGTATATGGTTGCCTTCTTGCTGTGGGCAAAATGTTCACAGGACCTTCCCTCTATTTGCGTGTATGTGGGAGGAGGGGCCGGGTGTGAAGTGAGGGATGAGGGTCTGTCTTCCTCTGCTCCCAAGGGCTCTGATCCCTTTACAGCACCCCACACTCAGCTAAACTTAAATGCCTCTCAAGCCTCCCATGTCTGAATTGAGACCGAAGGCTTCAATATATGATGTTGGGGTGAAACGAACATTTGGCTCATTTGATCTTCCACCAGGAATGGTTGGAGATATATCTGGGGTGTTAGAGGAAAGATTAATAAGGAATTCTTGAAACCTGGACCCAGATTCCCCATCTCTTAACTCAGAGAGAAATTTACTCCTAAATAACTTGCCTTTTTATTTTTCCAGTATTGGGGATGGAACCCAGGGGCATTCTACCTCTGAGCTACACCCCCAGCCCTATTTTTTATTCTTTATTTTGAAACAGGGTCTCACTGAGTTGCAAAGAGCCTCACTAAGAAGCTGAGGCTGTCTGCGAATGGCGATCTTCCTGTCTCAGCCTTCCAAATGCTGGGATTATAAGCATGCGCCACCATGCCTAGCCAGTTCTTTCTGCTATGGTACATAAGTCTGATACATAAGTCTGATATTTAAAAACACAGGTTACGAGGTCCATGCCTGTAATCCCAGTACTTGAGAGGCTAAGACAGAAGGATCACAGGCTTGAGGCTAGCCTCATTAACTTAGGGGCTGGTAGTGTACCTGAGAGGTAGAATACCCCAGGGTTCAATTCCTAGTACCAAAACAGAAACAAACAAACAAACAAACAAACAAACAAAAAAGCATAGGTTGATGGTAGGTGTGCTTTGATTCAATCCTAGATCTACCAATGATTCTAGTCATTAGCTGTGTGCTTTTGAACAATCTCAGCTTTCTTATCAATAGACATGGAATAGTGCTATCCATCCTATGGAGCAGTTATGAGGGCTGAGTGAATGCACAAAAAAAGTCTGGTCCTCAATCTGCCACATGGTAGCATTAGGCTATTTATTATTTTTGAAATTGTCTAATTCAAAGCTTTTCATTTCTCAAGAAAATGACAAAATACCATTTTGAGATTTGCCAAAGGGTGGGAAAACTATCAAAAGAGCAATATAATTGATATTATGAATATTGCATAATATATAATAATATCACTGATCATTTCTTACTAAGTTGAGATTTTTAGCCAAAAAAATTTTTTTTGGTAGAATATGGAAACCACTTTTACAATAGATATTTTTATTCTTTCATTTAGCTTTAGAAAAATGCTTTTGTACCATCTACTATTTTTGCATATATCCCATATTTATATTTTAGTGTTTTCTTGTATTATTATTATTATTAACTATTATTACTAATAATAGCCACAGTATCACTAGTAGTATTATTATTAGCATTTTTGTGGTACTAGAGATTGAACCCATGGACATTGAGCTACACACCCCCATCTCTTTTTAATTTTGAAACAGAGTCCTGTTAGATTTCTGAGAGTCTCACCAAGTTGCTGAAGCTGGCCTCGAACCTGTGATTCTCCTTTCTTACCTCTCCAAGTACTAGGATTACAGTTGTGTGCCACCACCCTCATCTGCTTAACCTTATTTTCATTAATTCTGCACTGTGTAATCTGTAGTCACTTTAAAATAGAGACTTGTAGATAATAAATGCCTGTCTTTAGTTACAATCAAGTTTGCAAATCCATAATACTATTATTATTAACAGAATCATAGTGTTTTTTCTGGAAAAAGGTACTTAATACAAAGCACGTTCATTAGGTAAAGGAGCAGAGACTCCAGTGGAGTGATGGGTGTGGTTTAGGGGAGGGAGGGGGGACAGGGCAGAAGTAATTCAACAGTGAAATAGTGCTACATTCCAATCTCAAAGACAAGTGATGGAAGGGGAGGGAGGGAGCGGGACACAGAGGGAAGTGCTCCAAGAGATGCGTGTGTGCATCTATATTCTTATAACTCATATCTAATTATGGATAATTTCAATGCTCAGTATTTAAAAATAAAAAGTAACAGTTTTTTAAAAAATCGTCTGTAAAGCAAAGAGGAATACTATTTAGTGACTTGTGAATCATTGTTTCATTGTCTTTGTTTTTTTCTATTTTTCTATCATCACCACTAGGGATAAGACAAGTGTCACTGTAGAAATAAATCAACAGAGTAAGGTGGAGAGTTAAATTTTTATTTTAAAAACAACCACATCAATCTGAATATTTATTTTTAAATGAGTAAGCTCTCCTATCTTTTTGAGTTCTTTATTTTATTTGGCCAAATGCCATGTTAACTTGGTGTTCGGCCTCTGGATTCTTCTTGGCGATTCAATGTCAGTCCTGGGGCTTTGGGGTGGCAAATTTGAACTGTATTATCATTTAACCATTGACAAAATAATGCTAGATAGGAAGCTACCTCAAAACAGTAGGCTTAAAACAGCCACTTGTTTCTCAAATTCGCTTACATTCCTGATGCTCTAAGCCTGTCTTAGCGGGGCCCATGCGCGTGTCTGTCACCAGCAGGTCAGCATTGTGGTGTCACTGATCTCGCATGGGCTCGCATGTGGATGGGGCCTCAGCCCAGGGCAAGCTAGCTTGGGCTTTTTCCAGGCAAGCCAAGTCACTTTCATATTGAAGTCATGGAGCTGCCCCAAAAGGAAGCAGAAATGTCCAGTCATAATTTCTTCTTGCATCAAGTTAGCTGACACACCACTGCCCACAGCAAGTTGAGGGCCAAGCCAAGAGTCCAAGGAGGAGGGAGCTACAGAGTGTCAGGGCAAAAGATGTGGCTGCCTGGACACTATTAATTGAGCTACTAATAGGCACCGTCACAGATGGGGGACCACGTCACATGAAGGCCGTGTACTTTATGGGGGATTTGCCCCACTGAACCTCTTTATTGGTCCCTCTCTCCAGATGCCTTGACTGTCATTTCATCTCCCTGGGATTTTTTTTTTTTTTTTTTTTTTGGGGTGGTAATGGCATTCCTGGAAGCCCTTCTACCTCCGGGCTACACTCCCAGACCTATTTTATACTTTTTTATTTGGAAACAGGGTCTCTTAAGCCAGTGCGGCTGGCTTCGAACCTGCGCGATCCTCCTGTCTCTGCCTCCCAAGCGTGGGGATTACAAGCATGCACCACCATGTCCGGTGGTATCTCCCTGGGATTTTCTCTTACAGGTGGGAGCATCTGCTGGGTGTGGTGGCACTCATCTGTCATCCCATTACTTGAGAGGTTGAGACAGGAAGATTGCAGGTTCGAGGCCAGTCACAGCAACTTTATGAGGCTTGAGCAATTTATCAAGAACTTGTTTCAAAATAAAAAATGAATGACTCAGGGGTGGAGCTTAGAAGTCCCTAGTACTGCACACACACACACACACACACACACACACACACACACACACACACTTTACACACGGGTACATCTGAGATGAACAGGGAGGTATGCTATTACTGCTACCTTAAAGAAATGTTGACATTACTTGCCAGGAAGAATCCAAGATGCTGATGCTTAAGCTACTTGCTTTTACCCATAAATGCCTTAAGAAACCTTCTGATGGCTGAAGGCAGGTGACTTATTCATAGCCAGCGAATGATAATCATGTCTATGGGATGACATTGGTGCTGCGTCCAAACTCACAACTGCTGTTATTGCTGGCTGCTTGCTTCCTCTCCCTCCCTCTTTCCCTCCCTCTCCACACCTAGTTTCTGCTCTGGAGAATTATTCTTATTCCAAGGGCCCGAGGAAGCCTGTATGACAAAATGCCAAACCCGAACCATGTTGCGTCAAGGTGGCAGCACCTCTGGTGTCACGGTGCAAGCTCGCTAACTTCTTTGGGACGAGGTTTAGTTTGGATTCCAACTGAGACCACCTTGGCCTTGCTCAGCCCGCTCTCCTGCAGCACCTCTGTCCCTCCTCCCTTCCTTCTCCTGACAGCCACCCTGGATAAATCACATCTTTATCTCAACTTTCGGTTTTGGGAAACCCAAAGTAAGACACATGTTACCATGTTATTTTCTGTCATTTTCTCTATACACTTTTTAGCTTACCGCAGACTTGAAAAAGAAGGACTCCATACAAAATGAAACAAGATCGATGAGATATCTACTTTTTAAAAAATAAATATATTTTAAATGCTCGTTTCAAAATTGTGCTTATATGTATACTAAGGCAGTGTTAGAGAGAGGGATATCAAGTTTATTTTTGAGAAAGTGGGTTTATTTGCTCCCTCTGCCTAGCTCTGCCTTTTAATAGTCCCAAGAACTTAGGAAAATCTTTTAACTTGAGTCTCAATAACCTCATATGCAAAATGGAAATAATAGTGAGATTTTCAAGGAATAATGTTGAAAATTAAGATAAATAATGTATGACAAAGCCCATTTTTTAATGGGCTGGGCTATAGATTAGTTTGGATACTCTATACATTAAAAGTATCTATCGATAAAAAGTTATCTAAGTCTATAGATAAAAATGTTATTAAATTACCTAAAAGTAGATAATTTATAGATTAAAAATTTTAAAAACTGGATCCCAGGGAAATATTAAAGAACACTGGTTTTGTTGCTTACTTCTTTATTCAAATACTAATTTTTTTTGTTGTTGTTGCTTACTGGTTTTACCACAATCTGATGTTGTTGCCTACTGTTTTTATCATTAATCAAAATTGAAACATACATTTTGTGTCTCTATTCAGGAAATATGAGGACAGGTTTTTGGCTTCATCGCATCAGCACAGTGAGATAACGGAATGTTCACTTCATTTCAATATTATATTTTGACTTCCTCTCCTGGATGTTACTTCAGACATATGGCAAAGTAAACTTTCAATCTTAGCAGGCTTTGAGGATAAATAATTATTTCAACACTATTTGTGAAATGTAGATGGCTTCTTCTAAAAACAGCTAATTTTATTTAATTCTATGAAACTTTAGCAATTTGGGGGTATTATGATTGACAGATTGCAGATTCAAGCTGGAAATAAATATCCATGATAAATTTACCTGTGTTTTGGGTCAGTGCAGGGTTAAACTGGAAATAACATGTTCAAGCATGTGGCTAGTATTATCACCAAAGGGTCCTCACCAAAACAACCATTTGTACTTGATGAAAATAAAATGCTGCGAATTTACCTGCCGTCCCGTGATCCAGAATCACACGCGTGTGCTCAGGGCACCAGTGTGTGCAAAGGCCCCTTGCAATCACTTTTTTAATTACACTGCATTGATGCTGTCCATTTCCCTCTCTCCTGCTCTTCACCTTTGCTGAAACACACACTGTATTTTCTTCCTTAAAGAATTTTTTGTTATTGTTGCCCCCAAATATTTTCTTTAGGAATTTGAAAAATTCCAGGGAAGGGAGAAGACTGAACTCATTTAGATTCCAGTGAAGGCAGAGGGATGCTGATTATTATGTAATGTGGGTGTGTAATAAATGGAAAGGAAAATCAAGCTTGTTGATAGTGGCCAAGTTTGGGAGATTTTTCTTTTGGATTATGGCCCTTTCATTAATAAGCAAAAACAATATAAACTTAGGCAGACAGATTATTAATCAATATGAAGAAAAGTAAAAGAATGTGAAATTCTGCAAAGAACACCCAGTGGTGAGAATTATTAAGTGTGTGTGTGTGTGTGTGTGTGTGTGTGTGTGTGTGTGTGTTCCTAGGGATTGTTCCAGGGGCATTCTAACTCTGAACCACACCTGCATTTTTTGTTTTGTTTTGTTGCATCAGGGTCTCACTAAGTGGCTGGAGGCCTTCCTGGGTTTCTGAGGCTGGCCTCAAACCTGTAAACCTATGTCTCCACTTCTCAAGTACTGGGATTCTAGACACCACCAGCACTTTAAGGTTCTTCAGTTTAGTTCTGTTCCTTGTCTGTGACTCTCTAGACTGTGTTGATCCTGATGTTTGTGGTTAAAAGCCAGTATTTGTTCTTAAAAGTGAAAATTAGTGATAATTCTTGCTAATTTCTGCCAATAATCTATGGGATAATCTCATTTTTATTAAATGCCCCATTTATATAGCAGTATTTAAAAATGACAGAGCAAGTATTATGTAATTGGCTTCAATCCCACTTTGTACCCTTTTTTTGCTGATATAGCAAAACAAACCTACGCAAATATGGAAGAAATTATCCGCAACAGCTCCCAACCCACGTGCGACTCAGAAGAAGGGATCGTTGTCCACAAACTGGGGCTGGAAATACTGAACATTCCTCAGCCTTGGCTATGTGTTAACTGCCATGCTGCTGTGTTTCGTTTGCTATTTTAAATTTTTTCTCTGCAGTACGTTTCATTGAAGGTGGTGGACGTCATTCCCTTAGACACTTTTGGTTTGCCTAGAAGAAATGTGTGAATAAGCAAAGTGGAGAAATTTAAACTCTGGTTATCTTCAATTTTTTAATCATGGAGGTTGGTCCAATATCACTGTGATGTGTTGATTTTACAATATCTCCATTGAAGTCATTAAGTACTAGGTCATACCAATGAAACTTCTGGCTTTTTTATTACATGATAGAAATTACTGGCCATCTGTGATTTCGTGATGCTTTGTTCACAGCCTCCCCCATATAACCACAAAATCCCATTGTTTCAGTTTTATTTCTGATAGAATTAAGGGCCTATCTTTTAAAACTGATGAAAACTTTAAAATCAGATTCAATTTATTTTATGGGCAACAATTTCTATCACTTTAAATTCATGATTAATCTCAATTCCTCATGTGGTGATTACTGTCTCAATGTTTTCTGATCTCAGAGAAATGTTACGTGTGAAAAGTGCGTGGTGTGTGTGTGTGGGGAGAAGTAATTCCCCCACCACCACCACACAAACAGACAAACAGAAAAACCGTGGATTCTTGTCCTAAGCTAAGAATAAGTATTCATCGCTTGGACAGTTGCTGAAGATTTAAAGAAGTTTATTAGAAAGACAGAAATACAGAAAATAGAAATACAGCCCCATGCCAAGATGGCAAGAGGGGATGACTCGAATGAGTATGCCAAAGGGCGTACACATGGACCGGACTTTTTATACCCATGACCTCCATCTTGTTTGTGTGACTCTGACATAGTAAGGTACCTCCCCTAGCAAGGTGTGGTAAGGTGTCTCCTTTCATGAAGGGCAAGGTCAAACCCTGCCCCATCCTCCCTAGATCATCCTGTAGATCTGTCTTTAGAAAGAGGAAGCCCTAGCTCTCCTCTATTGACTTGTTAATTACTTTGAGCTAGGTTGCTTTACATTGGAATAGCTGCCTGTTTTAGGCAGAAACCAAGTCCTTTCTTTACCCAAGTCTGCCACCATTCTGACACAACTATTTTGAAATATACCAATTATTTTCTTTTGAAATATATTAATAATCAGAGCTTTCCCAAATCTTCCTAGGTCATTCCCAATACTGGCACAGAAATGTCTACATAAGTTCTTCCAAGAAGCACAGCACATCTAATAGCTACTGAGACATGAGAGAGAGAGAGAGAGAGAGAGAGAGAGAGAGAGAGAGAGAGAGAGAGAGAGAGAGAGGAGTTTAGCTTATAAACTATTGGATTAAGAGAGAAAAGGGGCAAGGCAGACACTCTTGTCAAAGATAAAGTTGCCTTTAAAAGTCTGTAAAATTAGAGTCTAAAGCTCTGGGAATCAAACAAGCCAGAAATAAAATTAATATTTATGTAAGTGTATGGGCTGAAGCACTCTACAACCCAATTACATAACAGAGACAAAATAAGGTAACCCTGGTTAAACATGTTAGAAAAGAAGAAGCAAGGTTATATAATTAGATTGCATTTATCAAGTAGCACATTCCACCTACACAGGCTCGGAAGAAAGACGGAAGAAGTGGGGAGGGAAGGGTTTCTAAGGAAAAATGAGTGAGAACAGCTTGATATGTTGTGCGTTGCTGTCATCCTTTGAAACTTTTCTATGTTAGTGTCATGCATTACATCACTCAGATATCTAATAACCTATACCATTTGATCCTTCAAAGGCCTGATCAAGCTGGTTTTTGTGGCAAAAATAAGATGTAATGATTTGGGGAAAAGCCAAGGCTTGCCCCTTAAGAACTGAAAAGACCTCAGACCAGCTACCTAAATATATGGTTACGTGGAAGGAAAATTTTCAATATTGGTAAGCCAAGTTATTGGATCTGTGGGGCACACACCCTTGGTGCCATAGATGTATGAGCGAGAGGATTGGGCTATTGTGATGGTACCTCTGTTGCAGACAAGAGGGAGAGGATGGGCTACTGTGATGGTACCTCTGTTGCAGACAATACAGTATCTTCTGCTGGTCCAGCAGGGTCATGAGAAGATGCAAAAAAGAGAAAGCAAAAGCAAAATGGTGATAAAGAGCTTTACTACGGTGATCAGCAGTTCTAGGAGGGCCACAAACAGAGCAGAATCCTTCTGACCACCACCCTCATAATTGTTTCTATCTCACTTATTCAAGAATAATCTTGATAAGATGGTTCTCACTCCTGTGCAATTAAGTCTGAAACAACACTAACCTGCTGAAAACGTTTATTTTGCTAATGGAGTGCACACAAATAGCCACTCAAACAGATTTCCACGTTGCGTTTTACGATTTCCTCCCATGTTGGTATTTTTTTTTTTTTTTTAAGACAGCCAGGGAAATGTCCTCTAACAAATTCTGTCAAACACCAAAAGTTAAGTGCTTTTTGGTTATTTCAAATTTGGGATGACAGCTTGTGGTTAAATTAATTTAAAAAAAATAGCCAAGTGCGGTGGTGCATACATGTAATCTCAGTACTTAAGAGTCTGAGACAGGAGATTCACAGGTTCGGGTCCAGCCTCAGCAACTTATGGAGGCTCTTGGGAAGTTAGTGACACCACATTTCACTATATAAATAAATAAAATATAAAATAGGGCCGGGGGTAGGGCTCAGAGGTACAACGCCTCAGGGTTCAATCTCCTGTATCACTCAATAAAATAAAGTTAATAAATAATGAAAACAAAATAAGTACATGTAAAAATTTAAAAAGTTAAAGTGCTTGCTAAATTAAATATAATTTTTGGAATTGCTGACAATGCAGTCGGCGAATGGCCTCTCAGTTACCATTTGCTTCTGTGTAAGACTACCGAGGACCAGGCTGGTGATGAATGTTCAATGCACGTGTGCCTTTCTCTGTTGCCATGTGGGAAAATGCACTCGTGATAGAATCATGTAACTCAAAGGGACGCAAAGTGATGCAGTGACCATAAACAGATAGCAACAACCCCCAAGACAGTGGTTGATCCCAGGTAAAAGTAGCCATAAATGTACCACAAAGACAGTCAAAGAGATGAGAAGAATAACCTCCAGTTCCACCTTCGAGAAATAATCATCATGAATGCTGAATGAATTAATTGCTACTGAGTAAGTTGGCAAATAACAGAATCAGTAGTTAAAGACATTTGATGGGTAATTTAATCTTTTCATAGCATTTATTTCTCATTTTATGACTTAGATTTTTATTTTGTTAATAGGAACCCACAAAGGCCCTCTTGGCTTTGATGGTCTTAAATCTAAATGTCTCTGAATTGAAGTTGTTTTTTTCGTGTGTGTGTGTGTGTGTGTGTGTGTGTGTGTGTGTGTGTGTTTTACTGAGGTTGGAATCCAGGGGCTTTCTTACCTCTGCGCTATACTCAGCATACCTATTTTATACTTTATTTGGAAATAGGATCTCACTAAGTTGCTGAGAGCCTCACTAAGTAGCTGAGGCTGGCTTCGAATCTGTGTGATCCTCCTGTCTCAGCCTCCCAAACGCTGGGATTACAAGCGTGCCCACCACACCGGGCCTTTTAATTGAAATGGGCAAGAATGAATTTCTCTTTGAACTTATTCCTGATTGTCAATTTTACTAGTCTTTAGAAAGAGGCTGGATTTTTTATATACCTCATTTGGCAACAGCAATTCACTTGTAAACCTTTATGCTAGACATTCAATCACCAATTGGATGGCCATCTGGGCAGACCCGTTCGTTACTTTACCAGCAAACTGGCAATGCTGTGCTGCTTCCAATCACGGAGCCTGAGGACTTTCTTCAGCAGGAAACCTGACTCCATTACCTGAGATGCTGTCAACAACTGGCTCTCCTGTGTTCCTTAAAACATGATGTTTTTACAGCTCTATCAAAATTTTGGATTTTTAGGAGCAGTAACAATTTTCACTTAGGTTGATGCCAAGTGAACTTCAAAGGCATTACTCTTCTGCATGGATTAGTTTTTAAGAGCACAGTGAAACAAAAATGTATTGTTTTTAAAATATTATAGCATAAATAACATGGGTTCTAATCTGAGATAGATTTGGGCTCTGGCATCCCACTTCTACTTAAGGTGTACAGACATCAGCGGTTCATAGAGGTAACAACACAGAAGATGCAGGTCCATTTTCATCTCTAGATACTTTGAAAGTGATAGAAAGGGAGACAGGAGAAATCATTAGCAGAATTAGTAGATGTGATGAACAGGGACAGGAGAAATTAGTTGAATACTTTTAATGTAAGAACTAATATTTATTTATTTATTTATTTATTTATTTATTTATTTATTTATTTATTGGTGGTACTGGGGTTCCTGGAAGCCCTTCTACCTCCAGGCTACACTCCCAGACCTATTTTATACTTTTTATTTGGAAACAGGGTCTCCTAAGCCAGCGTGGCTGACTTCGAACCTGCGCGATCCTCCTGTCTCTGCCATCCAAGCGCGGGGATTACAAGCGTGCGCCACCACGCCCGGCAAGAACTAATTTTTTAATGAACTATTTACTGTTGGCAACATTACATATGTGCTCTCAGTTTTCTGTTTAAGCATGACATTATTTTCTCATATACACCTTTATAAGTATTATATATGTATATAACATGCACATACACATATATGTGTCAAATAGTGAAAATTACAAAAATCAAAGCTTCTTTTTTTTTTTAGAAAACATTACCTTGAACTCCACCACGCAGAAGTCACCATCACTATTAATGGTTTAGCATCCTCACCACTCTACACCTAGGCATATTGCTGATATACATATATATGAAAAAAGAGTGGTTTTATAAAAATGGAAT
The DNA here is from genome assembly GCF_963383645.1 of Muscardinus avellanarius. Taxonomy (NCBI): domain Eukaryota; kingdom Metazoa; phylum Chordata; class Mammalia; order Rodentia; family Gliridae; genus Muscardinus; species Muscardinus avellanarius. The sequence goes on along the minus strand of NC_137805.1, from coordinate 9,935,971 downwards.
CGCTCTGTGTGGTACTATTTTTTGGTGCATTGTAATCATACATCTCATTGGGATACAAGATGATAGAGGGATACATGCACACATCACTCATTTAACCCTTCCCTACGTCCCACCCTGCTCATCTGTGGAACTCTTTTAACATGATGCCTTCAAGTACTTCAAATGTCTGCTTTGGTGCCCATTGCTTCTCTATCATGCACGATAACATTCCACATCTTGGTTTTTGTTATACGTCATTATTTTTACATTGTGCACACTCAAAATATCCGTGTTATCCTGGAACCATGGTTTCCATTTTTGGTTAGTACCGGCATCGTATTTGTAATAAATGCGTGTTCCTGAGTCGTTCATCTTGCTATTTCTCGAAACTCTTTCTCATAGTCATGGGCTATTTAAAACAATATGGAAAGGTTTATAGATGTGCGTGTTTTATGAGGTCGCCATGTTTGCCAAGGCAGCCCGACGTAACGTTCTTGGGTCACGTTTATGGCCACGGCTCCATGGTCTTTCAGCATTAAATGATGCTGGGCCGAAGTTTAAGAAGAACCTGTTCTTTCCCTGTGATGAATTATCTGCTTTTTATGCTCGGATGCTAAAAAAGTATTTTCTTTATTTTTCTCCAAACTAGGATTTTGCATAGTTGTTTTGCCTGTTTTTATCTTGCTTGGACGGCGCTTTTAAAACAACCTGTCTTTTCTAATGAAATATCAGTGGCTTCTTGACTTTGTCCCTTTATCTGAGCACAGAGTTTTCCATTCACGGGCTGTGGTTTGAGAGTGGGGTGTTTCCAGTTCTTTCTGTTCCTCTTGAAAAGGAAGGCTGACGGGTGCATGGATGCCGTATCCATTCTTAGATCAGGTCTATTTTTTCTTCTGACATTTTGTTAAATGTCGCGTACCAGGCTTATATCACCATGCGTGTGTGCGTGTGCGCACGTGGGCCCTTCCATTGCCTAGGGACACCCTGAGAGTTTAGTTACCTTTCTCAGTTCATTCTGAAACTTTGAATAGACTCATCCTTTTCTTCAATGTGAAACATGCTCTTCCATTTTTCTCACTCAGGAGCCTTTCTGCCATTTTTCAGACAAGGGAAGCACCACAAACACCTGTTCTCAACTCGTTTCTCTCCCAGGTTGCGGTCATGAAAACACATTCTCTGTGCGTCTGGACAGGGTGCTGGCGGGGAGGAGGCTCAGTGGTTAGAACCACTGTGACTATGGCTTCTCTCAGCCTCAGAAACCTCTGTCATTTTCTTAGCTGTCACTTACGGCGGAGGTCAGGCCTTGCATCTTGGTTTGGTTTGGTTCTATGTCCTTTGTACCCATTTGGGTCATTTTTCCAATGTATTCTGCGAGGCGGTACTCAAGCTCCTTCCATTTTTAACCTGAAAATCAGCACAGGATTTTGACCTAAGCACAGAATGTGGCTCATCTTTCCTATGAAGGTGGTTTGTTGTCTCTGCAGGCTACTTGTCTGGAAGAATATAGCTGCCCGAATGAGCTAAGCTCATCAAAACTGTGTTTAACCAAACACCTGCTGCTGGCTGTCCTTTTTTATTTTATTTTATTTTTTTTTTACTTTCAGCTCTTGTCAGTATCAGGAGCACCCTATTTCTATTTCACACCTCACTGGCTTTCTTTTTATTATAAAATTATTATTTTCCCTTGCTCTCAGGAGGTGTACAAAACAAGAGAGAGGGGGGGGGAGAAGAGGGAGGGGATCGGTCAGATAGGATACACTGTCTAGATTGTTCTTCTATTTTGCTTCCAAATGCTATTAATTGAATGAGATTATTTTTTCTCTTCTATGCACACACAGCATTCATATATGAAGACAAAAAAGTGTAATGCTGGATTCTCCCGCAGGATCTCTTACTTTATAGGGCACCGTTTGCGAAACCTGCCTTGTAGTGTGGTTGTGAGGATTAAGTGAGCGAACACATAGGACCCACTTGGTAAAGCAGTTATCAGTGTTATCGGTGGTGGGTGCTACTATTATTCTTATATCATCCAGTGGAAATTTCCTCATGCAGATTTTCTCTTATGAGACATTCTCTTTGAAATCATTAATGTCCTCAATGAGATTTTTGCATAATACTTAAAATACAAACTCTAATGATTTTACATTGCACTTTTGGCTGGAACATGTTGCTTTGTTGGTTAAAATATGATGAGTGAAGCTGATGGGCTTTGTTGGAGATAGTCTTCTCAGCCTGTCTCACAGGGCCCCAGGCAGGAAGGAAGCCAGAACATGCACCAGTGTATCCATCACCTCGCCATGAGAAATGCCACTGGAGCCGAGGATGTGCAGGTCCATCTTGACCCCACCCCTTACTTTGCTTCAAGACTTTGATTCCCCTGACACACCTAAATATGGTATGTGGAGTTATTTTACATGAAGATATAATACTATGTGAAGTTATTTTGCATAATGTTATGATACTCTCAGCTCACCAACAACAGATAAGACATTTTGACCCTGGCATCCTGAATCTGGATTACTTTAAATAGCCCCATGACTTGACTTCATGATGTGCTTAGTTAGAATTTCTTAAGTTGTTAAGCCGGGTATGGTGGCACACGCTTGTAATCCCCGCGCTTGGGAGGCGGAGACAGGAGGATCGCATAGGTTTGAAGCGAGCCGCACTGGCGCTCGCTTAGAGACCCTTTTTCCAAATTAAAATATAAAAGTAGGTCTGGGAGTGTAGCCCGGAGGTAGAAGGGCTTCCAGGCTCCAGTACCACCAAAAAGAAAAAAGAAAAGAAAAAGGAAAAAGAAAAAAGAAAAAAAAAAAGAATTTCTTAACTTGCTGCAACTATTTCATACCTTCCATGCTACTAAATTATATTCCTTACAATTGCAGCTTTGCAAGTTGCAGAGAGTTGGTTAGAAGCATGCAGTTTCAGGCCCAGATCCAGAACTTATGAATCAGAATGTGCCTTGAACCAAGACCTCACAGAAATTTACATGTGCATTAACGCTTAGAGTTACTGTACTGATCTAGCTGGAACTTTCTATGACAGGGGAAATCATCACATTCACAAAAACATGGCTATAAAAAGCCTTTAAATATATGAACAGATGCTCCCAACTCATGGTGAGAAATGGCGATCTGAAACCAGAACTACATACCTATGGTATCCAAATAGATCGGTAAAAATGCAAAGAAATAATGCACATACTGTCATTGCTAGGATTTACAGGAGAGATAGGAATATTCCCCAAGGGTTTCAGCCTATTTATCAAAAATCAAACCTTTAACTCAGTTCTCCTACTTTTGTGAATGTGTCCTACAAAATGCTTGCAAAATAATACATGCACAAAGATGTTCAACGTGCCATCATTTGTAAGCGTAGGTCACATAAGAGTCAGCAAGAAACTGATACAATATACAAAAGAATAACCACACAATGCAATGCTATACAGTTGTACAAAAGAATGTGAAAGTTTTCTTTGTACTTGTTGGGAAGAATCTTCAAGACATTGGTAAGGCGAAAAGCAAGGTGCTGAAAATGTGTATACTGTGCTTTGTATAAACAAAGAAGCAAAAAAAAAAAAAATATATATATATATATATATATTTGAATTAGCCTGTTTAGGCATTTAAAAATAAAAAAACAACAATTCTGCAAACAAATAAGAAATAAAGTAGATATTTATAATATAATTATTATGGAGCTTGTCAGGACATATTTTGAACTTCTAAATCTATAAGAAAATGACAGATGATGCACTGGGACAAAAACAGACAAAGATGACTAAGCAGACTGTTCATTATTGAAAGGACTTTTCATAAAGGAGAAAATCAAATAGCCAATAAATGCATGAAAGAGTGTTCAACATCATTAATAATGGTACAAATTCATACCAAG